>NC_083626.1:18193396-18793396 GCF_963584025.1 Labrus mixtus | reverse complement strand
GAATCGTCTTTGACTTGAATGAGTAGCTGCAGGTCAGGCTTTAATAAATGCTGCTGGATTATATTACATCACGCATGGCTGCTCCTTTCCCCACAGCGACACATTACAAATATCCAGACTTCCCACATATCTAATAATGTTAAATTACACTTTTGTCACAGTACTGAATTATCATGAGATTTTGCACAAAATTATTATGAAAACAAATATATCGTCCAATGATGCAGGTCCCTGAGTTAGGAAATATGAAGATTTGAAAAAAGAACATGAGCGATGAACCTTTTTCACTATGCTTGTATGTTGTTATTGGGCTGGAGTCTTTATTAGGCTTTGCCTCATCACTGTGCTCAACAGTGTGACTGTTCAGTAATTGGCCACAGATGTTTAGCCATTATAGCTGTCTTGTGTCTCATTTTCTTGATAAGAGTTTAGATGCCACTCCTGACTTATTTTTCTGCCTCATAAAGCTGCCAAATCAAAGTTAATACAACATAGACAGAAACTGCCCAGTTCCATTATGTTTGCTGCTATTTCTGTCTGCATGCAATAACTTTTCTATTGTTCCTTTTTTTTCAGCTGTACATTCAGACAACCACTTTGACCATCTCCATGAACCTCAGTGCCTCAGTCGCACTGGGCATGCTCTACATGCCCAAGGTGTACATCATTATCTTCCACCCTGAGCTCAACGTACAGAAGAGGAAGCGTAGCTTCAAGGCGGTGGTCACAGCTGCCACAATGTCATCACGTTTGTCCCAGAAGCCCAACGAGAGGCCCAACGGAGAGGCCAAGACTGAGCTGTGTGAGAACCCGGCCGCTGACCCCATGAGTAAGTAACCCGGAGAAAGACAAATAACGCCTCGGAGCAGCAAAGACATGCACCATGCACCATGAACCATCCACGTTTAACTTTACATTAGACCTCATTTTATGTGTAACAAGAATATTTAAAGAATTAAATAAAACTCTGAATGCATTCGTGAATGCGTTATGTGTATGATATAAATCTTTAACTATGTTGTGCAATGATCACCAAATATATAGTTTATAGTAGGTGTAGTAAATATTCATTATACATGAATCCATATATTTTATATAAAACACAAACAATCAGACCTAGGAGTTTTAAATGGTATATTCTCATGAACTGTGATTGAGATATCTTCTCACATATCTCTCTCACATTCCCTGTGTTACATTAGAAAAGTCCCATCACAGCTGTTTAATTTCTGGACTATATGTATAATATTCTAAAGAATGGACCCAGTTATCTCCTTCCTTGATAAACGGTTAGACCTTTAGTCCAAGTGCAAGCTTGAAAGAAGATGGGGGACTTGCTCTCTGAAGAGATTTGAAGGAGCAGGGCTTTGTCGCCAGGAATGGAGGGAGATAATCTGTCTCTGTAGCTGTGAGTTACTCATACCACCCTTCATCTGAAACAGTGAGCGTGATCCTGTTAGCAAAGATAATACCGGGTATTAGCTGGTCGCTGGGGAAGCTTACTTTCTTCCATCAGTAGGTGATATTGTGTTTGTTTTTGATGAGAGAGAGAAAACACTTCTTTTTTTAAATGAGACTGCAGTAGCTTCATTTGAGAATAATGTTGCCATGGAAGCATTTTGCTCTTCTCTAGTTGTCAGAAGGAAGACATAGATGATTGACAGCACATGCAAATCACACATCACTGGCTCCAAAGGCCTCGTCTCCCGCAACACTTCTAATCACATTGGCACCCACAGGTGCAACAGCCCCTCAATCAACCCTTTTGAATTACGCCGATGTGATGACGGTTGTCACACTTTACTGTCATGAGCCAAATATGCTCGAGTATGTGTATGCAGACAACCATGAGGGTGAATAAGTCTGCAGTTTTTCCATGTGTGTGACTGAATGTGCGAGTTACACACATAGAAGCCAGAGAGCTGATGTAAGTATGCCAAGGGACGGGGAACATACCCTTGCCAGTCACATATGTGGCTCAATGAGCAAATACTCTGCATGGAGGGTGAAACCTCAACATCTGGCGCAGCAGTTCATCTGAAGTCCCCAAGCAGGGCATGCAGTCCCTGGAAGGCCCTCCCAAAAGTGCCCAATATCATCTGCTCTGTGTGTATTTCACCTTCTGTCTCTCCTACACGAATATCTTCTCGCTTCGCCTCCCCCTCCCGCACACACTCTCTCCACCTCCTACCCCTCTTATTTAGCAGCAGGCGAAGTGACATTTATTAATGGACAATTTATGTGCATGACCGCCCCAAAAACCTGAACTGTGCCTTGGCCATCCCAAGAGGATGTCCGTCAATTCCTGTAACCATCAGAGCGCCAAATCCCTCCTTTCAGGCCCCATCAGCCCAGTGTGAGACGACTGTGAGTGATTTATAAGATCGAGGGCATTAGCACCTCTGCAGATTTATATTGGTATTGATACAATGTAATGTGATCATGATTACAACTCTAAGAGGCAGGAGTATTTAGACTGCAAATCAGAGATGCTGAAATGCCTCACTGGCCTGAACTGTTTGTTTTTTTTTTCTAATAAAGATCAACCAGAGGTCTGTGTTGTATGAACACAAGTTATGTGGGAAGGAAACAGAACTGGAAAGAAAAAAAAAAGATAAGAAAAGCAATGGTGGGTTAGGGTTAGGAGAAGAATTATCAGCTATTGGTATTTAAAATTCAAATGATAGCGTAGGTAGAGGTTTAAATCCTAGACAAGTAACACACACGCACACACACACGCACACAGACTGTTTGCTTAATAAAGACGGCTCTTCCTTAAGACTGTTTATGGTTTTGCAGCGAGAATCTGTGGTACATTTACTAATGTTTTATTCATCGTACTCTCTGGCCAAGACTACAAAATCCAGCTGTAAAGAAATGGTGCTTCTTTAATTGCATAGCCCATGGGAGTTGGTCGCCATAGCAACATTCAAGCAGTAGGATAAGAATTTATAGCAATGCCTTTGATCAAGAAAATGTACTGTACATCGACCTTCTCCACCAAACAGAAAGGACAACACACCCACAGATATGCATTACTGTACATTCGCATTCCCTCATCCACATCTGGATTCACCAGCAAAAATAAACCTGAAGACTAATCTTACATCTGTATTCAATTCCAATCCTTAGAAAACCTCATACAAAATCACAACAAACCAAAATAACCTCTGTTCACAAAAAAATGTGCCTCAACTCTAAACACAAAGCTCATATTGGTCCCTATAACGAAATACTATACTTATAGGAGGACACACACACACAGAGTCACCTAGGCACTCAGCCACATTCTGATATGTTTCCATGGCAATCCAGACTGGGATCACATTGCATGCCCCAGCATTTGTTCGGTGCTCACTTGTATGCTGTTTGGTTTTTTCTATCACTAGTTAACATCTGAAAATAGAAAGAAAGGCTTTACACAGGGGCATTGTGAGTTGAAATGATACACTAGACCAGAAAATATTGCTACAGATTGCACACAGCTGGTGATGAGAATGCACGGCACGGAAGGGAAAGTTCACAGAAAACAGGGGGATGTTTATTTGCCTTCTGCAGGATTTTTTTTTTTTTTTTTGTTCCTTTTTGTTTTCCGAAATTCTCAAATTAAATTGTAATCTTTTCTGTTTGATGTTTTTACTTTGTTCTCAGGTCAAGCAACCAAGAAAACATATGTTAGTTACAACAACCTCAGGATCTGATCTGCTTGAAAACGGATGCTGTTTTAATCCATGATTGAGAAGAGGACGGGCTCCAAAGAAACAGAACGAGAGAGAGAGAGAGAGAGAGAGAGAGAGACACGAGGACAAAAGAGAGAGTGCAGGCATCCCAGCACCACCTGCAGTACCTATGCACTCCAGGGCTGTGGATGGCATCCAACCTCCATCCAAGACATGATCCATGAGTCCTGGCAGAGACTAGCACAGCTGTAGGCCAGCGTGGTTGGTTGGGCCTCACCAACCAAACAGTAGAATTTAAACATGTGTTGTGGCCCCTTTTCTCTCTGATGGAGAACAATTTGCCTGCTTAAAGGGGTCACTGCAAATGAGGACATCCGTGAAAAAAAAAAAAAAGAGGAAAGTGGATCTGCTTTCAAGATATTTTCTTTTGAAATGTCATTAAAGCCATATTCTCTTGGGGTTCCCATTATCTGATTTCTGTTTGTATTGTTTCTGAGTGATTTCTTCTTCTGTGCCTCTTTTTCTTGCAGTTGATTTCATAACCTTGAATGACGAGCTCTGCCACATACAGTATTTTGTTTTACTGAAATCAGTCCGAGATGATTATTATGTAAGAAGTGATGGGCATTGTAAGTATATTTTTTTGTAAATATTTGAGAGTATTTTCATGTTTGGAGTACAACAAACTAGATATAAAGTCTTTGTTCAAAATTTGATTTTGAATGGTAATGAAAAGCACCACAAAGTGTTCACTTTGCATGTGCCAATGTATGTCTGTTCTATTTGATGTAAACAAAAAAAAAAGAGAAATAAATTCTGAAAAGGATATGAGCTTCAGCATCTTTCTGATGTTTTTTTTTTTTTTTTAAAGCAGAACTGAACTTCATTAAAAGACAGAATATGGCTTTAATCTGTTGTTGAATTGACCTCCCACTCCCCTCCTGTATCTGCAAGCATGTTTGTTTTATAGAGTTTCGTACGTGGGTATATTATGCCTCATTATGGTGTGGGAAACATAAATATCAGAGCAATCATGCAAGTATGTTGTGATGTCTGTCAAATTATGAACATGTAATAAAATCATTTTGTTATCTTTTATACAACTAAACCAGACGGTATATCATAGTTATTTCTGTGTGTATGTGTGTATTTCATGTTTATATCGACGTGTGAAGTACAATTAATCACTACGCTGTTTTGGGTTTCTGTACACTGATGGAAATGTCATGTGCTTGTCTAAGGTCTCACCCCTATGACGGGGCAAATTAGCGAGTTGGTTGAGCAGTGCTGTCATGCAGAGGAGACGAAACGCTGTGGAAGAGCAGAGAGGAAGTCCACTAGCTGACTCCTTCACTCACCCTTTGGTCTTTCTGTCTCTTCCCTTGTTTCTTTCTCTTGTTCTTTTCTGTTCTCGCCACCATTCCCCTGCATGAATCTTATTACCTGTCAGATCAATTTGTCCTGCTGGTCACCAAGTCTTTACAAGCTAACCACTCTTTATTCCTGTGCCTGCCTGCAAGCATAATGTTGCTATTTTCAATATTGATTATTATATAAAACATGAATAGGCCACGCATGAGAGACTTCTGTTTCTTCAACCCGGTAAGCATCTCCCTCTAGGTTGTTACATGGGCAAATGATATATGAATGAGAGATGCTGATTCCTCTTTTTGTGTGTGTGTGTGTGTGTGTGCGTGTGTTGGTGTTTTTGTGTGCGACAGACACAGAGAGAAACAGAGGGGAAAGAAAAGGAATGAAATTCTTACCCAAACAGGTTTTCTCTTGTTTCCCCATCCATTTGTCTGGCAACTCTCTGGGCTCCTGTGGGACCAGATGGTCTTTACTTCTCATACGCACAGTCTGTCATTTTCTGTTGCACACAGCCAAGAAAAATCCCACTTATGTCCAATTAAGACTAGCCTCTCCCCACCAAATTAATTGCCTGTGTCAGTGTCTGTGTGCAAGTAATCAGTAGGGGCTGTACAGAGTTTAGATGTGCAGCTCAGCAAAAAGAAAAGACACAGCCCGAGTAATAGCTTTTTGATCTTGATATGATGCCAAAACTTAAAATACATGATATTTGATTTGCAAGAAACAGAAATGAATCATAAAATTCCATGTTTGTGCATGTTTTTCACCTACTTAAAACAGAGTAAAGGAATGGTTTACTCCATCTCCAAACTCCCAAGGCTCCTACGTAAGGGCCCACCTGCTCGGCATGCACCTGTTCTCTAGGCAGCAGTTTCCTGGAAGACACAAGCAGGGAATACATCAAAGGGAGGGAAACTGATCACGCTGGACTGTGAGTCCTTCAGGAGGACTTAAATGTTTAAAACACTTCGGACTGTCAATCACAAGTTATTTTGATGCAACCCTCGAAGAAGAAGAATAGGTTTTTACAGGCTAAGACGTACGCACACTGCGTCCTTAGTGCAGGTTTACCCTGCCTCGTAACGAAGTTGTCAAAACTGTCCTGAAAACTGTGAGAGAATTACATGCGCCTGTGTGACAAGGTGACACTGCGAGTACATCTCAGTGCATCTCAAAGAACAACAAACTCAGGCTTTCTTCTACCAGAGTTTTCATGTCACAGTTGTCCAGCTCTGCCTTTGAAGAAAGCCTTCCTTATCTTGTCAGAACTCCTGATGCGCTCTTTCACAGACAATTTACTGATGCTGGGTCTAGATTAGCTCTGTTTCATGGCTCCTGGGCTCTGGGCTCTTCTATCTCTCCATAAATGTCCAATTATCCAACTCCAGCCAGAGTGAAACCTTATCTGCTTCCCGTCAGTAACCAGCTGAGGCCTGATCTTACATGGGATGGATAAAGACAAGCCTCACTATTCTTATTTTTTTCCCCTGCTGCTTCTTGTACTCAAAACCTCCTTAGGATGCGCTTTGTTTACCAGCATGTGTTTTTTTCAGCTGTACAAATCAGGGACAGCTACTGTCTCCAGCACATAGTAACACTGAGACTTTTTAATTAGTGGTACAGTAGGATAGCCATTGGTTGGACATGAATCACAACATCTGCATCTCGGCAAAGGCACTAATTATCGTCTAAAAGAAGATCACTAGTAAATTTTCATGAACAGGCTAAGCTACTGTTTGTTTTTCTACTAGCGATCCAAGAAAATAATACAGTGCCCTTTTACAGTGAATAAATTAGTTAAGGGCCACTGAGTGTTAGACCTGCTTGTTGATTTTCTTGGGCTGCTCAGTGTGTGTGTGTGTGTGTGTGTGTGTGTGTGTGTGTGTGTGTGTGTGTGTGTGTGTGTGTGTGTGTGTGTGTGTGTGTGTGCACACACATGTTTGTCACAGTGTTATTGTTTTTTTTAATCAGCAGAAGAGACCAGGCATCATTCTCATCACATTAGTGTCTCCTGGTATTTATTCTCCTCTCTCTTCCTCCCTCCTTCTGTCATCAGTTAAACTCCTGGAGGGAGGGGGGGGGGGGGGGGGGGGGGGGGTCGGGTGGGCGGAGGGAATACATTTGAAATTTGCTCATTTGACAGTCATTCGAGCTATAGATTCTGACAGTACACAATTAGCTCAGTCACCTCCTTTATCCTCACTTATCTCTGGCTGGGGGATTCGGTACATGTCGCCTCCCTCACTGTCACCCTCCCTGCCGTCTCTTCGAAATCCAAACTTCTAATTCCATCTTTCCCCCAGTTAATGATTATTTGAAAATTACATATCTGACTTCATGGATTTAATTGACTGCTGCTGTGTTATTAAGATGGCTGAGTGAGACGAATGCTCTTCAGAATTCGCAGCTGAGTAGGTGCACTAATCTGCTGCTTTCCCCAAATTTCCCCTGTCAGAAAAATGCATTCATGAAGAAAAGAGGAGTACACATTGCTGGCATACATCTCGTAAATACGGTGCATATTTGTTCTGCTTTGGCTGCTTGAACGATTCTGCTCACTTTTATAGGCTTGCATCAAATAAGGCAGAACATTTTTAACATTGATTCACAGCTCAGGTTCAAACAAAAGCCACAAGCATTTTAACCAAGGCAGATCATCTATGCCTTGAACAGGAGTTGACAGAGATAAGTGCTGGCTGGCTGTGAAATTTAACTAGAGAGCTAAGCCCTTGATTTCAAGGAGCACGCCGTAAACAATGCATTTCCACATCCCACACAGATCACTGTTATTTCAAAGGAAAGCATACGCCTTTAAGAGCAAGAAAATATTGAAATGGAAATGAATAGTTAAGGGTTAGTATAAAAAAAGCCACATCAAACAAACAGGGAATGAAATCGAAAAACCCCAAAAGGTAGAGAGTAAAAAGAATCACCCTGCACACTTGTTTGGTTGTTTGGGAGTAGATTAGCAGCAACAGCTGTGTGGTGTTCTGCTTTATTGAATCTTTCTTCTTCAAACTCATCCTAATTCAGGCACATAAATCCTCCACAAGACTCCACCCTTAAGAGCTTAAAAGCTACACGTTTTTGCTTTGGGCATAGTGCAGAAAGGGTTCAGTCAAATGGTTATAAATCAATTTAAATTGTGAGCTATGGTCTTAGCACACACACTACATCGCTGAAGACTGTGTGTCTCATTTTTCAGTTGGCGGTGGAGTGTGGAGCACTCTCCATTTGATTAAACTCTACCCAAAGGCTGCATCAATTATGTATCTTCACAATGGAGTTAATGGACTGCAATAACAGTTGAAGATGACTTGACTAAATTTCCACATGACATGGCAAGAAAAATCTCACTTCAGTAATGTAGCCCTCCTGAACAGCTTGTCAAAAAAATGATAAAACACCAGGTCGGATTCCAGCTTATTAACTAAAATCACATTTTCTTTAGTTAATAACCCTGTAAAACATTTTGCCTCTCGACACATCTGTCTTATGCGGGAGAGTGTGAAATGCCACACACGTGTAAGGATATGGACTCTGCCACGCAAGACAAAGTGTATATATAATCCTGCATACACTCGAAGCAGGTGTGTGAGTGCACTGAATAAAAACTGTATGTGTGACGTGCGTATCTCTCAGCTCAGCTTGCAGTCCGTCTACCTTGTGATCCAGCTTCTATAATTCTCCTCTCTGGGGTTTGGATCCCATGAGTGGACCCTCGCCGAGAACAGAAGGGGCCTGCCAAGCCCCAACTGCACACTCACTGACCCATCTGGTCATCAGGCCAGCAGGGAGCAGGCCGGATGCAGAGACCAAAGCTTTGCACAAACATCCTGAGCTAACATGAGACTGGCAGATCACACAAAGCCTGTAAAAGGTAGGAACTGTGTACAGCCACCACATACTGAGCAGCCCTCATGTTTTATTTTCAGATGTTGTGTGTTGCCTGGACCGCTTATAACGATAGACGGGGCAAAGAGTCTGCAAACTGAACACTAACCACTGAGCGAAAACATGCTGCATTGTGCATAAAGTGACAGCGATCCTTGTCTATAATTTAGAGCAAACACAGCGTGTTAATGCATGCATCTGTGATCTTTGCAACTCAGACCGAGGTTGGCTCAACATGACACGGCGGAGCAGAGGCTTTTAACCTGACCTCAGTGCTGCTGTTTCACTTCTACACTCAAATGCACAGCCATGTAAATGGTTCTAATAACCTCTCATATGTCAAGTGCCTGCCTTCCCTCGGCACCCTGCAGCACGCCCTGGCTTAAAATGCTGCTCACACCATTAACTCCAGTAGGAAGCAGCCGGTACAAAAAAGAATCTGTCATGTTTTCTATCCCTAGCTGGTAATGAAATCCTTCCCAACTGCTTATGTTTGTCATACAGCTGAAAATCCACAGCATCCCCACCAACCGGCTCCTTCTGTGACTGAACACAGGGATTTCCATCCCAGCTCTGGATTGGATCCAATTCATGCGATAAGAAGCAAAATGCAATTAGACCACACTTTCTAAATCTGTGACTGAATTATGGAGTCTCACAGATGTTATAACTTATCTTACTTTCTAATTATGAGCGTGACTTAGGAGGGTGAAGACATATTTTTTTTTTATATGTCAAATCGGAATTAACTGAGGATGGGGTGTTTTGCTGATGCAACGTTAAAGAAAATGAGAATATCAGTGATGCACTCAACGATTCACATGAAGTGTTATGGTGACTCTCCTGGAAGATAATGAATTTAAATACATTTAACTATCTTATAATAGGCTCTTGTTACCCACACATGTGGTGCTTGATGAATGATAATTGCACTTTTGTATTTTGTTTACTGCAGCTTAAGGCTGTTTCTTATTTGTCTACAAAATTGATTGTAATTTCATGGAAATGCTTTAACTCAGTGCCTTTGCCATGGTGTGATGCTACTGCCATCTACTGATTCTGCAGACATCTCTACTGCATCTCTGTTTCCTCCTGCTTCTAGAGCCAGGCATTATCACCCTCTGTCGTAAAAAAAAACACAAGATCTCGAACAACCAGTACTGACAGACGACAAGATAAACTCGTGAACTGACCTGCTGCACAGCTCCGGGGGCAATCCTCGCTCACAACATGCTCACAAAGAATCCAAATTAGGCTATCTCATTCATTCACAAGATGGCGCTGCTGCCATCGTTTGTGTGAGGACAAAGCTGCAATTCTGACATTTCATGAGTGCTTCACCTTCGTCGTGATGATCCGCAATGCTGTAAGAGAAAATACAAACACTAATCACACGGACAATTGTTTTGTTGTTACCTCAGTGGAACATACACTGAATGACGTAATGCCCTAATCACTCTTAAAGGTATCAGCTGTTTGTTCGACGTGAACAGTGTGATGGATAGAAATATATATAAATATATAAAGTAGGCTGTAGTTAAAAAGTACAGAATGTAACACCTCTAACTACAGAGCCCTGTTTGTACACTTTCTGAAACACAAACAGTGTGGTGAACAAAATAAAATCATGACTAATAAACAGAATGACGTGTTAAAACTCACCGTTTCAGTTCACATCTGGAATGAAAGCCTGTGACACTGTGGCGACCAAAACATCACTCGAAGAATCATAAAATTAACTCAAATTAACTTCACGACCTGCAGCCACAGAAATTAGTAAGTTAGCTTCCTAAATTCGGCACACTTTTAACACCGCAGCTGGAGTTAGAGTCGTGTTGTTGTTGTTGTTGTTGTTGTTGTTGTTGTAGTAGTAGTAAAAACAAAAATAAACTCCGCACTTGTTTTAATTCGTATTTCCTTAAAGTTGAGGCCACTTGCCTAGAATTAGTCAGTTGGCTAGTAGCCTACTGTGATCCTGTTTGTGACAAAAGAAGACTATCTGGATCGCATTTGCAAAAATCCTCTTTGCTTAACTTGGAGACTTCCAGAGCTGTTTACTTTTAATATATTTTTTATGAGGACTGTAAAAGCAGCAGGCATTTTAAACGTTGTGGGGTTTTTTTTGTTTGTTTTTTTACCAATATTGTTAAATGAAAAGGTTCAACACTGTTTGATTTGTTCCCTGAGGAAATAATTAGGCTCCTGTTTGCAATGAGCGCCTGGCCTGGCTTTGCTTCAGGCCTAATTAGAAGTAGTTATGACCCCCGGAATTATAAACATGCTCACAAAACACCAGTTCTGATTACTGTTCTGCCCGTGTCTGAACTAGCATAGGTAAAGCAGGTGTTTAATAAACACTGAATGTTGTTAGGGGAGAGCATGTGGTGTAGTTTCAAGCAATTAGAAAGCAAAACATTTGCTTTCATCTGAATTTTCTGTGGCAAGCTCTTATTTCAGCCATTACAAGTCATAAAAATAGATGAGAGTCGTGGTTTTTGTGTGCAGAGTTTAAAAGAATCCACAACAGCAGTTATTAAGTGCTGTGCGTCAGATGCATCAACAACTGAAAGGTCAGTTCTTCCTATAGGTTTTCATGAGGTTATACATTTTTCATCACATACATTAACTTTCCCAATGCATTATTAATGAGTGCTGTGGGGAGGTAGATGAACTGAGAGTAAATAGCCTCAACTCCACATTTTGATACAGCCTCATTACCTACTACTGTGCTGCTATCGATTAGCTCAACTCCATTTGTAGATTTGAGCTACTCAACTTCTCCTGCAGCAGGCAGATTTATGCTGAGTATTCATAGAAAGCATATCCCGTCATATACTTTAGAAAACTACAGTTGATTGTGTACTGTAACAAGTCCTATATTACATTCTAACTTACAATTAAAATAAAGTTTATTTGGTGATTTTTGCTCTGACTTATGCTTTGAAGTCCTTTATGTAAACGTATAGTTGGTCACTGCAAGAAAAAAGCAAGTCTTTTTTTTTTTTATCACAACCTTGTACAAACCTCAACCCCTATAAGGTTGCTGTCAGTTGATTGAATTCCAACATCAGGGGATGTGACTCCCATCTGTCATTGGTCAGAAACTTAAGTCCTGTTCTGCCAGAGTGAAATGGCGTCCTACAGCCGCATAGTGAGAGGCTGCAGGTGTCAAACAGAGACAGTCGGAGGCGATGATTCCCACAGTTGTGGGAGGAACTGCCTGACACTGCATTTTTGAATGTAAGTACGTAGGCATAGAGAAAAGTTCTTTCCAAAGTAATATTTAAAATTTCAATCTAAGCATCAGGGCCGCAACTATTGTCCTATTTAATTGTTCAGACGATGGATATCCAAAAACAGAAAAAAAAAATGTCCATGAGGCCAAGTTGAAGCCAAGCCAAAACATATTTAACTACTATGCAAGTCACGGGAAAACAATAAAGTCTTACAGAGCAAAAAGTGATATCTAGTTTGGTTGTTTTTCTTCTTGAAGCGAGGTAATTCAAAACTCAATTGTGCAATTCATTACTGCTAGATGCATTATTGTTAGGCACTGTATGTTTTAAGGTACTCCACACCAATTAACTTGTGATTCAATATTTACATAACAAGGGTTGAAATACCAGTTATTTAATCTCAGTCTAAGCTCAGTCACTCAGTATGTGTTTGTAGAAAACAGTCTGACTGCAGTGTAACATAGCGCTTATGAGTCAGTCGCCTACAGTACCTTGGATGTTGTCTAATTGATTCATGATCATAATATTTAATTTGAACATTATAAACCTTGAATATTAAACCCACCTCAATAGTATCATGTTTCATAATGACATAGAATACGTCAACTGAGAAAGTAGAATAAAGGGTCTAGAAAAGTTTGGAGACAATCATTTTTTGTGAGCTTGAGGAACATTTAAAAGAAATACACATTTGTGTCAGAGATTGAGTTCTCTTCAAAATGTTCACAATGCAGAGAATTGTCTTCAATATTCCATAAAGAAGCTTTTCACATTATATCCAAAGAACTTGAATGATTTCTTTGTCGGACTACGCTAGAACAAATCAAAAAAGGACTGTGCTGCAGTTTCGAATGAAAATGTACCTTCACAGACGTGTCAATTTTGTAAGGTAGCAGGAGGTTCGCATCATGTCACTAACCCTTGAAATGGTTTTTGGCCTCTCCTGAATAAACTATCATTACACAAGCTCCATACTAAAAGAAACGGAGAGCAGACTTAGTCATTGTTATTGATATTTCTCTCAGAGATGTAGGAGCACAGAGCCATAAAAAGAAAAACTGCCCACCTAAATGCCATAGGAAGGGAGTACTTCTCTTAAAATATCACATTTTCTCTCACAGGCTGTGGTGTGTAATATTCTACAACTGAGTGTATAGCCCAAACATTTCACATACCAGAAAGCAAATCCCATCGTTACTGTAAGGTCATATATTTAATGGGAAAGTCATTTTGGAAATTAAATGTAGTTGTTAGATATTTTAAACTTACCTTTTAACTAAAAGAAAAGACAAACCCTGCATAAGGGATGTTAATGATTAATCATTCACCGCTGTTAAGAATTAAACCGATTAAAAATGTATTAACCGACAATCTGTTTACAATTTTACCAGCGGTCACGTGTAATTATACCATTTTATAGCAAAAAAGGACTTCCTTCACCTTTGCAAGTCAGAAAAACTGTTATTACAACTAAAGGAAGAAGCTGTCCTGAGAAAAGTGAGGCAAAAATGAAACTGTAGAGGGAGCGTTTTCTTGCAGCTGGACTTTGTGTGAAAAAACTGTGAACACCACTCACCCCTGGTCACAGAGATATGTTCATCTTTCTAAATAAAAACAACTAGGCCTTCCATATATTATGGCGAGTAGAGTATTTTATGCACTCATAACTGACTCCTGAACATGTAGGTGTGTTCATCTTCTCAAATAGCCTACAAAGCAGAATAATTAACTGTACTGTGAAGAGGCTCAAATGGTTTTATTTCACTTGTATATAACACTTTGTTGATTTTAAAAAGGAGTTTAATTTGGTCAGCCGTGTTAGTCTAGAAACGGCAGTAGCGCCACGTTTGGCATTTTTTTTGTTAGCAGCGCTGTTAAATAAGAAGTCATACATTTAAAAGAGAACTGTCTTCAAGCGAGAGCCTTGTTGTTTTATTAGTTTAAATTGTATTTCATCATTTAATGTTAAAGTAACTATTGTGCTGCTATGGTTTCAATAAAACAAAATGGAGAAAAAGACGTGTATTTTGTAACTCAATAATGATTAATCGATAATTGATTGTTTAGGTGTTCAACTGTCAGTTAAAAAAAAAAAAAACGACTGAAATTTGCAACCCTACCCTGCATATACCTTTCTTTGTACCGTGTTCTACTACTTGTAACAAATTCTGCTCCAGCTTTTGTTTGTGACCATGACAATGTAGTGTTTAGTTGAAACACTTTTTACTGAAAGTGTATATCTTATAGGTTGGACTAGTCAGCCCTTTTTATACACATACACACATTCATTGAAAACCCTGTTGAACCTTGTTCCTCTCAAGTAAAAGGGACCATACACCATTTTTGAGGCTTTACAAATAGTATTACATTTTATTAATATATTTTCATAAAACAAGTTTAAGACTGTATCAAAAACTCAGTAAAAACATTAGATTTTTAACCTTTTTTTTCTTATTGTGATATCCGATATGAAATGTACATAATTCACATGTTGTGGTTTCCCCATCATATTCAGATAATGCATTATTTTTTTGTGATGTGCAGGTTAACGTTCTTTTGTTCCCCCACAAACTATAAAGTATTTTTTCTCATGATTGTGATCATAAATCTAGACATACAATTAAAAAATAAAAGTATTTCCCACTCTGCCCCCCCTTTCCCCGACTAGGTTTACTGATAAAACACTAACGTTATGGAGTTGTTTAATTTCACAGGCACACAATTATGTACATCCCCATGTCCCCATGCCTCATCTGAACTGACAACAGGAAGTGCACCAAACATAACAGTGCAACACCTAGAGGCAGAGCAGTGATAATACAGTACTCTAAGCCCACCCACCCCTCAGACTACCAAAACCAACCTAAAATAAGACAGTGGATCCACTAATTTTCACCCCGCTGTGAATCACAGCATTCCACTGGCTCCAACAATATTGTTGTAGCAATCGCACAAGGTTTGCCTTGTGACCACAGACATCACCTTGGCAACAGTAAAAACCATCCGTCTCACAGGCAGGTTCAGTGGCACACACATTAAGAAAATAAAATCATTACTTGTTTGATTTGAATGAGGCTACATCTACAACAGGCGTGATCAGTGTAGTGTCCTTAATGATCAAGTACCAGAGGAATCTCAGTCATGTGGTTAGCTGAAGGATACAAAAAGACATTTTTCTTCTCCTTACCGGACTACCACTTACTGCGTTCAAATCTGCGCAAGACACGTAGTGCAAGGTTTAACAAGAATTTGCATAAGTGCAAGGGTTGCATGTTATTGTCAAGAGGGAGAAAAGCATAGAAGGGAGCAGGGAGAGATCAAAGTCGACTAAAACAAACAGATTTTTGTGTAAATAAAAGTGTTTCATGCTTTCAGTTTGGCATTTTGTATTTCATTCCCTCTAGAAATAACAGGTGCAAAATCTTAGTAAACCTAGCCGAAGGACAGATCAGAGTGATATCGAACTCATAAAGATTAACATTGTGAGGAAGAGCCTCAAGTCTGTTGTCATGGTGACATCTGTTCAAAGGCCCTGTGGGCTTCAGTCTTTCCTGCTTCTTTATTATTTTCTATACAATAGAAATAGTACGTCATTGAAGTTAAAATTGACTCTTCTTGGCAAAAACAGACAGAAAAGAATATGCAAGAAGTCAAAAGCAGATCTGAAGGAGAAAAAAAAAAAACATAAGGGCAGGAATTATAAACTGTTCCCGATCCATTTGCCCTGTGCCAGTAGTAGAATTGTACATTATAGTGTCTTATCCTTGATGGTCAAATATATGGGTATGGTTGCCTGCTCCTCTACAAAGTCCAAGCCATTTCATTGAACACATGTAAAATTACTCATGTTGTAGTTTTTAACAAGAACATCCCTACATTGCACCTGCTTTCCAAACTGAAAGCTGTAGTGTGCGTTAGGGAGGCACGTAGGGAGGTGGTGACCTGTATGAGGTCATGTTCTTGGGGCGAGATCCTTTACCCTCTATCGGGACAGTAAATGGTGGTGGGGGCTGGTAAGGAGGGGCATTAGGATCATCATCCTGATAAACAGAATACTCCTCAAGCAGATCTTGGTTCAGCAGGGTGCTGTGGGGGCCCGCCATGTTAGGGTACTCTGGAGGGGGGAGTGGGGGCTTCTCCTCCTGAAGGATAAGAGGTATGCTGGAGGACGGGGGCGACTTGGAATCATCTAGCTCATCTGCAAAGATAATTGGAACTCCTTTCTTGATGAAAGTGGCTTGCTCTTCTATGGTCATTTTCCCTTTGCGCTTCTTGCGGTAGCAGACCATAGCGATGATCCCGGCAATGAGGAGCAGGGCTGCTACCACTACAGCAGGAATGACAGTGTGTAGGTAAACATCGTCAGTGCTCCTACGACCTGTTCCAGGTGACGGTGAAGCTGTAGGAAGAACAGGGATTGGTACCTCTCCTGGTGGGATGAATGTGTAACTCTGACATTTATTGGTGCCACGAACAGAGATGTTTATGGGTTTGAATTCAGGCTCCATGGCTTTGATGAAAGCCAGTTTAGGTGTCCCTTGGTGATCAGAGATTCTATTACTTAGAACTGTGATTTGCTCCTTTGGACAAGGACTCTGCTGGAGGCTGTTGTTGGTCCATTCCACCACAATGGAGCCACTCTTGATGCTCCTCAGTGTTACTGTGCTAGTGTTGCGATCACCGAGGGCATAAGCCAACTTTTTAGTCAAAAGAATCTTCTTATGTACATCATTGCTTAAACTACTTGGGTCACCATGGAAACGAGCAGCAAACACAACTGAGGGTTTGTCATTGGATGACCAACGGTTTACTTGAACCTCAAACGCATCCATGATGCTCTTCCCACCCTTATCAGTTGCTAACATGAAGTACTCATGTTTCCCCTCATGCTGCTCCTCAGGGAGGCCGTACAAAAGCTGGATAGTGCTGTTGAATTGGATCCAGGATGTTTCACTCACTGCTTCTTTGGGGGTCTTCTTCAGAGTCAAACGCAGCTTATCAGTGGTACCATCCTCCATGTCAAAGAACGTATCGGGAGGAATTTTGACCTCGAAGTAAGTGCCAACCCATGCATTCACCTGATCAATGGGGTTGCGGATATCTGGGTTTTGATTTAAGTCAGGAGTCATTGACAGAGTAGTGGTGCGCCTTGGCGGTTTAGCTGTAGTGGACTTCGGTTCTCTGGGAGCAGGGGTGGAGGATTTGGGCTTCTTGGGTTTCCTTGTGGCAGAGGGTTTGGGTCTTTTGGTGGTGCTTGGTGGTGTTGGCAAAGCAGTAGCCTCCACAATTGTAGGCCGGGTCATGGTAGGCTGAATTGGGATGGTGCTTGTGGTTCCTAGAACTCTTGTTGGTTGGGGAGGTCCAAACACAGGTGTGTGTGCTATCTGATCTCTGACCCTCATAGTTGGCTTCACTGGAAGAGGCAAAGGACCTCGTACGGGGGGAACAGAGCTCTCTGTTGCTGTGGCAATAGAGGGCGAAGTTGGGGTGGGCACAACACGTACAGGGGGCTCTGGGTGAGTTGTTGGAGGCAGCAGGGAGGGCACTGGAGTAGGGGTGTTGTACAACTGCCGTCTGACACGTTTCACTCCATGTGGTTTTTTGTTGACAATGTGCCAGCCAACCACTGGATATCCCAGCCTTGCTGACATGGTCCCATCCTTTGCTGAGGATTGGACACTGCTAATGTCAGGGATATTGCCCTGATCAAGGGCACAGCCAAGTTTCCATGAGAGTAGGGCCCCATTCTCCACTACCTTCTTGGCATTGCCTGGTCCAGCCATGAAAGCAGACATGTCAAATAAGCGGTTGTTGACAACAGGGACCACCCTCATGTGTTCCAGGGGTACATGTGAAAACTTTCTCATAATGCCAAGTAAGTTAACCCTCTGCTCAGCAACCATTTTTGTCAGGTCAGCATCCAAGATGACAGTGAGGACAGTGACAGGCTCCTCAGAGCCACAGGTGAAAGGCTGGATACCACTTGTATCAGACTGTAGAGTGAGCAGGGCTGGCTCAGTATCGGCACGTTCTTCTGGGTATACTTCAATGGAGAAGACCGTGCTGGGGAACACTTGGCCTGCAGTCTCCTCAATTAGGTTTTCTCCAGACACCATGATATGATATACACCTTTATCCTGCTCCAGGGCCATGCCTCTCAGAATGCAACTTTCTTTGTCCCAATATAGCCAGGAGGGTAAAGTCTCCTTTCCCATCTCGATGAGCTACAAAAAATAAAAAGAGAAAAACTTTAATATACCACAGGAATACTTGAGATGTTGATAAGTCTGAGAAGGGAGAGTGAAAATTCATAATTCATATTTTAAGATAGCTCAGACTGGGACTTTAAATTATGCTATACATATAAATACAGGAAAGCAATTTAATATTGCCAACTGTTTTTACAATGTTTGGTATTTACAAAGCCTGAAAAACTACATCATGAAAGTATCCTGATTAATAATTCTCTATTTCATATTGACCAACTTGCCAGCGAAAGAGGAATTACAAAAAACAAACACACACGAAGAGGAATGCAAACCCTATCTATCCAACCCCCACCTCCTCCATATTCCATTCAGTCTTTCAAATCTCTCCAAATATGAACAGGAAGCACAGTAAGCATGTATTCATGATCACTATGTGAGTCATCACTATTCATTTTGACTTGTTAAGGTATGACAGGATATCATTCCGCATCACCACTCGGGCCAATAATAATCTCATGTCATTCATAAGTCCAACTGGAACAAATTGCACCCCAGTCAGCTTCTATCAGCAGTTATACAGTGATCAAAACTGAAAGGATAAATACTATGCACTATGTATTTCTACAGTGGCAAAAAAAGTACTCGTCTCTACGAGGTAAATTACAATTCTAAAAAGTTCCACATTTGTTACATTTAGAATACTGTATGCATCATCTGTGATTCATTTTTCCACTACTGTAGAGTTGACCTATACCTTTGTCATTGGGCATGAATTTGAAGTTGTAATTACTTTTCAGGGATACAAAAATTTAGTTTATAACCTTGTACCAGGAAACCCTGAAGTAAAGCTCAGGGCTTACAGGTTTTTCTATCATTTAAGATAAGAGAGGAATACATAGATAGACAGTCAATGTCAACCATCAGCATGGATCCTTTTGATTTGGTCTATTTAACCAAATAAAAAGGCACCTTCTGAAATACAAAGAATGGATAAAGCCTTGGACTTTGTAGTCCATTGATACAAAAAATAAATCCTCTCCATATTTCCTACTCCCATTTCCTTTAAACATAAATGTTATTCTCATGGATGATTGATACTGCTCTCATTGAATTGTTAAATAATTTACATGAAATTGTAGTAACACTAACTCTCTTACGAAGAACTTTAACAACATGCCAAATGTTTATCTAATAATAAAACAGTGCATTATCTCATAGTATTTATATTTACACTTACATTGACATTACAAGTGGCATTTGCAGGCCCTGCAGGAACCTTTAACTGAAAAACCTGTCCCACGATTGCAGAGGAGTCAGGGATGCCAGTGTGTACTCCCCCGTTCTTTACAGAGGAATCAGGGAAAGCTGATGGCGGACCTTCACCAACCAAAGATGCTGCAGCCTGAAGCTCAGAGAGCACAGAGGACTTCATAGAAGCCTCTAGTTCCACAGATATCATCTCCATCATTGTCTCTTGCTGTTCTGGAACAGACCCCTGGGCTATGGTAACCAGAAGCCCTATTACCAGTGGGATAGTCCTGCATGATAGTAGCCTGCTCCTCCCAGCATTGCCGCAGCTCATGTCTCTCCTTTTATAGTGCATAGCAAGAGGCCTTTGGGCTGCCCAACAGATGACTGTGAACAACTTAAGAGGCCGCATGCACTGAAGTCAGTCTGATGATGTGCTTGTGGCTCAGACCCCCTAGTTATTGGCTTTGCTCACAGATGCAGTGATTTCTCTTTGTTTTCTTCTGTGATCCATGAAGAGGTATGTGGCAACCTGTTAGACTGCCATGATAGCCAGCTCTGTGAGAAAACAAACAAAAGTGCAACATTAGAAAAAAAAAACATCAGTGTAAACAAACAAGGTACTGGTATTTTGGCTTACATAGTAAGGAGATCCCCTCAACAAATCTTCCCATCCCCAATACTATGACCATAGTGTATGTATGCATGCAAAGGCTGCATATCATTAATTTGCCACCTAGTCTGGAGTAGTATAGTAAGTGTTATGAATATGGTGCTACAGTAGAGAGCATGGGTGCATAGCTATTCTTCTCTTTAAAAACTTTCTGCAGCACATTTTTGCAGTTGAAAATCCCTGTTTTTGCCATTCTTGTGCCCTTTATTTGTTAGTCTTGTGATGATTGATGATAAGATGGACTGCCACCCTCTCCACTATCTTGACAATCAGGGTCTTCTCCAGAAGTAGCAACAACAGCTGGTTAGCACATGACAGAGTACATGTCCACGTCCCACTGCAAAGCATTGTTTCAGATGCCAGGGAGGTGATTAAATGACTTTCGCAAAAGAAAACAAAGAGTAGAACTAAGGTGCAAAAAAGGGACAATGAAAAAGACTTTCCCTAATCTTCTAAAAGATGAGAAAACTGTTGAATGAATGTCAACATGACATCAGTTATGACTCATTGGCATCAATGGAGTGGATGGTTTTGCAGGACATTCCTTTGCCTGCTCTTGAAGTCCCTTTGAAGGATGCCCTGAAGACTGTAGAAAGTGTAGCCCCCACCCCCCTGGGATCCTAAACAGATTGACCAATATAATTACCAAATTCTTCTGACATTACCTCAGACAAACAGTAGGAGTTGGCAAGCAGCTATCGTGGACTTCATTTCCATGACATTTACATAATACATGTTTATTTTGACACGTATAAAAAAATGTTGTCAGCAGGACGCACTGATCTACCGATCCTCACTTTCCTGTCATGCCATTTTCAGTAATAGCGATTCTCACGCGTTGCACGAGTGTCAAAGGTTGTTTGTCTTGGTTGTAAGTTTTAATTACGTGCCCTGGGGGTTGGAATAAAAGTCTCCATTGTGCTGACCCAGCCAACCCCAATCCTGTAGCACTCAGAAATGGGCAGAGGAGGGTCATCTGATTGCCTGGAATCCTAATGCCTGACTGGCAGAGAGCTATGACGTCAACCCACACACTCACAAAAACTCCTCCCTGCTCTTAACTGCTTCATGTCATTGAGGAAACCGTTTACAGCAGGTCTTTGAAAAACACTTGTCATTCACTGGTACACATCCTGGTCCAATATCTATGTCACACAAAACCCATCCCACAAAGAATGTTTTATGCCGTTTGAACTACACCATTATATCTGGATAACTCAAACAAGAAACTACCAATGACAGTGTGCTCTGAGAGCAATGTGATAGAAATCTGTTAAGAGCCAGCGTAAATGTTGCAATCACAAAACAATACTTATATTTAGGGTTACACAAACAAGAACTCCATAAGGTGACAGTGCAAAACTTCACAGGTTAAGTATGCTTTTCTCATATTTTCTCCTTAGATCTTCACTTTATCAATCATAAACATTTACATAAAAAACATTAGTATCACAATTCCAATCAGATTCCTAAAAATAACACTATCACTCTAAAGTTTTTCATACTATGTGGTTTGTGCTTTCCCATAAAAGGCCAAATCCTTTATGTTCCCTCTATAAGAAGATTTTTTTTTTTTTACTTTTACAACAAATTGTATTAGGCTTATTTGCAACTCATGTAGTCAAAAGGTAGCTTATTACACAGTTGGATGGCTGTATTTTAGATGGCTGAATGGGGCAGAGAGATATTCAATGGAAAACATTGTTCAAGGTGGGAGTGATCAGAATCTCTGTGGGAATCGGATGAAATGGTCAGGTATCCTGCCGTTTCTATTTAGATCTCTATCAGGCAGCTCAGATTGAGCCACGGTTAAAGTCATTAACTGCAATGCCAAAGTGTCAGAGCCCATATTATGTTGTATCAGTAATTTTGTGTTGACATTACAATGCAAGTAATGCCCCAGATCAACTTTATGTTTGGTTTCTTTGATCTTATTTTAATAAGGAAAATTCATCCCTTTGGGGAAGCCAACTAAATCAAAAGATAACATAAGTATTAGCTGTTGAGTCAAACAGCTTTCTGTTTAACATAAATCATGTTTATCACAGACAGCTATATTTGCAATGTTAGTTTCTGTGGACTCAAGTACAAGCCCATCCTTCACTCACTTTCCAAATAGCTACCCAAATTATTCTGATCATATTATTACAAGGAACAAGTCTCTCCATAGTGGTGTACAGCTGAGGCAGCTCAAAGGAGGAAAGCTAACCCACTTCTTTTGCAAATAATGCGATTCATCACTAGACAGAAATGTGCACACTAGAGGCAGTTAGTTATTTGATGCAGAGACATGCTTGTGTCAGATCATCTACACTTAAGTGCCTAATAAAAACTGTAGGCTAATGTATGCAAGACAAAACAACTCAAGCCATAATGTGTAATCTATGTATTTTACTTTCAGAGTTAATGAGGAAGATCCATATGCAGGTATATAGGGTTTGGTTTCTTGCAGCGATGTGGACTATTAGGACGAGTGCCAGCTATACATACAATTAATCCATATATAGTATATAGAGTATAACTGGATGGATTTTAAAAAGTCATCTGTTTAGCTCATCTGACATTTTGCCACTTACAAAGGGGTATTTTTTTTATACTGATATTAGTCACAATTAGAAGTGTGCTATATTGATTTTTTTAAAGATATGCGAAATTACAATATTGAGTATGTCACTCGTTTTGCAAAAGTCCACAAACATTCACTGCATATCATCAAGCCTAGTAGGACAAACTACGATGCATACGCAAAGAGAACACGTGCAGATTCCAAGCATCACAACAAGCTAAGCTAGCGTAGCTGCCTGCAGAGCCGAAGTTAAAGATGAGTAAACAAACCAGCCAGGAGACAATACACAAACACCACCAGCCTCAGAATCAACGTGGTTAGAGTTAACTGCTAGATGTGGATCATCCACCCTTGCATGGAGGTGGTCAGATGTTGCCTAAAAGACGTGAATCTGCAGACTATGTAGAAAAGGGGTTGCTGTTAAAGACAACGATCAGAGAGCTAGACAACTAACTTGTTTCATTCTCTACAAATTTACCACAGCACAGAATATGAACAATATGAAAAACTTTGGGCGTGAGCAGAGGACCACGACCAAGCAGATACGGTAAAGTCTTTCAGCAACAATGCCTCATGAGAAAAAGGGCAACAGATAGAAAGAAATAGCCAACGCTGACACCAATTATCTTGCAAAAAAATATGGTGCAAATTCAAGCGGTCGAGAGAGATGGTTTCAAACTGATTTTTACTACTTTGGACCCTATCTATGCACACTGCTTAATGGAAATATTGTAAACGCATGTATATTAACCCATCTGTCACATAATTACATTTTTATTGTGTTTATTTCAGCATCCTTTGCACTACTCCTCACTGCACTACTGTCTTAGTCGTGTACATATTAGTCTTGGTTTGTTATTGTTGATATTTAATGTAATCAGAATCACATTTATTGGCCAGGTATGCTTACACACACAAGGAATTTAACTTTGGTGAACTGTGCTCTCATATGTACAGGTACAACATTAAATATCAACAATAAACATAATAAAAGACTAATATTTACATGACTAAATATGAAACAGGGCAGTGGTGAATAGTGCAAAAGATGCTGAAGTAACATGATTATACTTTTGTACATAAGAGAGCACAGTTCACCAAAGTCAAATCCTTCTGTGTACGCACATGGCCAATAAAGCTGATTCTGAGATACACCCTGCCCAGCCTAGTTTAACATGCTGTCGTAATAATCTTAAGCAACGTTTTACAAAGTAAATCCTGTAGTCCACTTTGTAATGTTTCCTCATACCTGCACTGTTTGTTCTCGATACTGAATCTGGTGATTTCAGTGTTTTTTTAAATGTATTTACTGAATGACTCAGTTTTAAGTTAATGAATAAGACCTGTTGTTATACGTCTGTTCTTATTAATATCATCTACTTGAAAAGAAAAAAATCCTGCACACTATTCTTGCTAAGCATCACTAATTTAGTGTGTAGACACTTGACAAAGGTTCAGAGGGACGAAACCAGTTTCTATAATAAATTGGTAATGCTTGGCAGAGTCGTGTGCAGGATTTTTTCTTTTCAAGTGAAAGTTTGTCGTCCTACTTTATGAGATAGTTGGATTTTCCGAACACCTCCTTAAAAAAAAAATGTATATCATCAACATTTAATATACAATTTACAAAAGTGAGCTAGTACAATACAAGACTTCTACTGACTCACTTTTAAAGGGATTCAAAACATTGTCAAAATCCCCAAATATATCAAGACATTACTTTTTTCTCAATATATCTTAACCCTAGTGACAAATACATAAAAAAGCTACCTGTTTTGAAGAGTACCCTGATCAAGTTAAAAATGAAAGCTTTGAAAAATATATGGGTTGTATTTTACAGTTAATAAATTATTATTAGTGTTCATCTTCTATTGTGTTCTCTAGTTGTAAAAAAAAAAAAAAAAAAAACTATGAACAAAGCAGTTTCCTTACAATCTCCTGCTGGCATCATTTTAACGTCCAGCCTTAAGACAGTATTGAGTCATGTCTCACCTAACCCATTAACCAAGTTGAGACATGCACATTATCTGGCATCTTCATCAACTGACTCAGTTCAGTGGGATTCAGTGGGATACCGCAAAATCCCCTCTCCCCCTGCACAGCCCTCTTCTGACTTAAGAGATCCCAAACAAAGAAAACTAGAACAAAAAAATCAAGTAGTCTCTTAAAGAAAAATTGTCATGCAAAACTACTCAAATGCTAATCCTTCACTGACTGACAATGCTCCAGCTGAGCATAAAGACAAAACATATGTCTCGATTGATCTGTCAGTTTGTGTCTAAATGTAAAACACAAACATTAACATGAAAATAGGTTTTCCCCATAAGCTTAATTGAATTCAGAGTGAGCACTATGGCTCATCTCAAGCTGTTGCCACACACATGGGTAAAAAAGCAACAACTTAGCATCAAAGTAAGCTCTCCACAAAGTGTCCTGGATCATGTGTGTTATTCAGCAGCCAATCAAAAAAAAAAAATGCTTGTTCAACATTAAAATGAAACATGTACTTAATAAAATTGTGTTAGAGATTTGTTAACGTCAGAATTAACAAAAATGTTTATTTCAGGAAAAGGCCAACCTTCAACATGTGTCTTAACAAAAGCATTGAGCTGCAGCCATGGGCCTGTAGATGAGAGGATTGACATCCAAAGCTTTGGGTTAAACTTGCAGTTACACATTGTGTACTTCATCAATATCTTTCTGTCTATAGAGTAGTCTATAAGAATAAGGCACTCGTTCACATTCATTTCACAACGCAGATGTGGGGGATAATTGAGTCTTATTGTTTCATCACAACTATTTCTTTACAACAGCACAAAGCACTGAGTTATGGGGCCGACATGCTAAAATAGAGATGCAGTTAAAAGAAATCCTAAAGTGCTAAAAAAAAAAGGCTATCTAAAGGTGTTATTTTCAATACTTGTTAAGTATAACACAACTTGTTTATTTTCCACGAAACACTTATTAAAAACCACCCAGATTTTATGAGAAGCTCCTTTATGGTAAACAGTGCATTGACACAGGCTTGAGTGTGGGGAATTGCTGCCTGTTTCACACTGAGGCCTGCACTACTTGGGGGGGGGGACTAAAGCATTTACAACCATGGTATCCATGCTGTCTGCAGTTCGACAGTAGTTAAAACTTGAAAACCATCAAAAAATAATTAGGGCTCTGATGCACAGTGGCACTCAGGGCCAATTGAATTGACGTACCACATCCAGCAGCCTCCAGATAGTTCATGAGCTGAATAACAAACATATCCACAAGACAAGCTTGCTTTGCAATTGGATGTTTCCCTTGTGTTTCCCTCTTACACTGTTCGACAAAGTAATGAAATATGCGGCAAGGAAACCAAAATAGAAAACAGCCTTAGCTGAGTGAAAGTCTAATCTGACATGATGACCCTGACAGCAGCTTTGTCAAACACGGGAAAACTATTTAACTGTACTCTACAACCAGTGTTGGAAGTCTTCCAATCACTCTTGTGTACTTTTATGATTTTAAACATGTCAGAAGCATAAAGCATAAAGTTTTAACTCTGAACCACTGCAAACCTTCACCTCTGCTCCCTAAAGCCATTAGCTGTTGTTATGTTGTAGTGACTCATTTTTGGCAACTTCTAATTCATGTTAAATAACTTACCGGTACATTTCAAGTTGCTAAGGTTAATGATGATACTTTAACACCTCGTTACAGGATGAAAACATCAGTGCAGGGACCAAACAACTGGCACTACTGTAATGGAGTCTCACGTATATAATAGTAATGTTAAATAAAGGCCAAAACAGCCTTTTACTCACACAAATTAAAACTAGTTAACGTTAACCCCAAAAGACCCCGTGGTTGGTTGACGGCAGCAGATATGGTTTTAAGCGGTACATGTAACAGAAACAGTGTTGTCATTGCAAAAAAAAAAATGTTTCAGGATTGTTAATTATTAGTGGCCCAGTGACCAGTTAATGTTTGAGCTAGCTGAAGCTAACTAACTAAAAAAGCTACCCGGCCCCGTTTCACTTGGCCCCGTTTCCACTGGTGTCGTTTGACGAGGCCTTTTTGTAAGTGTTAACCACCATCTACAGTATATTCTGCATTGATAACCTATTAAGACACAAATTAACTCTTTATGTTTACGGGAATGTTAATTTAACCCCCCCCCCCCCTGCCCCTGCTTAAAAATAAATCAAATCTTCAAATCCGCTCACTGTGAGCTGCGTTAAAAGGACTGAGCGTCGCTAGCGCAGAAATGCACCTGCTTTATTCTAGGCGGACACAAGAAGCGAGGTGCATCCTCCTCACAGTGTTAACTAGCAAAAAAATAATAACATTAGCTACCTCCTTTCAGTCTTGCAATAACGCCTATTAAAGCATGTTAACAGGAGAGCAGCTCCGTCGTTTTCTAAACGCTGAGCACCAAAGTCGAATAGGAGGAAAAACAGGCTGAGCAATAGTAGCCGCGACCGAGCTAACTTACAAGCTAACGACAAGAAAAGTATGCTGGTGACAAATGTAACCGGTTACATGCCCAAGAGTCCGTTGCTAAATATGTAAATGAGTCGAGTTACCGATGATGGCGATGGCGGGTTTTGTAAGGAAAGTGCTGATAAAAGCAGCAGAACCATTCATTCAAACTGACCTTGTTAGCGAGCTAGCTTTAGCTCCTCTTCTCCTCTCCTCTTCCAGCCGGAGATCGCCGCGGAGACTTACAAAATGCCATTAAACATGCGCTTTCCCCCCTCTCTCTCTCCCTCTCTCTCTCTCTCTCCCTCCACGCCGAGGACAGATATGTAGGGTATCTGAGCACAGTCAAGGGAACAGATAAATCTCTTGCTGTGGTAAGTCTACGGATAGTTCACCGCTCTATATTGTAATTATGTCGGGTAGCAACCCCTCCCTTGCTGCCTCTCTGTCCTCTTCGCAGACAGGTCTACAGGTTGAGGCCAATCGTGTGTACCACTGTGACTCCGCCTCCCTTTTATTCGGAGACATGCAGGTAAAAAAAAAAAAATCTTTTGAACTGCTGAGTATAATTATTTGGTGTTTAAAGCCATTGTACTAATAGCTATGTCGATTCAACTCAATTTTTTATAAAAGAGGTACACTTGATAATGATGATGATCACGCATCAGGATAAGCCTCCTTTCAGCACTGTGCCATCTCAATCATGCTTCTTAGCTCTTTTTGAGGGCAACATGAAATCACAGAATTTTGTTTTTTGTTATTCATTTGTAAAATCTTAACAGACAGACAGGAGACTGTGCGGTCCCATACAGACGCACTACATTCGGACAAACTGTTCAGTCAGTCAAAGGAACTAAATATTGGAATATTCTCCCACTCACAATACGAGACTCACAAACATATGCAACCTTCAAAACACACCTCAAACAGTGGATAAAAGAAAACCAAGTCTGTGACCACCATTTAACCTCTAAGATTAAGATTAACTTTATTGTCCCAGTGGGAAATTTGTCCTGGACTTCACAGAGCTCTGATGCAGTAGCAAAAAATAACAAAATACATGAATTTGTCGGTAAAACATGTCAGTTAAATAATCATAAAATGCCATAGAAGTTAATTACTAAAACCATAAATATGTAATAGTTATGAAAAGTGATAACAGTGCAGGTACATCTACACATCTTCACACACACACTCACACCACCTCATACATGCACACGTATACTTTATTATTGTCTTGTGTCACTTGTGCCTTTGTATTTTATTTGTAATTTGTCTTTCTCTGTTACCTGCCTAGGGACAACAGATGGAAACTAGCACTTCTGCTATAATCTGGCATTTTTACTGCTGTACTTGTTACAGCTGTTCATTAATACAGTTACACTGTCCCTAACAAATAAATAAATAAAATAACACAAAACTCTGTTTTGACCAATACATTGATGTCTTTATAGAATATTGTTGGACCTTTTACCATATTAGGAGGATGTAAAATAACTTGTCCTTCCTCCTGTGCACAGGTATCAGGACCTTCATGGCCTCATCTCCACCCAGGCATATAGTAAATACTGCATGGATTGTTGTTTTCTTATTTGTAGCTTGTAATGTAGTTCAAACTCTCAAAGATAAAATAATGGCTTATCACTTTTGATGATGTTAAGCTAGATATCTCTTAAGCACCTGCAGTCTCTCTCAAAGGACATTTTTAATACAAGACATTGTATCTGATTTAAAAGTATTTTCCTTTCATTGAGCCCCTTTTCACAAGTTTATCAGAGATGACTACAAAGAATGAGCTTACTTTAATCTAACATAAAATCAGCACAGAATGACATGGTGCAGGGCAGTGTGCAACAAAAGGAATTACACAAAGCAATAGAGAAATTAAAAGACCCAAACGGCCTATATTCACCCCCAAGCCCTACTTTGTTGCTTTGTTTGCAATACAAAGTTTCAGACTTAAAGAGGAGTATATCTGTCTGCTGAGCCTGGTCTGTTTGTAGAAAAATGTGTCTCCTTAAAAGTAACAGGGTTCAAATATACCCCTCAAGAGACCTGTGATACTGTGCTGTGCTTCATTGTGTCTTCCATTCAGTTTATTGTGACTGACTGTGTCTGATGCAAATGCCTGTATGATAAGCCCTCTGTGCCCTACCAACCTTGTCAATAATATCCCACAATAATCCTCAATGAACGGATGTTTTTGAGCAAGATGTGAATCTCGGGAAATGTTTGTAATTAAACAGGAGTCTGTTGCTCAGGTTTTTTTCGGTCAAAAACTTTAGTCACATGGCTTAGGTGAGGACTTTTCACGTTCTAAAGGTTATATTTGTTCAAAGAAGTGTGCTGAAATGATTAACAAGGAGAGTCCTTTCTCTCAGCAATATAGCTTATCATCAGAACATTGCTAACTTCTCCCCTGAATTCTGAAGATTTCTATGTTCAGTGTCTTTGTCAACACAAAGGCCCTATATTGACTTTGGTATCAGCTATGTCTAGTTGAAAATCCAACTTCAAAGGAAGCAAACATCTGAACATCTAGGAAACTGTGGGATTTTATTGACAAGGTGTCTTATGGATCTTAGTACAGATGGCTTATCACAGAAGATGTGTTGCACATAGTTTGCATTTGTGCATTTGCATCAATGCATTCAGTCTCACGGAAACACTTGACTGCTTAGTGAAGGGAACTCTGAGGTAAGTCACAAGATGCGAGCATGTGTTTTTTTTTTTTTTTAGGGGTTCAGGGATGAAATAATGTTGGGTGAAATCATAAATTACACTAAGTCAATGTTGAGTCTATTTTCTTTTAAAAATAAGACTACTTTGTTTCAACTTGAGGACGACTGACTTCCCCCTAAACAGACACGAACAGGAAAATGATATGGATGGTTATTCTAGCCTTCAACATTATGGTTTTAAATAGGTCGCGTGATCTTTCGGGAACAATACTAAAAACAGGAAGGAGGGGCTCAAAAAAAAGAGGATCCATCTCCTAGGTTGTGTCACCAAATGTTGCAAAAGACAAAAGCAGCCCAGTGAAAACAACTTCAAATGAAACAACATTCACGGAGGCCATTATGCTAGCAAATCAAGCCGTGGAAATGGGCATTCTTATGATTCGTTTTGCAAACAAATGATTTGATGTCTTATACTCGAGAGAAAATATTTGCGTGAAATATGTGGTGCCATTTATGTAATGCCATCATCACACATTATCATAAACTATAAACCGTGCGGATATCTTGGGGCTAAAATGAACTCGGTGTTCATGGCAACGGAGAAACGGCCTTCACGTACCAATAAATCCCTCGGCCAGCATGATTAGGATTTTAAGATAAGAGAATCGCAGCCTGTCTGTAATAGTTCACAAGCCTGTCAGTCATTTGGGTCCCTCTGACTCTTTGTTCACCCCTGTTAGGCGACAGCTCGAAAAAAAAAACAGCATGCATGTACTTTCCGCATGTAGATTTGAGTGAACGGACTGGAAAATGAGTCTAAATTAAGTTTCTTTTCAAAGGGAACATGCACAGCTGATGAGATTTTCCTCCAGAATGTGTTTCCTAATACAAGCAGAGGATTAATTATGACAAAGATGTTGCATGGATTAATTTTTCTAATCACACATCACATTCACAGCCATTAGAATCTATTGTTATTATAATTGTATTATACCTCTTGAACGCACCATCAGCACAGGCTGAATGTCTAAATTGTATCACTGTCAGCTGAGAAGAATACACGCATTTCCTTGCTGTTCCCTCATCCTGTTGTTGACACTTGAGGCATATTATGGATGTGGGATCTTCATCGCGCATGCATCACACGACTCTCATTTTGCCTAAACACACATATACAAAAACACCTGCAGGCCTACTAGACCATGATAGCCCCACCGCGGTGGGCCTTTCATGTGATTGCACATATCAATCTGGCTCTTGATTTGTGAGCACAGAGCGAGAAAGAGAGCGGATTACGAATCAGCTGACTCCCCACATTTTCTTCCAAGTGACTTATTAGAAGGGTTATTCTGAGAGGACTGTTGGACTGCTGGGGGGGGGGGGGGGGTTGGCTGAGTAGTGAGACCCTCAATGGAGCCAATCTCCCCTTCTCTCACAGTGGCAGATTACTTCAGACAACCATTCTTGCTGCCACTCAATAACAACAACAAAAAACCTTTCTGCTTTTGCATATGCTGTGCTCTCAAATCCGTATTTTTCCCCTCCAATTTTTGTCACAATCATCCTTTTAAATGTCTCCACTCTAGTCCTTTTTTTTCCATTTCCTAAATAGAAAAGCGAAGCACTTCAGTAATTTGAGGGGACATTTCATCTAGATCAACGCTGGGACCCTTTAAAGAATGTGTCTGGAACACGTTCACCTGTTAAACGTTTGGTTTGTGGCCTGCCTATGGGTGTCGGCTTGCTCTATAACTTGTTATGTTGAGCTGATAATAGAACAGGAAGATGGAGGATTTCCTTTCAGCGCAGAGCCTGACCCATTCCTGTTAGTGCCTGCCCCCAGTTATCTGTTGTCGCTGCTCAGCACAAATAAGGTTTTGCAAGAGGTGCCGTCATCACTTTTGCATGTTTACACAAATTGTTCACGGGCGAGCCATCGTGAAAGCGCTATGAAAGCATCCTCCTTGGGAAAAAACAAATTATTTGCAAAATGACATGTCCTATTTAGATGAAAATTGGGACTTGTAGTTTAATCTTGTCATATTTACATATATTTCAGCCTAAATTAATCCAATCCGAGGCTTGCTGAGCTAAGTACGCTGATGATTCGAAAATTGCACTTCGTAATTAATCCACCACCCCGAAGAGACTCCAAAGGCAATTACAGGGGATTGGTCATTAGCCGGTCTCTATGTCAAACCAGTAACATATCAAGACACTACATTACTTTTTACACATGCAGCTCCTGAGGAAAAGCCTCTAAAGGCCCTGTGACCGGGCAATAGTTTTGTTATCAGAGACAAACAGGCGTAATGACTGAACCACATAAAAAGGTCGTCAAATAAAGAAATGTGCAAATGTAATGACCTCTGGATGACCTCAACGGGGAGCAGTTATCAAATCAAAACTCCCTCAATAGTCCCTTATTGTGTTCTGTGACTCCTTCTGTTCTGAGCAGTCATCTGGAATATTCTTAACCCAATCCATCTGTGCTGTAATGTGACTACTCTGTACTTAGTGTCAGTCCTCTGACAATTTTAATTATGATACCATATTCATCAATACATTATTTGACCCAGTCCAGATTCTAAGGGTCTGTCTAAAAGCAATGACCTTTTAAACGTACTTTTTCAATCAGGTTATGTCTGTTCATTTTATTTTTATGACTTAAGACTGAGAAAAATTTGAGAATTATAATGATGTGTTTCTGATATGTCATCTGAATTAAATGTATCTGTATTCTGAGCAAGAAGCCAAAAACTATCTGTGTGTTCACTGCTTTGGTTCCAAACGACCCACCTAAATGTTTTTATTTTTATTTTTATTTGTATTTATATTTATCTTATCTATTCTGTTTAATGTGTATTTTTGAGCTTTCTTGTCTGTGCTGCTGTAACGCCCGAATTCCCCCTCTGGGGATCAATAAAGTACTATCCCATCCTATCCTAAATAACTGCCATGGAATTTGGTGAAGCATTCATGGTCCCCAGAGGATGAAGCTCCCTGATTTTGGTGATCTTCTGACTTTTCCTGTAGCACCTTTTGACTTGTGGTGAATGTTTCCGGCACTATTTATAGATTGTTAAATTAAAATCTGGTAAAATGTCTCACGCCAACTTTAAAACAGGCTACCATGAAGTTTAGTATTTGATTGAACACACAACAAAGTAATTCAGCCTGCAGCTGCAGTTTGTGTTAAGTGCTAGCTAAAGGTTGATAATGCTATTTTGAGCATGTTAGCAAGCCAATGTTAGCACTTTAGCTCAAAGCACTGTGGTGCCTAATAGTGATTAGTTAGTATGTTAGACTAAATTGTCCCAGGGGGAAATCTCTGTCACAGCATTGCACATTAAATTACACACACCATCACACAGCAGCAGACAGAAATACATGAAGTTCTTCACAGCAACACTTAAAAGAACAACAACAGGCAAAACAACATGAGAAAGAGATTTTGATATGCCAAGAGACTCAAGCGACTGACAGCGTTAGGTCAGCTGCTGTAGACAATGTAAGCCCATCTGCACCTCAGTGACCTGAACCTGCATAAAAAGGGCAAAACAGTGAAGAGGCAATTTAGCTCCAGTGAAATGGTATCTGTGAGGACCATGCAATTGAGTTCTGAGAGGTTTGGGATACCTAATCTTGGCAGCAGTGTTCGTTATGTGGTAGCTTGACTAAACCTGTCTTTGGTTGCCCCTTTTTTCAATAAACTTTGAATGCCATAGTTTGCGTCTAGTATGACATTTAAGATAGGATATTTGATGCGTCAACCATGTAGAGGAAGACAGGAAGCTGGAGTGACAAATACTTTTTCTATGTCTTACTGCCGTTGAGATGACAGTGGTTACATTCACAGCAGTGGGTTAAGTGTTTTTCTGTGTTGTGATTGTCCAGATCTGATTGGTTATCTGCATGAAGAGCAAGAATTGTGTGTATCGTCAGAGTGTTTGGGGTAAGAGGTGGTGGGTGAGTGGCTGGTGCAATGAACCAGGGTTGTTTTAGGTATCTTTGTTTGTTTCATTCACTCACCACTCACTAACTGAGGAACAACTCTTTTGTTTCTTTATTTTGGTTTCCCCCAAAACACAGACCCATCGGTTTGTGCTGATAAGCTTGTTGTGCAAAAGTCTGTTTTTTGGCCTTGGCTCTGACTCTTTTTTTTCGCTCGGTGTGTTGACAGTTTGCTCATGAACAACTTGTTCTATAGCTCAGAAGGTGTACGCTTCATGCTGGGCAGCTCTCTGAACAACAGTCTGTTGCTTGTCAACGTGTTTCACTCTTTCTTTCAGCCTGCAGTAGAACTCAGAGGAACTGTTTCAGTCGAAAGTAACTCTTTTCGTACTCACAGCTTCCGACGCAATCATGCAGATAAAGTATTTCAGATTCACTTTTACTTGGTGATGGAGTTAACTCTTCCATTCAAATAGAATCCTATGATTGTGTATCCAACATCACTAATGCCTCAGTACAGTCCCACACAACTGCTAGCATGTCTGTAGATTTTGATTTTATTTTTTCATACAGCCTTCCCAGTTAACAAAAGATAGCAAAAGTACAAACATTCCTTATTAAAGCAGATCAAAAAATAGTATAGGCACTGATTCAACTTATCCACTGAAGTAAAATTGAAATACTGTATTACTACTTTTGTAGTTAACCTTGCTTGTTAGACTTACCTACACAAGTGGCCTACGTATGGGGGAGCGTCAAACCTCTGCACAGGCCTGTTCAGTGTAACTTGACTCTCTGTCCTCTCCTGTTACCTCTCTGCTTTAAGATAATCATCACCTCTTGTTGGTTTTTTTTTTTCTGCTCTTGGTGGGAAAAGAGATTTATTGACCAGCATGCATTATGTTTGGTCCCAGGAATGTGCTCCAGTTTTGTACAATGGACCCAACGGTGACTGGCACTCACCTCTAACGTGGCAGGCAGCTCTGTCTCTGTAAGTCTGCTGGGCTGCCATGTGTATTGAACAGAACTCTTGCTTCACATCGGTCTGATACCCTGAGCTTAGTGAAGGTGGAGAAAAGTTATATAACCCCATTTTCATGTCCCAGGTGTGCATTTTACACTGGCTATCAATTCCCGCCCAGTGTGACGGAGACCACAAGCCACATCATATAATGAGTCAGAGCTGGAGGATGCATTTCAGCCCGCCTTATTGCCTGGCTGGTCACATGGCAACAGCGCTGACTGAGATGGAATGAGTCAACTGCTGCAGGAATCACAGCCACACATCCATCCAGGTGAGAAAGTGTGAATTGAATCTAGACACTCATGTGTGTCACTCATAATCCTATGTTACAGTCATACTTATGAGAAGAGGTGACCAGGAGAGAGAGAAAAAGCTCAGCCGCGTTCATGCATCTCGGGCTGTCTATTATGTAGCGCCCCATATCCACCCACTGCTCGGTCCAAGGCTGTCTCTGCTTCTCAGCTCTGGCACAGGGGCTCTCTGTGATACAACAGATCTCTCAGAGCAGGGAGAGTGGTGCCCATGCCAAAGTCCTGTTATCCAAATCTGTCTGCACTGTCTCATTTAACAGATAAGAGGCTAATCTACAGGGTGGGCCGGAGATACAGAGCCACAAATACAAGGCCCCTCTTGTCGCTCGCTCGCCATTCTCTACATTCCTGGAATGTGTACAGGCATGTGCAGACAAACAAAACCTTATTTGAGGATCTTGTCTTTTGTCTCCTCCAGGCTCAGATGTGTGTCATAAAATGTAAATCACAATGTATTTTTTCTATTTCTCCGCCTGGACAGTGTTTATTATGTAAATTGCAGCCCTTGCTTCCTTTTATTTAACTAGCATGATAGCAAGCAAACGAATTATAGTGACAAGATTATAGAGTAAATCCATGTCACACAGGAAATAGTGTGATACTCTCACTATTATTTCTGAGCATTTTCCCGAGAGATAACAGACTTCTAACGGCTCAGATTTCCTTGTTGGAATATGATGACATACTGTACTTTTTTCCAACATAGTGCAGCCCAAATTTATGCTGTGTGGTTATGACTTCAATTTAATACCTACCTTTGATAAGTGATACCTTATTAAACATCTAACTTTGAAATGTAGAATTTTTTTAATAATTTCTTTTTTTTTTTTTTTACATTTACAAAAAATACGCCAATGTTCTCAAATGTTTAACAATAGCAGTCATGTTACTAAAATAGTCTCAAATGCAAAATTCTCTAAAAACCCTGGACTATCTGACAAAAGGTTAACAACCTGACAGCACTTGCAAGTTTGCAATACTCAAAACAAAGACACCGCCGTTATAGTGATGTAAATGACCAAATTCTAATCTCTCGTTCAGCTGATCAGTTGCCAAAAGCAGATTATTGTGGCTCTGCTAGCCAGCTTCTGCTTGAATGTAATTGTACACGGACTCAGCAAATCACAGACCAGGACAGTAAAGGGTAAATAAAACAATGAATAAACAATGGTTTCAATAATTAAAGCTGGGTGCACAGAAACATGCTACCACAAGCAAACAGCTTTCTAACAAAGTGTTTCTTTGTAATTGTGTTTGTCCTTTTGTCGGTGGCATAGTAACAAACATTATCCTTTTTGTCAGACGTTTTTCACTGCAATCATCCTCACGGATGTGGGAAAACTTTTGTCCTTCACTCTTAATAAACGTGACACAAACAAGAATATGAGGAGCTCATTATTCAGAAGCTGGAGTGTGGATCTTCTGTTATGTGATTTGGCAAATGTATTCATGATTTCATATTGGTATCTTCTGACAACGCCAGACTATTCAGGCTCTCTTCTGGTTCAACTGCCAACATCAAAGGTTTCCAAAGTTAAAAAACAATGTCAGAACAGTCAGTGTTGTGTGTAAGTATACGGAACTGTGCTCCAGCAGAGATCTCATTACCCCCTCTCTCCCCCACCTAAGTGCACATTCAAGATCAAAAGCTTTTTGAGGGTCATTTTCATACCTGAAACATGAGACCATGCAGATAGCCCTGCCACTGAAGTTACAGTTGAGAAGTCCCGGGTTATGAAGATATTAGGAAGTAATGTTTTACGCTGTCCTGTTTGAAATGCAAAGTGAAGATCAAAGCATTACAACATTTAATCTACTCTAAATCAGATCAATTGACGATCTTAACCAGACTTAATAAAGTTTATATATTAACTAATAAGAAAAGTTATTCCCTCACATCCTTATTTAGATGATTTAAATGGGGTTTATCTCTCTCTCTCTCTCTCTCTCTCTCTCTCTCTCTCTCTCCCTCTCTCTCTCTCTTTTGCACCTCATTCAATTGAATACCAGAACTTCCCACACGCTGCACCATACTTATCAGATCGAGTTGCTGCCTACAGGCTGTTTCCAACCACAACACAAGACATCATGCCGTCATAATATTTCCTGCATGGCATTTTTTTTTTTTTTTTTTGCACCTGTGAATGACACAGTATCCTTTGGCCTGTCGGAGATATAGCCTGGAGGAGCACTTCCTCTCTCACATCTGCCATGATCTCACCCCCTGCTTTTGTTTGTAACAGACACTGAATCGAGGCCTTTTCAACCCAGGGCTATGACCGTGGTTTAGTGAGACATTTAGCACATGGTTTTACTGTGAATGGAGGAGAGGACCTGCATGAAAATAGAACTTGATTAAAACTGGAACGTGCACGTTCATGCTGTTTAACAAAGCTTCATTTATGTGAGTGTGAATGAGACTTTTTGAATTTTTAATCTAAAGAGTAAAGCAGTAATGATCCATCACATCTATGGAGGCTATGAAGTCAGTGAGACATCTTAAAAGCTGATTTTGAAGTTCTCCTAGGTTCAAATTAAGGACTCATTTGAAATGAAGTGGTGTCATAGTGTAATGCTCACATCCTGATATATATCTAAGGACAAAAGATGTCTTCTTTCACAACGCTTAAAACAATATAAAGTCGATTTGAGGGGGGTAATACTTGTATTTTGTATTGCAGGAACATCCCTCAGCATACAGCATGTTGCTCTAGTACCACGTAGCAGGGGGTGTATTTTAATAAGTTTACTGTGATAAAGCTTTTAAGCTGTGTTCTTGCCGTGTTTACATGCAAGCTTTAAATGTTCAAGGACACATGCATTTTGGAAGGCACACGAGAGCGTCACACTTCACTTTCTTATCTCTATTTTACTCGTCATGGATGGAATCTGACCAACTTCACTGTAACCAGCAGCTAGTCACTGCTCTTTCAGTACCAGAGTTAAGTTGTTGTATTAAAATATTTATTTGTTGGTCTTTAATACTTTTTAAGAATAATAACATAGAGGAATTAAAGGAAGAATAAGACTATTTTAAAACATTCTGAAGTTAATATTGATCAAGTTCCATAGGAATACAAAATGAGTCCAATTCTGCAAAAGGTAAAAGATTAGAGGATAAGCGGCACAACTACTGGATCACTGTGATAAGGTCAAGTTGTAGAGTTAGCAAAGAGTCTGCCACACATTCAGTATTGAATAAGAGACATCATAATTATTTAGCTCCTGCTTAGGTTCTTACCAACTCCTGAAGGAAATGTGTTCCCAAACTTGGGGTCCCGACCCAATTTGGGAACGCATAGAATTAAAATGAGGTCGCCTGACATGTTTATTGATTTCTCCACAAATGTTTTTTTTTTTATCAAATATATTAAGACAGACCATTGTGGTTCATAGCCAATGTCAAAACAAGAAACTTGCAGCTTCTCTGTCTGTCTGTCATCCATTGTGCAGACATGTCATCCCAGCCTCTCATCCTTGCTCCACAATAATATACGTGAAAAAGCCTAGCTGTGGTCTAAAAGGAATGTTTACTTGCAACACTGTAGAAAAACTATGACATGATTGAAAATAAATTAATTTTAGCAAAAAGCTATCTGTGTTTTGGATGTCTGAGGTTGTCAGAGTTTTGTGAAGTCAGGGTTGGGTCACAGGTCAAAAAAGGTTGTGAACCACTGCCTTAGCTGCTCTACTCCACTATGGCCACCAACTGTATTTAAGTTTGCTAGTCTGCTGTTATGTACTGAACATTTAGTGTACTGCAAGTTTTTTTAGAGCGTTGCTGCTGTGAACAGACGCCTACTTTCCTTGTCATCATAAACATTGAGCCAAAGCTCCATGCTGCTAAAAAGCAGCTGCAGATTCGGGAGATAATTCTCTGTAGGTTCTCAACAGCTAATGACCAGTTTGGAAAAATGATCTTGGCTTTGATGAAATATCAAACATACAACTAAAGGTGCCTTTGATCACCTGGAACCCCCCCCTCCCCCACCCCCTTCTGTGGATTTTAAGGAAGCTAATCTGTGGAATTTTCCAAAAGTTTCTCAAAGAGGTCTCTGCTTGAACCGTATCTCCATAGAGCCGTCATTAAGTTATTTCATCTTCATCTTCAAATACAAAAACGATAAAGTTAACAATCCAGCACCAAAAACACAGAAAAAAAGTAATACCAAAAAAGAGAGCAAGACAGACAGACAGGCAGACAGACAGACAGGCAGACAGGCAGGCAGACAGACAGACAGACAGACAGACATACAGGCAGACAGGCAGACAGGCAGGCAGGCAGGCAGACAGACAGGCAGACAGGCAGGCAGGCAGACAGGCAGGCAGACAGACAGACAGACAGACAGGCAGGCAGACAGACAGACAGACAGACAGACAGACAGACAAACAGGCAGACAGACAGGCAGGCAGACAGACAGACAGACAGGCAGGCAGACAGGCAGGCAGGCAGGCAGGCAGGCAGACAGACAGACAGACAGACAGGCAGGCAGACAGACAGACAGACAGGCAGGCAGACAGGCAGACAGACAGACAGGCAGGCAGGCAGACAGACAGACTGTATGCTTTCAGATGTGTACACCTGTTCATTCATACGCAGGGCACAGTTATGCTGTGTAAGATCTCTGAGAGCCTGCTGTTCATAAGTTGTGTGTCACCTTCTGTTCCAGACTTCATTACTATAATTAGATATTGAAAATACGTGGTTATCTAAAAGTCATTATATATCATCTCTTCTGTTTCTTCCCTTTACCCTTTTGCCTTATGAAATGTTATTAATTGAGTTAGAAACAATAGATAAAATAGCAGGTCTGGTTATAATGCACTTTAATGTCAATGGTTATCCCCAGACCCCTTTCTGCTTGAGTTATTTCCCCCCTTTGAGTAGATAAAAACAGAACAACACTCATAGAGCAAACATAATCCTTGTCCTGTAAGCTATATCATATCTCTTATTAGAATTCCAACTCCAGCTGCTTCAGTCCAATGTCTCCTTCACCTCTATTGTTTAAAATAATACACTCTGTAACCTGAGCCTGAGAAATATAGTGCATGAAGATATATGGAAATATTCATAGTGTACAGTCACAACCTGTCTGTATCTAAACTCATGTTACTGTCACAGTGGTAGAAACTATACAAGAGTTAATTGGGAATTCTGTAAGCAGGTTGAGTAGACATAACACCTGTAGCTATCTTATCGTGTGAATTATGAAGGAACTTTTTCGCTAGTCTTTTTTAACGAGAATTCCCTTTCATGTCTGATAAGTAAACACCCAAAAAGAAATATCAAACCATTCCTCCATGCTTCAGAGAGAATCAAAGACAAATGCAGCTTTCAAGCAGATAAAACCCCTGCAGAGGAAGCAACTTTAATGAAAAGCAAGCCCGCTGTGAACCCTGGCATGTGGAAGCAGACAAAAGCAGAATATGTCTTCAATCACCATTTGTCAGCACAAAGTTAAGAAACGCTGTGAAAATTCAACAAAGAATGTTAAGCCGTGTTTGTTTGTGCATGAGAGGATGGCAGAGAAGAATAGAGACGTTCCACGGCTGAGTAATTGTAGTTGTCGCCTTGGTGTCATCTCTCGTTGTTTCAGTGTCATTTAGTATGAGAGCTATTTGTTAAGCCTGAATGCTCGCAGACAAGCAGCGCTGATATACATTGTGTTTGTCAAAGCAGATGGGGGGGTCCACATATATACTGCAGCTTATTTCAAACACGAGTACGGCTTTTTGTGACTTTGACATTACTTTGTCATTTTCAGCGCAGTTAGATTCGACAAATGATGATGCTACAATGTAAACACATGAGAGCAGTTCAGGTTCAAGGGAAGACGTTTAGGAATGTGTGGTCATACTATAAAACCTTAACCGTAGAACTGTTGAATGGAAATTATTTGATTTGATAAGGACGGGGGCATCCAGACTTTTTTTTTTTAACTGGGGTTGTTGAGAAAATTTGTAAGAACTTGACTTCACCAAAGAAATGATTCAAGGAGACTAAGATGGATAAACTTGAAGAAAGTTTAGAACATAGACTCATGAGGAGAGATGAATTACACAGTTTTACGGTGTCTTGCTAACCCAATTTTGTAATACCGTCCCTAAAGGCTTTCTATATATCCTAAAAGACAAAACTAATGTCAGGGTCATATTACACCACCTTAACTAGGATGTGATGTCTTAGACAATTGTCAGCAGACACTAAGTCTACCAAACATTGCAGATAACAGACAAGACCCTTGACACCCTAGGTTGTCCTTGCTTGTCTAGTCACAGCTGAGTTCTATCACCTGTGACTGATGTCAGAAGCAGCCTGTAGACAAACTAACGTCTGTACATCTGAATAGATACAGAAATTCCATCACAGGGTGGCCCAACTGTGGCACTGACTTCTGCAGGTGTGAGCTGAATGGCAAAAACACACACAAATACCAAATATTTACCCTTTCTAACTTCAACAGTCATAATTTATAACACAAGATGTCAACATATTTATCTTTTGAGCTTAATGTCGCGATGACTCAAAAAGAAGATGAATGTTCAAAATACCAATTTATACCGAAAAGATTACACGCAATCTCCTGCACAGTGTCTAACTAGTAAAAGTACATACAAGTATTTTGGTCCTGAAACATTGCCAATGAGTTCAGTAAGAAAGTGTGCATAACTTTCATGCACTGGTCTTATGAAATAGATGTGCAAAGTTTACAATTTAAAGTACAAAAGAAATTGTGTTACATTGATTTATGCAAAAAAAAAAACACTCGCATCCTTTTGCATAAAAGCCCAAATAGTTGGTTTTAACATGAGTCCCGCCTCTGACAGGGCAAATAGCCAATCACAGTTTAGGATTTTTGGAGTGGCACTAGGGGTGGCTAGGAGGATTTCAAGGAGAGGCCCATGCCCCCCCTGGCCACCCCTCTGGATAGTTACAATACAACTAAATATAGTTCAATTTCTGAGCATGAAAGAGTTAATCGCTTTAGTTATTTTCAGCTTTTGTCCGAAGTTTGTCGATTACAAATAAAGTGTCATCAAAATATAGAGCTTTAAGTTCCATAGGACGTCATTTCACTACAGACATGGAAATACAATAAAATGCATCTATCATACTATGACACCATACAGCAATCTACACACATGTACAACAATTATATTAATATCAGGTAAATTCACTAAAGGAATATGGCAGCACTTGACCTTTGTTGTGGAACATTTTATATCTGGGTTTCATTCTATTGGAGCTGGTAATGTGCAGCCCTTTATAGAAAAATATGAATACCCACTAACTTAACTTAATGATGATGGTCTCGATATTATTAATGATGATGATGGTAATCACGATGGTTTTTGTTTGATAACGATGACTTATAAGATGGTTTCTATTCTGATTAGAGCTCTCAAGAACTGCTGTCAATGTTGTGCTTTGCCTCTGTGCAATGCCTGTCAGCACCTGTGTGTCCAATCGGACTCAAAGCTGATCGTTTGCTCTTACTGACATTGTTTCTAGATCCTTGCTTGTGTTGTACTTACTCTCTGATGTACGTTGGAGAAAAGCGTCTGCTAAGTGAATTGTAGAATTGTAGAAAAAGCTGCAAGCCAAATGTAGTTCTGTGAGGTTCTAAGTTATAGTTGACATTGCCTATGCTTCTCATTTCTTTCTGTAATTGACCTGTTTTTGTATATATGTGGACAGAGGTTAAGAAACTTGATTCGTTTTTAGAAAACATGAAGACAAAAAGCTCTCCAAACTGTATGGATTGCACATGGATTGTGTGTGTAAATGATGCCTCTTACAAAGCTTTTTGTACCATTATTTTCAGGGCCTAATCTAATGAGCATGAAAGGTTTCTGATTGTGGAGTCTGAAGCTTGAGCCCATGCTCTCATGCAATATGAGGAATTAAAGAAAAAAACATAACTGGGCTGTCTGTTTATAGTGCCTTATTCATTTTAAACTATCTAGGTTGTACCTTGCTGTGTTTGAAATTTCTTCACATGATGATCAAACTTGAGCTGTGGTTCTAAATGTTTTCATCAAAGATTACACTCGTTAACCTCCTTTATTACTGATTCTTCGTCTTGTCATGAAGTTTTCCAGTTGAGCCCATATTTTCTGATAGAGAAATATATACTGAAACATATCTTCTTATTTTCAAACTCAATACGAGTGGATCACGTTTCAGTGTTTTTTTTCCATCTTCCTTACACAACACATAAAAAAAAAAAAACATACACACACACACCACAGGGAGAAATTGTGATTCATTTCTTAGCAATCAAATCCCACGCCCCGTGCAGCTCTCTCTGTTTGTCCAGCTACGATTGAATAAGGTCTCCATGTGTCAATTATATCCCTGTATTCCAAGTGTCGAGCATATTGATGCCTTGTCTTTTCCCCTGTTGATGGCTGTGTGTGATGTTCAACAATGCCCCTTTTTTTTTTTTTTTTTTTTTTCTGTTTCAAAGCCCCATCAACTTGACTGATGTGTGGCAGCGCTCTGACCCACACTCCCCCAGTGGTTGTTGCATTTTGAACGTTTTTGACAAACCACCCTGTCTGCCTCAAGATGATGGATTTGGGATCACACAGCACCTCCTGCTGTTTGAAAAACATAACTTCACTCTGTCACTGTGTCCATAGAAAGTTACTTAGTGAAGCTTTAAGTGCATGATTCATAGGCTGCCATTATGTAGAAACTCCCACAGAGTTGCAAGGTTAAACTTTAATGGGCCATATTCTCCTTCTATTGCTAGCTATCAAAGTTATTTCCCAGACAGAAGATTTAAAGCATACTGTAATGTTTCTTCCAACAAGGTTAGGATCTAATGCCGCTTTATTCACTCAATGATATACTGTACTAAACTGCATCAGGGTTTAGGTAATCAGACCAGATAACTGCATCTCCTTGGTCGCAATAAATCCTCCTGTAAGTGCTTAAAATATGCAGGAACCCATCGGCTTCCTCAGTCACAATTCTGGTCATGCATTTGGGATATAAAAAGCAAATCAAGAACATAACAAAGGTAAATATCTACTCTAGTGTGTTCATTATGTCAGAGAATACGGTCAATGAATAGGTTTTCTTTGCAGTAAATCCCACAATCATCCACTGGCCACAGTGATTTATGTTGTTCTCAAGGAGGCTTCATTACAGTGTAAGGATATTAGCAATGAGCAAGAAGTGATTTGTTAGATTTGAAGAAAGATGGTTAAGTGGCATCTTTTTTAAACCTCGGTTATGTACTTATATCCAAGTCAAGCGTAAGTGTGATACTGAAAGCTACTTTCAAGCAAACATAACATGGTTTAGGAGTCTGTGGTTGCAGATTGAAAAGGTGTAGGAGTAGAGGTTTTGGGATTTATGTGATTTAATCATATTTGATATCCTAATTTCCTATTCGTGAAGAAAAGCTTTGATGAATGATTTGTATATTAAAAATCCTGAAAAGTGTGTTGCCTATCAATGTGTGCTTATCTTATCTTATTAAATTTGCCACCTTTTTCTTTACAGAAGAAATCCAAGATGGTTACATTTTGAATATTCTTACGTTATTTTTGTATGGACTTTGGTCTCTGGTCTCTTTTTCTAAATACTGGTGTCTTGTTAACCTTTTTCTGGCATGGGAATATAAATCATGCATGACACTATGATAATATCAGACTAATCAATCAGTCAGTAGCCCACCTCTGGTCTTATTTGATTAACGCAATGTCCCAACTGTCTTTTGTCTTCCAGCCGGGATGAAAATGTCTCCGTCACACAGGCAAAGCAACACAATGCAACAGCTTACAGAGACAGTAGTATAGTCTAAATGTCAAGCAGTGATGATTATAGGCTTTTATTTAGAAATACAAATGTGATTTCTCATCAATCCTCTTCTTTTCTTTTCTTTTTTTTTATGCAGAAAATGTGAGTCAGCTTAAAAACATCTCTGTGAAATAGATGGAGATGTCAAGCTCAAATTACCGATATGCTCCCTCCGCCACACAGGAGCAGTGGGAGCTGTCTGGGATGTCGTGTTCCTGCGTCTTTAAATTAATGAGCCGTTTGTCAAGAGAGAATTCATCATACCCGCACACACACTAAGCTTGGTGCGAAACAGACTGATTCATGTCATTCTGCCCCCTGAGTGTTGTTGGTTTAGCGTGTTGCAAAGGGAAAAAGAAGTGTGCCACTTACTTAAGATAGCAGCACTTTATATTTTTACTAATGAGTGCTGTGTTATAACAATAATGTAACATTTTCAGACACTGTGTGGTAGGGTATAGTAGAGTAGCCTATATGATTCTATTTTAATTTCTTATGGGTAATGCTGTGTGAATTTTTATCCTTCATTTTATTTTATTTTAATAGGCAATATGAACCACAAAACAATATAAACAAATGCCCCTTATGAGCAAACCCACTTGGCAATAAACCACGGCTCTCGTTCTGAATGTTATGGTGGAGTGATTGCAATACGACGATGAAAACACAAGATGGCGCTGTGTGAGAAAAAGTTGGATTTCGTTGCACGCACAAAAAAAAACTTCAAAGAGAAAATGCCGAGGGCTCCAATTTAACAGAAACGCCACCAAATAAGGATGAATTCAGCCTTTTATCTTTTTTTAAACTGAGCTAAAAACTATTATTATTACATATTATTTATTCTACATGGTTTACTAGTCCGTTCCGTGTAATTCATCAAAGTTAAATGGCAGAAAAAGCTGTTTTAGTGAACATACATATAGGCTATTACAGCCGCGCTGTTTTTTTAATAGCAAATCCACGCTAGCCTCCTTAGCTTTTTTTTTTTTTTTTTTTTTTTACCCACACTCGCTTTAGATAATAAGATAATGATAATGCATGAGTTTTCCTAACAGTGTGGTTGAATGAGCTTAACGAAATTGAACGTCGCCATGCTATGAATTCACCCCGTGCAGAGGCTCACTGATCCTGCCTGTGTCAGTCTGCGGCGCTCAGTGAAAGCTCCTACCGCTCCCACAGGACATTCTGCGGGGACAGGAGCACCGCTTTCCAGCCGAGGAGGCGACACAAACACGCAGGAAGCTTAAACATCGCCGAGACACTGGACTTTTTGGCCCTCTCAAGCGGGCTGCCTCGGTTAATTGTGATAAGAGAGAGCGGGGTGGTCGCCGCCTGCATCTCTCTCCCTCCTCCTCCTCTCTCTCTCTCTCTCTTTCTCTGGGAGTGTGTGTTTGTGTGCGTGTGTGTGTGCGTGTGTGTGCGCGCGCGTGTGTGTGTGTGTGTGTGTGTGTGTGTGTGTGTTGGTGTGTGTGTGTGTGTGTGTGTGTGTGTGTGTGTTGGTGTGTGTGTGTGTCTCCACTCCTCAGCGCACAGGCGCCCTGCACTCCAGTCTGCTGACACACCGGGAGGACAGTCCGCTCTTTACGTCCGTGTCATTGGACTCTATGTGGATACAAATCCCGCTGAACGCAGACCCATGGGGAGACTTTAGCCTGCGATCACATACATGAAAACAGGTAAGACACTTTTATTATTTGTACCGAGCCATCCGCGTACGACATGTTCCTAATTTTTCCAACTTGAAACAGCTCGAATCCAATATGAGACATTCTTTATCGCTATTTCCTGTCAAATCTCAGTTTAATCCCTCAAATTAAACCAAACATTCAAGACTTGTATTTCTAATTTTCCCTGCAACTCGTCTCAATGAGTAATCTCCGAGTTAAAACCAGAATCAGACCCGTTTAACCATCAAATCCTTACTGCCCTTATAAATTACTCGTGCGATTTTACTTGCTCACTTCTGCGAGTAGAAACTGAAATCCAAGACTAGATTATGAAGCTATAAAACCGCGTGGTCTGTTAAATCCAGCATATGGAAGAAAGTCACTAGATGAGCAAGGGGACACTGTCAGAGCGGGGGACACAAACGCTCTCTTGTGTGCGAGTGTTTGTGTGAGTGTGCGAGGACGGTTTTATGATAATGAAAGTGGACGCCGTTGGCCAGGCCAGGCCAGTCCTGAACACAAAGATCATTCTCAACAAGTCCAGTACAGTGGGCGCCTGTGGGTGCTGAGGCAGCGAGTGTGTGTGACAGCACCATTATTCATGAGGATGCCTAATTGCATTAGTCTTAACACAGGATGGAAAAACTGTCTTGAAAGGTTTGACCTATATGAAGAAGCAAACCTCAGTGCAGCCACAGTTTAGCTTTGCATGTTCAATCGATACTTCTTTAAAAAAAAAAAAAAAAAACAAGGACTGGAGACATTCTTTCGCCACATTCTGGCAAACTACAAGTCCAGTTTGGTCATAGATAATCTTTAAAAGGCAGCGAGACAGATATGTCCTGTGTTTTGTCAGCAAGAAATAAGTCATCGTCTGTAAATAATGGGCATTTAACGGGGCAAAAGATGTCCTCTTTCCACTTCCAGTCACATGTTTACTGGAAATTACTTGGTCTATATTTATCCACTTCAGCACAACAGGCCCAATCTGAAATCAAACTGACTCATTGCTTTGGACTCTTCGGTACAATAGAATCAATAAAAAACAGCCTCTAAGTAGTGATGGTGGACCGTGCGGCTGATTGATTCAGGAAATCATGGTCCTCCTTCCGTGCTGCCTGGAGATGCTCATGAATCTTGCATGTGCACCTCCAGTGAGTGTGTGTTTGTGTGTGTGTGTGTGTGTGTGTGTGTGTGTGTGTGTGTGTGTGTGTGTGTTTGTGTATACACAGCGCGCTCAAACAAAAGTGGAGAGAAATATAGGACACAATTGAAAGAATGCACATCACTTTACAGGCTGTTACTGGAAGCTGCAGAATTCATTTGGATGTAATGCACTGTATGACTGTTTTACTGGAGAAGTAAAGGAGGACGTGTTTCAGATTTATCTTTCCTGGCACATAACAGAGATCAATGAGGAATTGGATTCTTTTGTGTGTGTGTGTGTGTGTGTGTGTGTGTGTGTGGCGGAGGAGGTGGAAACAGAATTTATTCCAGAAAGAGGAAAAAGAGGAACAGGAGATACAATGTGGCTTGTGTAAGAGACACACACACATACACATACACACACACACAAACAACGCTTTCAGAGGCACTCCAGGCTAGCTCAGACACAGACCACCATGTATTGCTGACTTCCTGTCCAAATGCAATTCCTTAATGCACTCTGAGAGTCAGAGATCTAATAAGAGGCAGAAGAGCATCCTCCAATAATGAAACCCCACCTGCATCTGTGCTGCAGAGGGAGGGGGAAGGGGGGGGGGGGGGGGCGGGTCTGAAAGGCTTCATAAATAACAGAGAGCAGACCTGACACGTGCTGCTCCAATGTCTGGGAACTGCCAATAATCCCTCTCATCTACTAAGATGCTGTTCTTGCAGAGTGAAACGGGGGGAGGAGACACAGGCATAATGCTTACTTTTAGTTCGCAGTCATCAAGTAAAAACGGCCCAGTGCAGCAGCTTTAGTCTATTAAACAGATCTGCAGAGAGAGATCAGGGATATTCAATCACCTTTTACTGATTGGGAGCTTTCCTGGATGATTTAGCCTTTAATTACACAGAGGAGTGAATCATGACTCATTTAGAAGAGACAACAACAAAAAAAAAACAGCAGCACATCTTGAATTGTAAGCAGATTTTTGTTCCATTTTATTGCCTCGATTTCTTTACTTTGTATCAAATTAGTTCTAGATTGCTTTTGAGTAGATTTAAAACCTGTGAGAACTTGTGGAGCTGCGTTTTTTTTTTTTTCCAAGAGGCGAACCGCTATCCTCCTCTCCACTCAGGCGTTAATTTAGATGTTGTTGTCACAGGAGCGCTGTTGTGTACAAATTAATTTCCTCTCCAATATGTGAGATAAATCCCCTGTAGCAATTAACCTGCATTTGAGCAATTAGCCCGGGCTTGTCGTATGTCTCATAAATACACACTCTTGAGGCTCTGCTTGAATGAAATGGATTTTTTTTCCTTCGGGGGTTCATCGTTGCACTCGCGCTTTTTAGCGTGAAAGTTGCGTTCCGGTGGAGGAGAACGCATGAAAGAAAAATCACATGACTGCGTGTTTTCATGGGTAGTCTGGCAGGCTCCATATAATAAACAGTGTTGTTGGCTTTGTCGTGGAGCTCTAATGAAGAGCGCCTTTCTTCTGAAGGCAGAATGTGACCCTCGCCGCTGTTCTTTAGCCTGACCCTGTGCTCGACAGAGCCCGCGGGCTGTCCCCGGCTGCTATGAAAAGATAGCACTGTGTTGTCGAGCTCCGGAGATTGACCCAGCGGGCCCCGTGACTCTCCTGTTGTGTCTCTCAGAGAGTCTCATGAGCGTGATTTATTTAGTTCAGGAGTCGACCCCCTTTGAAAGAGCGGCTTTCATGCTGTCGTTACTGTACACAAAGTAACTCGGGACTTAAGGATAGGTGTAGCTAAGTACGCCACTCCAATGACTAAGTGCTGTATTTTAAACGCTAAAAGTCTGCCTTCGTGACAGTAATCCTCTTTGCTCTTCAGTACACTAAATGGAGGTTTTCTTTCGATTGGCCATCTGCATCAGTGTGTGCGTGTCTGTTTTTGTGTTGCGACCAAGAAGGAGAGAAGCTTTTTATCCCCCCCCCCCTTCAGCTGCCGAGTGCCTGAAATATTTAACAGGGACTGCACTATTTTTGGGTTTGTGCTCGGTTTGTTCAGGAGCTTATGTAATATGTAGTTTTAGCTCAACATGCCTGGTGCTGTTGTATACCAAAGACACACCAGAGACTCAGTAAAGGTAACGATGCTCTGTGTGATTTTTTTCAGCCACACCAAAGACACTGTCCTGTAAAACTGGAGACCCTGCGCCATCTGTGCTTTGAAGGATTCAATTGCCATTTTTAAGACACTTTCTTGTGCGTCGAGGCAGCAGGGCCAATCCACATCTTCTCATGTTACTTGTTTCTAAAAGGTATCGATCAGCTCGCCTCCCTTCCCTCCAAACTGTCCCCATCTCCCCCTATTTCGTTCTCAATCTGTCTCCCCTCTCTCTCTCTCTCTCTCTCTGTCTCTCTCCTCCCCTCTCCTCTCATCTCCTCTCCTCCGAGGTGTCAGATTCTCTGACTCATGTCCTGGTGTGGAGGATGGGAGGAAAAGCAGGGATGAAAGGGAAGAGAGGGGAAAGTCATTCTGCAGATAGAGAGAGTGACCTTCATCCAGTAAGAGGGATGGGATAAAAGCGAGAGTTAATACCCCGCCAAAGTGTATTCTCCAGCATGCCAAAAAAAACCATTCCGAATGATATACGGTCGCTAATAGAAGCTCTCTAATAATAAGGAGCATGCCATTGTAAGTCAAGGCAAGGCAAATGAAGAGAAAATCTCTGCGTTGAATCCAGGGGGATAAACAAGCCGGAGAAGCCAAACTGTATAATCGAATGAAAACAGCACTGCAGCATGTGACGTACAAAGCCAGATCTTCCTTCTGTAAGAGATCAGAAATGAGGGCGACCCGACACTGAGCTACACCCCAGCAATGTAAGGAGAAAATGAGCTGCAACTTCTGTGATATCTGACTGGTCCAACAGTCACTTTTACAAGCAAGAAAAGACAAAAGTTTGTTACTCTTCCTTCATGTGATGATGTAGAGTTTTTGTTTTCATCACCATTACTTATTTATGTAGATCCTTCGTAAACAAACTCAGGGAGAACCTTTCTTAAAATGGTTCAGATGTTCAGACGACAGCATGTAGACAAATATAATAATCAGAGAAGGCTTTGATGTTTGTTATAAACAAGGATAACACGGCTGAAACCAAATAAAAGTCCTTAAATTTAAAGGTGCAGGTTAAGAAAATTATGATACGATGGGGAAATTTGACTTGGACTCAAGGTGCTGCCAAACATTCAGCTGCTTCAAAATTACGAGTTATATAAAACAGACCCTAAAACAAGAAAAACAGTAAAACGATGGAAACAATAACAAGTAAAAGCACAAAGATCAGCGACCTCTGAATTGTTTTTGTGGTATTAATGCTGTCATCTTATAATCTTAAAATAAACTTTTCCATAATAATAATAATATGTTGAATCCAGATATCACCTCTCAAGGGATCGTAGAACGCTTTACATCACACAATGGAGCACATTTGAGGTGCTTGGGGTCAAAGTAATATAAGGAAGGTCTTTGTTGTATCAGTGAATCAAGTTTATTAGTAAAACTTGAAATCATACAGAATAAAAGAGGCACAAATCAAACATTGCCTGATTAAAAAGAATAAATGGATTAATCACATTAAATAAAACAAAAAGAAAAAGAAAAAGAAAGCCTTTCAATGGAAATGTGGCTTCAAAGTGATTTTAAAGAAGATATGCGTATGTGATTGTTAGAATGGTGAACTCTGATTTTGTGACTAAATACCAGCTAAAACAACAAAACATTTGAACAAAACAATAGACAAGAATTGTTCGCCTACAACCTTTTTTTTTCCGTCTGTTTTTTTCCATGACGAGACGATGACGAGCTAAAAATAGAACTTTAAAAATAAAATCTGTCAAGACAAGTTTGTGACTAAAATAATATCGGTGGGCTGTCTGACATTCTCCCACTGTGTATTTGATCATTCTTTGAGAATACAAGCAGGACGTGTGTGTGTGTGTGTGTGTGTGTGTGTGTGTGTGTGTTTGTGTGTGTGAGTGAGTGACAGTGAGAGCACAAGGTGGACGCGATAATGAGCGTTAACTAGCTAACGTTTGCCTGAACAGTGATGTCTCTATGGTATCATATTATCAGTAACCTCACAACGCTAACGCTCTGCTTCATAAAGATGTTCTAAAAAGCTTTTTAAAATGTTAAATCTGTAGCTCCTCTGTGCTTAAATGTCTGTCAGGGATAGTGCTTAAAATAGTTTTACTGCACTGTCAGACTACACCACTACATGTTAAAGTCCTCCATTCATATTATATATAGTACTTATAGTACTTAGATAAAAGTAACAAAAAAAACTCAAATTAAAAAGCTTTTTTTCACTTAAAACTTAATCTAAAATAGCTGCCTAAATGAACACTGTGATTTAGACATGATCACCTTCTGTATAAAAAGAAAAGTATATATTGTTTAAGAGCATAATCAGCACAATGACAAATGATCCTTAGTGTGATAATCCTTAACTCCAGACTAAAGTGGAAAGCTCAACTCAGCTTCAACTTTATTTGTCCCTGAAGGGAGATTGGTTTTTGCTGAAAGGCATAACAGGACAGACAAAAGTACATTAAATAAATTAAATACATTTAAAACGCTAACACGGTATAACGTAAGAGGCTCTGAATATAGCAGCCTTGGAGAAACAACAGTGATCCTTGACCGAGGCTCTTCAGCAGCTTCCTTTAGAACAAAGTGCCGAGCTAAATGACAAGTGTAACGTGGAGTATAGTATATGGGCTTGGGATCTTGGTGTCCCCAGTCTAACTCAAGTCAGTGTAAACACAGGCTCAGACAGTGTCACAGTGTGTCTGGAACCAGCAGTCGCTTGGGAGATAACTATTGACAGCACTGGAACATGGTGCTGTAAGACTCATTATCTGTCCGCCTGTGCTGTTTTATCCCTGCTGGCGATAATGAGAAAGAGGAAGGAACTCCAGTTTAGCTTATTTAGAGGCGAGAGTCATCGTGAAAACAACAGAATCAACACTTGATCAATGCATGGTTCTGGCAGAGTGGTCTTGCTCTTCCAGGGTTGTACACGTATTAATAAGCACTGAGCCAGAACTAACTAAACACCGCTGCAGCCTGACAGTCACACATACTGATGGCTGAGGATAGACTGCAATAATGGAGTGTCAATTACTGCTCATTAGCTGTTGGATTCACTCGTAATTATGCAGATTGTGCGGCCAGATTGACATGAGTGTTAGTTGAAGTGACAAGAAGGCCTAAAAGTATCGATTCAGCCCACTTTGAGACGGACAGACAGCCTCAATAATTTCTACATATACGGTTGATCCTCAGCTGATACAAGAGGGAGGGTATAATGCAGACAAATAATCTGTTTTTGTGTATGGATGAGAGACGTTAAGATTTGATACACTCAAATGTATGTTAGGGGGGATTATGGAGATAAAAGTGTTTTGTTTCAAATACGATCCTCATTTAATAACAGCTTGATGTTGCTCCAAATTCCAAATGTCAGCCAGAAATCCCCACGCACTTTCTGAAATTCCTGCATCAGTAATTTTGTGACACAACTTCCGATGCTGAACTCTCCTGCAGATGTATTCATATCTGCAGAAAATATTTTATCATAGTTTTATTCCTTTTATTCCCTCTTTTCATCGACACAGGTTATGGACTAGGCTAATATATAACACTGTTTGTAATAAGTTACGACCTTGTTTTATAATCGATGGAAAAAGGTCATTCTATTCACTCTTTTCAAACCCCCCAGATCACAGATTGAAACACTGATTTATCACTTTTCTGTTACATATTACAACCACTTGATACTGCTTCAAATGTTTTGCATCAGTTATATTGTCACAACACTTCAAACTTTTATTGCAACTTCCAAATGATTGTTAAATATATTTACATATAATTAAAATGTAGTCATTACATGATGATGGAATTCACCAGGTGTCAGAAATATCCTCCATTTTTTGTTTTTATATATGTAATTATTTTAGTCTTTTTTCCTTTATTGGAGCAGCTGAAGAGAGACCTGTGCTACATGTTTCTACTTAATGTTATATGTTTTTTTCATGTGTATCAACCATGCAAAGCTGTGAAAACAAATTTCCCTCCTGGGGACAATAAAGTATTGTATTGTATTGAAATGTTGAGCTGAGAGAGTGGGGGATGATATGCAGCAAAGGGCCCGAGGTTGGATTTGAACCCATGGCTGATGCGATGAGGACTGCTAGGCTAACCACGCCCCGAACTATCGTACATTTCAAGAAACTGAAATTTGTTAGAATAAGGAATATTTTGCAACTTTCCGATGGATTTGTAGATAAACACAGGAAATCCAGATCTGCCATTTCATGTCAGCTAATTCTCCTGCACTCTAAAATTCTGGCTTTTGTTAGTCCGTCACAGCACTTCTAGTGAGAAACTCACGCTGCAGTTTTCCAGTAGAGTGGTCAATGTCTGCACAAATCCTGCCGTTGTATTTTCCATCTTTAACAACACAGATAATGTATCAAAAAAAAACAAATATGACAGTATCTAACTATAATTTAGAGCCTAGAGGTTATTATATAACCACTTGACAAATTCATCATGTCAGCCAACATATTCACGCACTCTGAAACTCCTGCACCAGTAATCTTCTTTCAACACTTCCAGAGAGAAACGTTTCAATTAACTGCAACGTTCAAGTAGATTTTTCAAGAGTGACAGAAATATGACAGAAATATTGTTGTTTTCTGAATCCTGTGACTTCACAGATCATGAAAACAAACTAATGTTTCTGTTTTCTGTATATTTATAAACTAGAGCCACTTCATAACGCTCTAAATTCAGCAAGGTCCCACACAGTTTCATAAATTCCTGCACCAGTAAATTTGCCCTCCTATGAGAAACTTTCCAGCAGATTTGTTAATATCAGCAGGAAATCTTGTCGTTATATTCACTCTTTACCGACCCACAGATTATGGATTATAAACTTCCAGCCTCAGGGTATAATCTTATCAGCGTCAGCCCACATTTAGGTGCAGTGGTTGTTGGCGTACTCTCTGGCTCCGGGAGCAGCAGGCGGCCCGGGGCTCTGATAACCCTCTCCGGAGCCTTGTGGCTGACAGGCGGCTCGCTCTGCAGGCTGACACGGTTATGCTTTAACACCAGACGAAGCCGACGGCTGATAGGAGAGGACGTTCCCCTCTGTGCCGAGGGGCTGACCCCTCCCATTATATGTGACAGAGCCGAGACACGACACGGTGAGAGATGAAACACTGCTCTTTAATTTCAAGCCTCTCCTGTTTCACAACTAAAGCCCTCCGCCGCCTTCATTTTTTTCTCTCTCTCTCTCTCTCAGCTCAGTGGAGAGATGTTAGAAGTGCAGACATGGGGAAGAAATCAAGTCTGTTAAAGACGTACAGATGTTTTTTTTCTAAAGCGTTTCCAATCAATAATATATAAATACAGTTAAGGGGTGTGACACGACATAGATATGGATCACACTTTTGATTAAACGATCAACATCGATTCAAAGTGAAAAATATGTATCCTGAAAATGATCTTCAACGTACACTGGCGGATAAAATATGTATTATTAGGACTTTGGATTTTTACCTTCAATTCAATGTCTTCAGTAGAAAAATATTTGAATATTTCATTTATTTTGTGGAATATTTTAGATGTAGCTGATAGTATTGAATGGGCCCAGGATATCATCTCTTATATTGATTTTTGAGCCACTGAATTGAACCGTGTCAAAGCCCCCGGTGTGACAGAGTTTGTGATATCAGAAAAAAATGTCATTGTCTTACAGGAAGCTGATGTAATGTTGTATTATGATGACACACATGCGCACTCAGTCTGATAAAAGCTAATTTGGAACTTGGAGCCCAGAAATCAGCTTCCTTCCATCAACAATAGAGTCCTTCATAAACAAGTTTGACCCATTTAGATTTGATTCCATCACACAGTTTTTTTCCCCAGTGGATTAAAGTAGGTGATTTCCACGCTCCAAATATTTGGCAATATTTAAACCGAAATCTTTTGCAAGTGCTGTGTTTGTTGCTTAAGTCACTCACACAGTCCTGAGGAGAAAAAAAAAACAAAGTTAGTCGTATTCTGTGTGTTGCAAATGTTGTCGTGAATATTTCATTTAATTGGTAAAAAACAAACAACAACTATGATTTCAAGAGACTTCTGGGGGCTTTTTAAAACAGCATTGTTTACAGCAAAGTTTAAGTATGCCTCATTTGAACGTGAAGCTCGAGGTTGTGCTGCGGATACACTCTCTTCTCGGCTGCACGGCTCATAAAGCAATAGAACTGATGAATCGCAGCGTGACTGGTGGCTGTTATGTGGGTAAAGCTAATCCAAACATGAAGCCCCCCCTTGAATATTTCATTCACATGGAATCGAGTCTGTTTAATCAAGAAGTCCCTGCATTACGCTCCAATCCTGCAGAAATGTAAGTATTCCGGGTGAATGTGTACTCTCAGGCAGTGTTAGTCCTAAAGCTTCCACTATTTAGAGCGGCACACTTTGCAGTTAGATTCATAGACAGAAAGTCCAAACGGCATGTTTACATGTGCCGTTTTCTCCCAGAGGGTCTCATTTAACTCTGACCACTTGCCGGGCTGTGTTTATTCCCCCTGTTGTACTGTGTGTGTTTTTTCCTTCATCGCAATCATCATCATCATCATCATCTCAGGACACGACGCTCTCATTGTGTCATCGCATGTTCTCAAGCATGGCCGCACTTCGAGTGTGTTCACGGCAGATCGCTGCAGAGAGTCCTCCTGAGGAACTTCTGAGCACATCAAAGCATCTCTTGTGTCCTGTTTGTGTGTCCCCGCAGTGTGTGTGAATTGTTGGCTGCTTTCATCCCAGCAGCTGTAAGCGGGGACGGGTGTGTTTTGTTTTGGTGCACACGTCTGACTGTCTGTCTCCATGTGTGCATCGGGGGGGGGGGGTCGTGCAAGCGTGTGTGTGTAAACGGTCTCTCACCTCTTGGCCTGCCCGTGCGCGTGTGCACACGTTGTCACCCTCTCACTTACTGCTCTATATGTGCCCACCCGGGGGACACCCAATCCTCTCTGCCTCTGTTTGTTCATAGAGCAGACATTCAATACCCCCCCTGACGCCCCTGCATATACACTGTATGCAGAGGGGGGAACCCTGTTTCCATCAATCACCATGGAGACCAGGCATGTTGTCCTCATTCCTTCCTCATTTCCTGTCAGCCGTCTGTTTGCCGGGTGTGTGAGGGACATGGCGGCCTCAGAGCAGGTGTCCACTTTTCCAGACAAGCAGGTTGTACTGCATCCTTTTCATCTCTCAGTCTCTGTGGCTTCCATGCTCCTGAAAACATGGCAAGAAAAAAAAAGATTGCTGCTGGCTGTCAAGGGATGCATGCTGGTTGCTGCTATTCGTGACATCTTTGATGTATGCGTCATTGAGGGAAGATAAAAACACACCTTTGGATATCCAAAAGGAGATGTCTACTTTAAACATCTTTTAGTGGTGTAAGTGGGTCATCATTTTGGGGGATTTTAGGAGCCAAGTTAAGAATGTGTTAGTCTGTATCCGGCATTTTTTTTTTCCTGGTTTCATATTTAATATGTTCTGATGTCAATGAGGCATTACGATTAAAAAAAAAAAAATGCGTCACAGGGGCCATGTTACCTGTGTGTACACAAAAGGTAATATTCTTTAGAGGACTTAAACTAAAGATCATTTTCAGTATGATTTAATCTGGTCCTCGTTTTCTTCGTCTGAGTTTTTGATACATATTTTCAGTCAATGAAATGTACCACATATTACTCATTACAACTCCTTCCACTGTCATGTTTTGTGCGATCATTTGTCCAAAAGTGAAGATATATATTTTACCTGTTCTCTCATTAATGACAAAGAAAAACAGCTAATAACATTTGAAAAAGCGAAACCAACAAATTAGAAGGATACTGTAAGAAACCCTGCTGCTTATTTATTTATATTTCAACTATATCTAATTCTTTCTTCAAGACTAAGAATACATATTGTCTATCATTTATGTCTTTCTGTACTTGCTTTCTAACTACACAGTTGAGTTTGTTCTGCTATTTGAGGTTTAAAATCATTCGGTTTAACCATCAACCTTTTTGATAAGAAGCTGCTGGCGTGTCAAATCGATTATACTTTCTATTTTTAATTATTCCACAGCAGACTGTGCCGGCCTCTTATGTCCATTTGCTTCTTTGTCAGTCATTTGGTAAACAGAGAGATGCCTAACTCAGTGTATAAAAGATGAATAAAAGAAGCGACCCGTAACGAGGAGCCCCTGAGTGCAGGATGCAGTCAGGCGGAGTAGGACCAAGGTTACACACTCAGTGACAGCACTGACGGCCTCTCTGCCTCCCTCGCCTGCTCTGACTGTATTCTGGCAGCCCGGAGATGTAGCTTGCACATTGCTAATTCCCTGTTCTGAGTTAGCGGGTCTAATTTAGAACAGAGGGGCTCTGTTCATCCTGGAACGCTGCTGCTTCGGGATTCTGGAAACAAGTAGTTCAGAGGCTCTCCGCCCTCACGCAGACACAGAGCATATGCCTTGTTATCAACCCACAGAGCTGCACATAATGATCCCTTCAACCATTAGCTCCTAATGCAATCAAGTGCTAACATTTTAGCCATGCCCCTCAGTGCCTAAAGATAATGAAGTTAGCCCACGGGTTGCACAAATGTGCTCTCTGATAACACATGTGTTCAGGATGCATCGATCAAGCTTAGCCCCATGATTATTTGGCCTTTCATCTGTAGCTGACAGCGAGCAAAATGTTCCATTTTTTGTTTATCTCCAGTCAACCCCCTGGGCTTTGTTTGATATTTATGGAAATTGTATGGAGATGAGCTTGTAACTGATAGTTTTATAAGTCAATCATAAGAGTGCCTCTTACAGAAACAGAGGAAGTTTGATTTGGTGCAATGATCTAATCCAGTGAAATGACACTGCCCCACTTTCCGCAGCATATTGACGGGCTGGCACGTCAGATTGTGCCGCCGCCGCCATGACGGGAGTGTAAGACCCACACATGCAGACGAGCTCTGTGACATCGTGAGAAGGATGTGTTAGAGCTTTTGAACATGTCTTTGCAAGCATTCAGTGCATAAATAAATCAGCGGAGCAGCGATGGCCTTGTGCGCTAAGCAAAAGCAATAAACCTTTCTACGGTTTCAAAAGACTCTCAGGAGTTGGATCTCATTAAAAATAACAACCATTTATTAAACATGATCTCCTCACAGAGCTCAGCAAATTTATATGTAAAAAAAATAAGAAAAAAGAAAAAAGAAGCCCACACACACACACATGTCAGACGGTGTCAGTGGGGTTGCGGCAGTGGGTTGGTGTACAGTGGCTCTGTGGGCTGGCTGGAATGCACTTGGCAGACAAACAAGTGGCCTTGATGAGTGAAAAATGAGAGGATCGCTTTTATTGCTGTGTTGTTGTTGCTGAATGTGAGAGCTTACCATCCACGAAGATCAAAGATTCCACTGTGAGGTGAATCCTTCAAATCTAAATGTACTTCTTATTGTAAAGCAGAGCCAGAATCACCAGCCAGTTAGCAGGGTTCAAGTGTCAGAGTAACACACACACAACATGCGTCTTCATTCACTTCATGCAGTACCAACACATTCTTTACAGACATTCACAGTTCCAGATGATCCAGTGTTTTAACGTCGAGATCACCTGACTTCATCTTCAGTGCCATTCTGAGGTTGAACAATTTCCTTTTCTTTTTTTTTTAGAGCTATTAGCTAACAACAACAGCTATAAAATTTGTTGTAAACATGCATGGTGCCCAGAGGATAATTCATACTCACTTTGGGATCTTTTGAGCATTCATAGTGCCGCTAGCATGTCAACGTTTTCACCCATCCATTCAATTTCCATCTGATGGATGGGTTACATGTTTTTTTGCAGATTTTTTAAGGTTCAAAAATGATGTATCCAAAATAATTTAATGATTCTCAAATACAAGGCCTGCAAAAGCTACATGTTAGCGTTGTCGTGATTTGCATGTTAGCACTCTGACTTAAAGCGTCAAATCCATTTTATTGACGCTTAGCTGCTCCAAGTACAAACATCATTTTCTTTACATTCCCTTAACAAAAAACAAACACAACATAGGATAGAGTTGTGCTGAGCAAAACAAACATCTAACATTTTTTTTCTGCTTAACGCTCATTGAGCTGTTTTTAAATACGGGGTTCAGACCAGCTCTCCTGGAAGATGTTCAAAGTGTTGCACTCAGGATGTTTACATGTAAACAGACAGACAGAGTTGTGTCAAGAATTTCAAAAAAAAAAGAAGCGTGATGAGAGAGAAAGGTTGAGACACAGGATCTTCACACAGCAGCAAACAGCTGGCCAATCACTGTGTGAAGTGCGTGTGAATAGCTGATTGGCTTGGTTTTTTGAAGTTGCAGATGAAGAGGAGCGTGTTTGGGATGCAAGCATCAAGCAGCTCTGATGATGAATACTTGCAGCTTTATTCTTATTTAAGTCAAACAGAACATGATCTTCTTCAGTATGAGGATTTACTGCCGCTCTTTGATTTATAGAAAAGGTCAACTGAATCCGTTTTTGGTTTGGGACTGTTGTTATACAAAATAAAACGCATGGAAGACTTCACATTATGTTTTTTTTTCACATTATGTTTCTAGGATGTTGTAATGATGAATGTATGCTTTGTTTTTGTTTTTTTACATTCAACAAAATAATGGCTCAATCCATTTAATTAGGACTCGTTCAGTTTAATCAATTTGAAGAAAACTGTGATTAAGTGAAGCCGGCATGAAAAACATTTTTTCATGTCCTCTTGAAATCATTAGAAAATGATCATTGCCTTTAAGTTATGCGAATCGCAGAGCATCTACAGGGTTGCTACTCACGGATTCCATATTGATCTATCTGCAGACAAATGTAAACAAGAAACACGTCATGAAGAAACATGAATTATTCCATGAACTAATTATACACATCAAGCTGAGCCTGCGAGCAGTCAGGTGACTCACATTAATCATCGGAGCGTAAGTCACAGTACTGACATGCACGTAGCTGCTACCACATTGTCATTCTGGCAGCGGTACAGATGCTTCTCATTTAACGTCTGTGTATAAATTGTCTCCTCATAACAGAGTTTTTTTTTTTTTTTTCCTTCTCTCCTTTGAGTGACTTTGACGGAGAGGATAAAAGCAGGTCCCTGAAAATGACTCCAAGCTAATTCAGATGTATGAAAAGTGTAGTGAAACAAATTGATTAAGTTTACATGATCTGGAGCTCATCAGAAAAGTATTTTGTTTTTCTGTTGTTTTTTTTTTTCTTCTTGTTCCAAAAATCACTACGCTCACTGTGAGTAGTCGTTAATGAAGACGGAGATGGAGTATTAGTCACCGATGGCCACCCACAGTCTGTTAATAAAAAACAACCCCAAATCTCTGAATGAATACAACATCGCTGACACTGTTGGTGCTTCTGGTCAATATCCTGCATACAGACGCTGGTCCTCATTATGACTTGTTGTGAATCTCAATCAATATCACATCGTCTCAAACAAATGAAGAGGATCCGCACATATTCTTGTTTTCAGAAGCCCTTGGTGTGAACGAAGCTTTGATTTGTTTTCTTGTTATGCGAATGTCTTTGATCTCGTCGAATTATCCTCCATTTAACAACGCTCTTCAACACTGTAGATGTATGCGGTTTGTGAGGAATGATCCAGAACGCAGCCATGAGTTTTAATTTTAGCCACTTTTATCTTTCAGCAGAACGGGAAACCATATTCCTTCTATAATATTTAACGCTTTATTTTCGAAACTCAGCCGTTCTCTCTTCTTTCAGAGCAGCACTGAAGGAACTCGGAGAGCCAGAGAACGAGCGCTGGCCTTCGTCTGACTGTGTGACCAGCGAATGAGCCTTGTTCATGCGTCTCCCTGAGTGCCACTCCCACACCACTATGAACTGTGAGCAGGACTTTGGAGACGGGGGCTTGGGAGTGACCCTCACACTACGACTGCTCATGCACGGAAAGGTACAAACCCCCTTGTGCTCACGTTGTGCATGCCGGAGCACTTTGGACTCACTTAAGCGTAAGGTTTGCCACAGCCTCATGAATAAAAAAAAAAAACAAAGAAGTGATAAATAATGAAGTGGTACTATATACATTAGAAATGTCTTTTACTTCTTTTTCTTTTTCTTTTTTTACAAAGGTTTATTTTGGGCTTTTTATGCCTTCATTTAGAGACAGGACAGTGGATAGAGTCAGAAATCCGGGTGCGAGAGGGAGGGGAATGAAATGTGGGAAAGGAGTCACAGGTCGGATACGAAGCCGGGCAGCCCGCTTGAATGACCATAACCTCTGTACACGGGGTGCGCAAACTAACCACCAGGCTACCGACGCACCGTTTTTTTGCTTTTTAAAAAGATGTATGAAGGGTTTGTAATGAACTATGTCTCTTGTCTTTCAGGAGGTTGGCAGCATCATAGGAAAGGTGAGAATTCTGTTTTTTTATTCCATTATTCTTTGAAATCAATAAAAAAAAAAAACATTTTAAGGACTGCACTTATATTGTCTGTTATTCTCAATAGTTTATCAAACCCCAATGTTCCTCACTGCAGCTTTATATTTACTATATAAATGATTGTACATTCATTGTATTGTTTATGTGATCATCTCTATAACATGATGGTTCTTTTTCAGACTCTGTAAATGAGTCAAAGTGCTTCACTTGAGTGTATTCTAATAAAATGTCGAGGCATTTCTCTTTGTCCTAAGCCCGGGCCTCTTTGTGGATTTATAGTGTGCCTTTGAAGGTTCTTTTTTTTCTCTCTCTTTCTTAATTCTACTTTGTCAAATCCACAGTAAACAAAGCCATCTAAGAAACAATCCCTATTTAGAATATCCCCACCCTAAATGTAATTGCCTTATACGAAAACCTCTTAAGACTTGCCCACACCTCCCATAATGCACCACAGTAATCCATCAAACAAAAACATCAGTGCATTGAAGGCGAGCCCCCTGTTGAAACTGAGCTCCTAAGACGTATTACCGTTGGCCCCTTGTGGCACTTTGAGCGTCTGCCGGGAGGAGGGGGGGGTGGGTGGGGGTGGGGGTTGGGGTGGGGGGGGGGGGGGGGGTTTGGCTGCCTTGTGTTTCTCCAGTGGCTCCTGCTATCCCGCCCTGTAATACAACACCTACAAAAGACATCAATAGGAGAAGGAACAGGGACGAGTGATGAAAAAAAGGAGTGCTGGAGAGAAATGTCACAATGGATGCTGCAATGTGTTGCAGGAATCAGGAGAAAATAGATACTGAAAGCAAAAGGGAGAGAAACAGAGAGATGAGCTTGGCATGCACTGTGCGGCTCCACAGAGAGACACTTGATCTGCACTACTTGGGCTAATAACTTGCCACTCTAAGCTGCAATCCTTTCCTCCCAACCTCTCTCTCTCTCTTTGGCAAACCTCATCACTCTCCCATCATTAGAAGACAGACACCAAGGCCAGAATGGACCACATGTGATAAGTTTACCTAGAATAAAATGTCTTGGTGTGAGGTGACGCTATTTTTTTTTTTTTTGGTGCTCTCGAAAGAAAGCGGTTGTCGTGAATGCACAAAAGTGTGAACGTAGGTATGACAGCTTGGATGGGACAAAGCTGAAAGAAAACGTGAGACAGGAAAATGGAAAATAAGCAACCCAAAAACCAGCAGAGGACAACATGTTGACAACATATTCTCATCCCTTGCAGGAGGTCTATATGCACACTCCATATACTCCTACTAGAGAGTCAGACACAAAGACGTAGTTGATATTTTTTTTTTTTAGGTATTTGGACTGGAGTTTGAATTTCTTCCCCTAAATTCCAGTCAGATTTGTGTGGTTTGAATGTCAGGTTTCAATTTCAGGGCGGGGACGCTGTGAAATAAGTATTTTTCTTAAACAGTCCTTCATCTTCTCTTTTACAGAAAGGAGAGACGGTGAAACGAATACGAGAAGAGGTAAGGAAGCTTTACCATGTCAACCTTTTAGCGTCTGCCTCAGTATTAGCATGCAGGATTAACTGTATGCACTGCAAGTTACGCAATATGCAGGAAAAGTGTTTCTGAGTGACTAGCTGTGTGCATGTTCAGCCAAATCTCTTCAAATGTCTCCTTTTTCTTTGACCACACGTCCAGTAGGATTATTTCTGGAGGAAAAAAGAAGTCTAATACTGTCTCAGCTGTATAGTGTAGTGTTTGTGTTTATTATTAATAATAGTGATCCTCTGTTTGTGAGTTTTTCAGTCTGAAAAGCACACCGTACAGGAACATTGTCCAAATTGCCTTTTGGGCATCAACTGCACCTTTTCAATTTAAATCATCGCTCTTCGTGATTCACGACCTTATCTCTTGCTACTTTCCTTCCTACCAAATCCCTTTTCTTCCCTGAAACAACTGCCTTTTTAATCTCCATCTGCCCCTCCATTCCCTCTCCTTAAATCTCAGGGGTGCAGCCAAACTAATGCCGCTTGGTTAACTCTTTGTATTAAAACGTAATTAGGTTGACACTGTTGCACTACATTTGATTCTCTCTCTGGCTGTGAGGCTTCTATGTTTTACTTTATGAGGCAGAAGGATAAACAGAGGAGGAGTGAGGTCATTGGACAATGTAGCCCTGCAAGGCTGCTAGATAAACCATCCGACCATCCGTCCATTCATTCATTCATCCAGCCTGTTATGGCCTTTGTCGCTTCCCGACTGCATAGGCCTCATCCTGTCACTTGCTCCTCGGGCCTTAAAAAGTCGGCGGGAGCATGACTCAGTGGAGTGACTGGAGAAAAATGTCGCAGAGGTCAGAGCACTGTCCGCTGTGTGCTCATGTGACTTAAAATCAGAGAAACACAAGGACACACACTGGAAGGAGAGGAGGGCGAGGGATTGATTGTCTGAGGGCTAAACCCAGAGGAGAAACTCTATAAGGTTATTGGTCGGAGATACAGAAGTGTGCTGTTTAGTGTTTAGACTCACCTCCTTTAGCTCCCTTGACTTTGTTATCTGTGGCTCCTCTGCACTGTACAACATGTCACCCAACACTTTGAAGACTTTTTATAATTAAAACCCAACCACATAGGGTTAGGGTTAGGGGTTAAACAGGAGAGGTTTACCTTTTAGAAAATAAACATCTGCTCGTCTGCTCTTTTGCAAAGAGAAAGATTTTTACAGTCAATAGCCAGTTAGCTTAGTTAGCATAAGAAGCAAAGCAAAATAGCGACCCTGGCTAAAAAATTAGCCTTAACTAGCACTTACTGACATCTAACCTACATACTAGTTGTTTTGTTCGATTGCAGTTTATGTATGGAATTTAAAAAAAAACACAAATAAAAAAGTTCACTGGCAAGATTTGAAGTTGCTTGATGGTGGGTAAGCTCCGGACAATGCTAGGCTAGCAGTTTCCCTGTAAATATATTTTTCTTTGTTAAGCCCTTTTTGTTCCAAATGAAGAAAAACATTTGAGATACAATTAACTTAGTTAGAACAACAACTGAAAAACAAAGATGACACAACTCTCTCCACAGCTAACACTGTCCACATCTAAGAAAACATTACCTAATTTAAGAAAGTAACACATTAACTTTTGTTTGAAATAATTTTGTTTGTTTTATCCTCGCAGAAAACACAGAGTAAAAAAATGTGTTGTTTCTTTTTTAATAGATTGTATAAAACATAGAATTAGATGCAGTGACATAATCCATTAGCTAAGTGCAGTTTTAAAGTCCAATGATCTCAGATGCCATTTTGGTGTGTATCTGACAAGCGGGGCATTTGGAGCCAGCCTCAAGTGGACAGACGAGGAACTGCAGTCTTGCACTTTTGCATTAGCTTCATTTTCTGACACCAGAGGTTGCTGCTTGGTCCTCATGCTAAACCAAGCTAAGCTAATTAGCATGCTGCTTGCTTTAAATTAGCTTCATATTCACTGTTGCCAATGTCTTCATCTTAATCTCATTTTAAAATTATAACAATAATGACTGTATTTCTACTAACATCAAACTGACCTGTGTCTCCACAGAGCAGTGCTCGGGTCAACATTTCAGAGGGCTCTTGTCCAGAGAGAATCATCACCATCACCGGCTCCACAGACTGCGTCTTCAGAGCTTTCACCATGATCACGTACAAATTGGAGGAGGTAACTGTCACATGCATAATTGAAATCAACTCAACCAAGGACTTCGGCCTCAAAGGTTTTTTTTTTTGGTTTTTTTTAACAGATGAAATCAGTCATGGTGCAATCAGAAAATATACATTGCAAGTTTTCGTAAGTTGTTAAAGTCTTCTTGAAGCCCAAATAATTTGTTTGTGAGAGGTAAAAACAAATTGTAAGAAGCCATTTCACCGGGTTATTACAAGAAATCATTTCCTGATCTTCATCTTGACATCACCACTAATGGGCTTTTATGGGTATTGATTATACTCTAAAAAACTGAAGTGATGGAAGGAAAAACTTTAGCCGTGTTCCATAGCACTCCATGTGCTTTCAGATATGATTACAGTGCAGAGGAAAATTTTGGATAAGTGGATTTAGCTGCTGTTGTAAAGCCATTTCAGAGAGAGTGTTGGTGGAGTGAAGATGTGATGTGTGTTTTACAGTAAATGAGTTGTTTGTTGGGCCATTTCACCTATCAGACTGAGCGCTAAATGAAGCTTATTTGTACCTGTTATTGAGAGGGATTTGTATATATCCTTATCGCCTTCTAATGACCTATAGACGACAGGTTCCTCCTGCTTTGTATCTCCATGGTGACTGTCCATCAGCGCACTAATTAAAATGGCAGAGTGAGGAGCTGTCTGCACTCTGATTCAGCATCACTGCGGACTCTGGCAATAAAACAGGTGTTCCCTGCTCAGGTCGACAGTCTTCAGTAAACACACGCTGGCTGGGAGCACAGAGCAGGATTCATTAAAGATCGCTCACACTCACCTCTTTTCAACCTCTTGAGTTGCCGTGGCAACGTGTTGGCTGACCCACAGCGCGCCACTTCCACCATAGTTGAGTTATTGTTTGTGTGACACCTTTAATTAAAAACAAAGGAGAATAATATGCTTTTTGGCCACTGAGTATTAGACTTGGCGTTTGTTTCTGTCTCGATGGTTCGCGAGTACACAGGAGCACACGCTCACTCACTTCTTTTATTTGGCAGATGATCACTTGTTCAAATTGTGTGTTTTATCTGCGTTTTATTGAGGAAGAGCCCCCCCCCCAACTGCTGCCTCATGAGTGCAAGTTTATGCAAATGAAGTGATCCAACAATGTGAAAGAGATATTCTAATAACACACTAAATACAGAAACTGTATCATACATGTATTTTGTTTTCGAGATGTTGAGGCACAGCATGCATGAAAGCTGCTTAATCTGTCTATATTGGGGTTCTAACCCACCAGCAATGTAATATGCTTTAGGGATTTAAGCCCGAGCAGCCCTTTGTGTGGCAGTGCTCTCATAACCCGCTGTCTTATTTCCGCCATTTCGCTCTGTTTGCAAAGATGGCACAGTAAAGTATGCGAGTGTTCACAGTTGTTAAGTCGAGGCTCATATTTTTAGATCAAATCCAGAAAATGACGCCCAGAGTCTTGTGATTGTACAGACGAGCTACTAATGAGACGAGACGTCAGAGAGCCTGAGCCGCCTCACTAAATATAGACACGGAGCAGAGACGCACAAGAGCCACATCAGAATACGCTTTTTAAATTTAAGGTTTACGGTTATCGGAAGCATTATGCAGTTTCTCTTCACAAGTTAAATCCCCCGAGGTTACACATCCACACTGTCCCCTTCTTAAGTCAAAATGTTGCAATTTTACTGCAAACACAAACTGTTCAAAAACAAGCAGCGTGCTCTGCATTCTGTCACATATTTGTTGTTGTTTGAGCTCTGATGAGAAGGGAGGCAGTGGATCTTATTTACATTTCAAAGCTTCACAGAGAGACACAGTTCATTAATTAAAAGCTCAGTCTCCACCCACAGCAGAGAAGCAGGATGTTTGCTTTACCTGCACTGTGAAATACAGCAGCAGTGAGCTTCTCGATCCTTATTCTGTTCAGACATAAACTCACCAGTCTGTACAATAAATGAACAATATATATATACATGTAGATTACATGGAAGAGGTATGGGCATGTTTTTCCTTCAGAACAGCCTGCCACTGAAATCTCCCTATTCAAATTTGTCATTTACTTCCCTTCTCTATCAAACATGGGGAATTTTAAGAGAATCTTTCATTCAATGTTCTATGTTCACAAGTTATTATCCCCACTTTATGTCAAGTATATACATTCAAAAGAACTGTTCAACACTATGTGATGTAAACAGGCAGCTGGAGCCGAGAGACAGTTAGCATAACTTAGTCTAGTTTAGCCCCATAAAACCACACCTTCTGCTGACTTTAGGTCTGGCACAGATGTAACAACAAACACGTTGTCATGCGATACTTTTTGAACATGAGAGGTGGGCAGATTGTTGCCAGCTGTTAGTAGCTTTTTTTCAGGCTTTATGATAGGCTAAGCTAACTTGTTTTCTTTTGTAAGCGTTCATTTTCTCAGACTCAAACTCCGAGCAAGGACACATGAAAGCACATTACCTCTAGAATGAAATGTATCGCATGGCAGTTATTTGAACTATCAGAAAAGACGTTTTAGCGATTGAAAATAACAGCACAATATTGCGTGAATGTAACAATCTTCTCCTGTAACCTTGAAAATGACTCACAAATCAAAATAAGCGCTTTTCATAAAAATGCACACATTCAGTTGATTTCAAAAGATTTGTCCGGAGAGAAATCCCAAGGTGACTAGTTTCAGGCTGCTTGCAGAAGGTGCTATGTATCAGTCTTCTGTAGCCGACTGAAAGGCACAAAGCACTAAACGCTCAATGGTTTTTGTTTCCCCTTTAAGCCTCTCATATGAGGATTTTACAGCTTTTCAGAGAACCACGATGGACGGGATTGCATACATTACCAGTCAGCCTCCTATGGATTTGAGCATACGTGAAAAATCTGCATGCAGGAGTTAATTAGGTGCAAATGCTGGATTGGTTCTTTGCTCACGCTGCCTCCCAACCAAAGCTCCACCTGACACTTCCAGTATGGATCCCGTTGGCTTTTTTTCTTTCTGTTGTTCAATTCGTTTCGATTCAGTCTAAAGTGAGCTTGGCTGCTGTGTGTAGGGTTCCTGCTTTGGACTTCATACTGCTGAGGTAATGCTAATAGGCGGTGATATGTTGCCTTGGCTCAACATGATTCAGCATAATTGGCGATCCACTCACATTTTTGCTGTTTGATTTCCAATATTCAAAACTGTCAGCCAAGTTTCTTAATGATTGAAGACTTGATGAAACTGAAATTGAAAGTGTGTTTGGGTAAATGTGAATCCCAAATAGACAGAATAAAATGAGCCAGACTCAAATCATTTCTGCACTGTCCTAATTGTTGGAGTTAATCCCTCCAGTGGCTTTTCTCTTTGTCCCTTTCCTTCTTCACTCCGCCTGCTTGATCCGTTTCCACTGGGAATCTTTTTCCCATTTCTCTCCTACATCTCACCACTTTTCCTCTATGCTCATATCTCCCTCCAGGACCTGACTGCGCTGGTGGCCAACGGCACCATCAGCTCCAAGCCACCAGTCACCCTGCGGCTGGTCATCCCTGCCAGCCAGTGTGGTTCTCTCATCGGGAAGGGAGGGGCAAAGATAAAGGAGATCAGAGAGGTGAGCAGCCAGAACGCAAATCTACTCCATCCTCTTCTTCCAGGAAGGTTCAACACTGAAATACGATGAAAACAAAGCTCCCGCAGATGTGGGGAAAAAACAACTGCAGCTAGAGAGGAGAGATATATCATTTCTGCTCTGCTGTGTATTTTGCCCTATCAGAGGTCCGTACAAGATGCCTCTATTCAGAAACAAGTCAGTTACAGTCCACATATAACATGTTTAAGGTGCTGATCTTAATTATCTACAAAGCTTAAAAAATGATGAATGTTGCAGAAAGATTGATTCAGATATAATAAAAAACCCACGAAGATGCACAAACATATTTATAAAGAAGTGATTAAAGAGTGTACATAATGATAGCAACCATGTGTGTCTGTACTGGCTGTTGACACACTTTGATGCATTGTGCTAAATGCTAACAGAGGCAGGCTAACACAGTCATCATGACAATGCGAAAATGGAGATCTTAATCTTAATGTAATGTTTATTATGACGTGTGCCGCTGCCTTCTTGGCCAGGTCACCACTGTGAAAGAGACCTTGATCTCAATGGGTTAATTACCTGGTTAAAAAAAGGTTAAATCAACCAAAAAAAAAATACATTTCCCCTTTGTTATTTTTCAAAATCAGAGTTTGAAGCTCTTTCAATGAATTTGCTTAAAAAGATGATTGTGTGGCAGTTTGAATTTTCCCTCAGCTGTTGAGATACTTCAGGAAGTAAGACAATAATTAAAGGAGAGAAATTATAGGGCGGTGATATACATATAGCAAACTAGAATTCAGAAAGTAAGTCGTTGCAGAGTTTAGGACTTGGATTGAAAAAGCCTCGTCGCTCTTAGTTAGCAGTCCAGCTCTGATAACCCCCAGAGACCTGCTATCAGCCCATCTAAGAGGGCACTCAGGCGCAAAGCGGTAGAGACACATTTCTATATGATAAGAAGTCCGCTAATTTAAGTTCAACAATGACAGGTCTGGGATCAAAGTCAGTGGTATTCTTCCTATGTGGACTAAGATCCCAAATAAAGATTTGATCCAGTCCAAAGAATCTATCCAACGTGTGCACTTACACTGGACCACGTCATGGATTTAGACTATTACAGCACATAATTAGAAGACAATGCAGCCTGGATAGATTCACTTCATACAACGCTCAGTATGACTCAGCAGTGTCGACTTTAAAAGAGAAAACCTCCTGACTACACTGATGCTCAGTTCAAACATCAGGATTAGACTGATCAGAGCTCTGCTGCCAGAGACATCTGACTCTGTAACTTTAGCTTTGTACTGATCCACAAATAGAGTCCCTCTCATTTTCTGTGGTAAGACGCTTTTTTATTGTCCCGTACATAACCCAAGTTTGTTTCAGTTACAGATTTGTTTTGTTTGGTTGCTAGAGGACACAAGCGCTCATATAGAAGCATTTTGTTATGTGTGTGGTTCAACAATAGCCTCCAGAAACACTGCAGTCTGATACAGACATCGACAGTGCAGATTAAAAAAAAAAGGCACTGCTTCATGCCTGCAGACATGCTTTATTAGAAATGAAATAGCTAGAATTGTGAGAATCAGATGACTTTTCACTTTTTGTAACCTATCCGGTCTTGACGTTCAACAAACTAAGTCTTGTTTTTGCCGGTATTTGCGGGAAAATATAAGGTCAGCAGAGCCAGCAGAGGAAACCCAGAACACTGCCATGTCTGTATATAATCACCCCTGGTCTAATCAGTGGAATCAAACTTAATCTCTTTTTTTTAAACCCCTATCATTTGCAGAGCACCGGAGCTCAGATACAGGTGGCAGGGGATTTGCTGCCCAACTCTACTGAGAGAGGGGTGACGATATCTGGGAATCAGGAGTCTGTAATCCAGTGTGTCAAACTCATCTGCACGGTAATCCTGGAGGTAGGAAGTGTCCCATTCCTCTTTTCATTCACCTAGCTGACATTTTGTCAGAGCTCTGCCCGCCGCCGCTGCTGCGACGTGATGGAAATAATTGCTGTTAACGTGCATGTTTCATTTCCCCAGTCATTGTCTATTCCACTGCAGCAGAAGTTATTGCATTTTTAGTAGGCTGTCTTAGCCTTCTGTGTTATGTAATGCTCTCTCTGAAAGAAGTCGACTAGATATCGAGTGCTACAGAAGAGGCAGTCTGTTCCGCTATCTTCATCTTACATAAAGGACGTGCGCTGTTCCTTTAGTGTTTGGACCTCCTGTGCTTTAATCTGCCGGGTTAAGACATCACATGGAGCTGAAAAGGTGCCGCTCAGGTCAGAGCTCGATATTGTCGGAGAGGACACTAAGCTGCTAAGAAAAAAAACGAACCGCCCCGCAGTGAAATCTGTCCACCTTTGGACAACAGCTCTCTTGAGAAAATCGAGGAGGAGATGAGAGAAAAAAAAAACAACCCCGAGCACAGTTTCTCCCTGTGTGTTCATGGAAGTGCACAAGTCCTTTTTGTTTTAGCATCGCAGCTGGACCTGACTGACTAATTGCTAGTTTGATCCAGTTTTCCAGGGCTTTCTTCAAAGGCTTCCAACTTTCATTAGGATTCTGTACCAGCGGCCGCTTGCTTTTGGCTCCAAGATTTAAATTATGCAAAGTTATACAAAGAATTTGCTGTGACTGCTGCGGCAGAAAAGATGCTCTACATTTGAAATCCCGAAACAGTATCACCAACATTGCAGCCACTTGATAAGATATACAGTGTCATGTACACTGTATAATCCCCCTTTTTTTTATTAGTGTTTGAAGTATTTTATCTTCACATTTCTTCTTGTCAGTGAATTCTTGATTTATCCAGAGGTTGAACCACTGCAGAGCCTGCAGCGCCAATGTAAACTGAAGCTCAGAGCTGTTCTCCACAAAGAGCTCTCACTCCAACACTTTCATTTTTCAATGAATGAGTAATATAATCAAAAGAGAAACAAGGCAGGGAATAATGCCCGTGTCATTAGCACTTCAGTTTGTCATCAATTGTTAGTGTCTCTTTATGTAGTGTAACAGTATTTCTATTCCGTATTGCTTCACTTTTGTGGTGCTGTGGAGATTTCAGGGGATGAGAATATTTTTTTCATGTCTGTAAAGTTACTGTGGAGGACATCAAACACCCCTGACTGTTGTCTTTGTTTCTGAATCCATAGTCTCCCCCAAAGGGTGCCACCATCCCCTATCGGCCGAGCCCCTCACCAGCTACTGTCCTCATCGCAGGGAATCAGGTGAGAGAGTGAGACCTTAACACACAACGAGGCTCAGTCCATCATGATACACACAGCAGAGTGATTCTCACACTGTGAGCTGAATCCCCGTTTGCCGTTCTAGGGGCTTAACGGGGGGTTAGTAAAGCAGAGTATGAATCCTGCTTCCTGTGGGAACAATAAGAGAACTTTCAAGGTAGTTCGGCTGTAATTATTAGTGTTGTTCTGTGTACGGCAAACAACATTAAAAATGCTGAAGAAGATTTTAAAAGGGCGAAATATTAGGTGTGAGCTTATTCAAGTAAAATTAAAAAGAGGTTGATAAGGTGAGGATCTTGCTCGTCTTTTTCTGTCATTTGGACAAAGTTTAACATAAAAGGATAAAAAGGCTTACAGCCCGTGTTCTTGATACTTTTTAATGAAAGAATAATGGACTGGATTCCTCAAAGACAAGTATTGATTTTTACAAACTAAGATGTTTACATTTGGGTCAAAACAATCAGGAGTCTACAGTCATGCTGGTAGCTCTGAAAATCTTGCTTCCAATTACTACAGTATGCCATCATACAGACGTTTAGCAAGTACCTTGTTTACTATTCTAGTCCTTCATCCTTTAGAATAATTAGCATCCTAACTTAGCACTTAACACATAGTATAGCTGAGAGTGATGAGAACATCCCTGGTTGATGGACATACAAAAGAAATGTCAACATGTTGAATAGCAAGTTTTACAGCAGTTCTTATTTCCTCATATTTAAACCAGAGTTATATTTACTAACATTTTGACCTGTGGGTGGAGACAGAAGAAAAGTTGATGGATGACCAAAGATGTTGCAATTGATTCAGTGGGAAACATGAATATGCTTTGTTCAGTTTCATTGCAGTGCTACCAATAAAGATAGAAAACAATGAAGTCCCACCACATCCAGAGGGGGAAAACAATTCACAGCTCTGAATTGACTCTGTATTCTGTGAAGGATCCTTGGTTTCTCTATTTTTCAGAGAAAACAAAAAAACAATAACAACAGTGGTCTGAAATCTGCTGAGTGGCTGGATGCACTACAGGCAGGGTTAAGAACCCGAAGCTAAGTATTTGTAAGCTGCCTGACAGTAAAACTGAACCTTTACAAAGACTGAAGTGGATACAGGCAATAAGACGAGCTGCATCAGCAGGACGAAGAGGAAAGCTATGGGACACTTGGTGTGCCTTTGTACACGGAAAGCCTTGGTTGGTGCTCTTCTCATGCCAAGCTTTTATTAGATCTTTTATAACATCGGGGATGTAACTTTCAAAGAGCTGAGGGTATATGCCTTGATTATTATTTTATGAGTCACAGTTTCTCGTTTGGCCAGACGAGATGTGGAGGTTGAGGCTTAAAGAACGCGATGCAGTGCCTGGGTTGGATCATTGTATGATTAAATGGACACATTACCTGGTGATTGATAACATAGTTGTAAATGTCAATGACTTTCACCTCTGGCCCTTCAGAAAGATCATTTCAGATCCTCATACATGGCACTTAAGTTATCTTCTGACACATTTACATCTCTTGTTTTGAAGCTCTTATGGGGACTTTTTATTCAGTAATGATGAATACATCTATATGACCGACAAAGCAAACAAGAACATTCATTGAGGAGATTGATCATTTCTCTATTGTTATTTGTCTCCCACCGCTGCCACTGTAGTGGTGTAAAACAAGTCGATTATAGGGCAGCTCATTCTGTAGAGGTGTTTTTTTTTTTTTTTCAAGATTACTTTTTGGGCTTTGGGCATTTATTTGACAGCACAGATATATAGAGGAAGGTAGGGAGAAAGGGTTGGGGAAGTCACGCACCAAACAGCCTCCAGATCAGGAGTCGAACCTGTGACCAGTGCAAACAGGACTAGAGCCCCTGTAGTTCCTCACGGGACGCCTGCCCTGCCAACTGAGCTAAACCAACACTCATATCTACAGTCTTTAAAACATTTACCTTAAAACCAGCTAACATCAGCGGACTCGTTTTGTATTGTCACCTTGACGGTGGAGCAACAAAACCAATTAAAACTTTGACCTGATTTTGACGGAAACAGTGCGTAAGGGCATCATTGCGATCTGAGGATTCAACCTCTGGGTGCCATGGATCTACTTAACCTTGTGAAAATCCATTTTGTAATTGTAGTGATATCTCAGTTGGTGTTTTTATTTGTGGGGGGGATTGTATTCATACATTTTGAGTTTAACCACTCAATCAGCACAGTTACAAAGGAAACACCCACCGCTCATGGGCAAAGGAAGACAAAAAGGAGTAAGAAAAATAAAGCAATACAGAGCCAATTTAGACAACAACAAAACATGCTCTTTTAGGTTGCCAAACAAAACAGTACCGACTGTGAAAGAGTCTCAGTGTGTCTCATTGATTTAGGATGGTACATAAATACAAGGCTCCTGTATGCAGAGTAGACACATCGGTTTGTACAAACTTACACAAGCTTATACATTAAATACAACAAGACTGTTTGCCACATCTTGTCAAAGGTTGGAGAACAGATTCCATAATGCTAATGTGGCTTTCAATTTTCAAGACCAGGAGATTAGCATTTGCGGCTGACATGCTAACTTTCAAAGCCTACACAAAACTCAAAATCAATGGGAATGAAGTCAGGGAGAGGGTTTCATTATTGATCAGATGTTTTTTCTTGGCTCGTGTGGAAACACTACTCGTGCGGGTGCTCCTTGGTGGGGGATTGGGTTTTTGAGTGTGTGTGTGCGTGAGTGTGGGGTTGAGTGGTGCAGATGCGGCTGTTTGAGAAGGGACAGATATCCGCCCTCCCATGGAGCAAGTCACAAGATTAGGGAGTGAGCCTGGGGGTCTGCCTGCCGTCTCCTGCAGCTCCAGCAGCAGCCAGATATTCTGCATAGCTGTCAGCAGTTCTGACGGCGTTTGTGCTGCCTCAGACTCCGCTCAATTTACCGAATGGCTTTGTGTTTTTGATATTCCCCGTAATAAGCTATCAAATTAAACCCGGGGCGAGGCACTGGTCACTGGGAGAGGCTTTAATGAAGGCTGCGCAGTGATAAGGGATGTTTGTATAATTTGTCAGAGGAGGAAATGAAGTGGAATGGGAAAGGGTCTGAGGATGAGTCATGGCCTATAAGCCTGTTAGGTGTGCTATAGTGTCAGAAATGCAGCCTCCAGAGACCATCTCAGGACAAATTTGATCTGCACTGAAAGCCTTAAAAAATGTGGAATTGGAAGTAATAAGTCATTATTTTTATGTCACATTTACTAAAGAGGGTTTTAGCCAGTGAGCACATATGTACACTATCACAACTCTGATTGCTAAAGTAAAGACTGTAAGCTGATATAAGCTAGGGCTGGGCAACACATCAAGTATTTAACATCAATCAATATATTGATTAGTAGGATACAGGGTAAGACAGTATCTTATATCCATATAGATTATGTTGCGTTAATGTAACATTATACGTTTCTTCTGTAGAGCCGCCTGTTTGCCCTTTTTTCTCCTCTCACTGTCTGTCTCTCTTCACCCTGCACCGCCTCTCTTCCTCCACCAGGGAAATGCAAAAAACTGCTCTCATAACAAAAAACACAGCTGTGTGAATGTGTTTATGCTGGAAAGGAACATTTGTTATTTATTTTATTTGATTGATTTATGGTTTATTTAATAGGGACAGATACAAGGGAGCATTTTAATTTAATATAATTAATTTTTCACAAACTGGTAGCTCATTTTTACATCATATTTCACGTCCATGTTGACATTGTGCTGCAGGCTGTAAATAAAAATGCCTGCGTGACATTTGGCTCATGTGGATTTGACTTTGAACTAACTTTGTTCATGTTTTTCCTTCACAGAAAAAAAAGAGATCTGTATCATGAACCATTCAGCTTAAAAATATTGAGATATCATTCTTTGGTCCATATCACCTAGGTCTTATATAAACGTGAAGGTATTTCAGTGATGACCGATATATTTGTCATGTCTTCTTTCATGTGTTGTAGGTGTTTGAGGCGTCAGAATTTGCACCCCACCCTCTGTACTCAGTCACCCAGGGGGGCCTGGACCTACAACAGGTAACTGGTTGAAAACTCCGTTCCTCTGAATTTCAGAAAACCTCTCTTTAAAAATCTGCTCACATCTCTCAAACATTGATCTTTAACTTCATGGTGAACTGCAGGAATCACTTTAAGGTCTGTGTGGATCTGAGTGGTGAGTGAGAGCGAGGGCTTATGTTGCATGTCCAAATTTACACAGTCCATCATCTGGCGCAAGGCATTAAAAACAACAGCTGAACGTAAGCTGTAGCTATTGTTCTCCCCCCCTGTCATAAGAGCTATAACCCCCTCCTGAAACTCGATGCCATCACACAGCACCACCACAGCTCCGCCGGCTTCTTTTTTTGTCCTGGCCAGCTCTGCACCAGAAACATTTCAGCTTTACGGATATTCCTCCCATGACAGCAATAGCAGATGCTGTCATAATATCAGAACGGGAACATAAGCCTATGACAAATCAGGCTTAGATTGAAAAAAAAAAAAAGAAAGTAATCATGAATAATGATTTTTAAAAAGTTAACAGTTTTGATCACTCATGCTGTAAATGAGGGGATTATTGCCTCCGATTTGATCTGTTTTTGTTTGTTTTTCCCCCTAATAAAAACAAAGCTGTGATGCACTGATGCACTATAATGGTCAGGATCTCCTCTTCACTTTATGACCTCGTAGGAATACGAGCCAGACTGCTGGCGTCAGGAAGAATTGAATTAGAACAGAGACAGAGACAGAGAGAGAGAGAGAGAGAGAGACCGACAGAGTGAGAGACAGATGGAGAGATGGGTGGATGGACGGACGGACGGATGGATGGATAAAAAGACGGATGGATGGATCGATAGATGGACAGATAGGTGGATGGACAGATAGATGGAGGAAAGGACGGATGGATGAATGGATGGACAGATGGATAGAAAGATAGATGGATGGACAGATGGAGAGATGGGTGGATGGATGGACAGACGGATTGAAGGATTGAAGGATGGATAAAAAGATGGATGGATGGATTGATAGATGGACAGATGGATGAATGGATGGATGAATGGATGGACAGATGGATAGAAAGATAGGTGGATGGACAGATGGATGGACAGATGGATAGAAAGATAGGTGGATGGACAGATGGATGGACAGATGGATAGAAAGATAGGTGGATGGACAGATGGATGGATGGATTTACGGGTAGACAGATAGATCGATAGATAGATAGATAGATAAAAATAGATAGATAGATAGATAAATAGATCGATAAATGGATGGATAGATAAATAGATAGATAGATAGATAAATAGATAGATAAATAGATAGATAGATAGATAGATAGATAGATAGATAAATAGATAGATAGATAGATAGATAGATAGATAGATAAATAGATAGATAAATAGATAGATAGATAGATAGATAAATAGATAGATAGATAGATAAATAGATAGATAGATAGATAGATAGATAGATAGATAGATAAATAGATAGATAGATAGATAAATAGATAGATAAATAGATAGATAGATAGATAGATAAATAGATAGATAAATAGATAGATAGATAGATAAATGGATAGATAGATAGATAGATAGATAGATAGATAGATAGATAGATAGATAAATGGATGGATAGATAGATGAAGTGAGGGTTCAGTGGGTGCGATTGTGTTGGGGAGAGAAAAGGGGGTTAACATATGTGAGTCTGCATTATTCAGTGTAAGGGGGGAGGGGTGAAGCTGCAGGTAGAGCGGAGACGATGAAAGGAGTAAGAATGAGCGAGAGACATTTCTGCAACATACGGAGCAAATACAGGTCAAATAATGGCGATTGTTTCTTAGCGTTTTTACATGAATAAATAACAATCCATCTTCAATAAGAAGGGAAAGAAACTATTTGCATTGATTGACGGTTTCTGCCCTGAATTTTACATGACTTACAGCGAATTGGCAGGATCGTGTTAAACACCAGTTACAGCTGAAGACAGGAACTATTTGCATCTAATAAGTACTTTTAACAAATCTCCTAAAGGGGCAATTCACTTGAATGATTTACCTCTTGTCGTATATTGAGCTTTATTTGCCCTGATAGCTTCATGGTGTCTGTTTTTATTTAAATAAAATACTTGAATGTGATTATTAAATGTAATTGATGTTTATTTTCTCTGTTTCTGTGATTGATGATGGACACTTTATCTACCTCAATAACAAATAGGTCATTTGGATTTCTGTTATTCATCTGAGTAATAAGTAATAAGTTCATTCTTTGATCCTGAACTTTAGTAAGTTCACTTTTCAGAAGGACACACTACACTTCTCTTTGCTCTATAAATGGTTTAAATAAAAGAATGGTTTATTATGCATTCATCATTATCAGCAGTGATGTTGCTATTGAGCCCCATACATTTGAAGTTAAAGCTAATTTAAATAACTTAAAAAGAAAAAGAAGAAGAAGAAAAAATGAAAATGCCTGAGTATACCAAAATGAAGTTGTTGTTTTTTTTTGTCAGGACAGTCCTCCAAAACTTCTCACAAAATTGACTTAACAGTCCTTAAAAGATGCCCACACTGAGGTCTGTGGAATCAACCAAGTAGCGGGTACACTCTGTCTAGAAAGAAATGTTCCTGCTAAATATTTTATATTTCATCTTTTATGCTGGGAGAACAAACTTCCATTAACCTACATTTCATCCCGTTGGAGGCAGAAACTCTGACGTTATTTCCAAAACCTGGACGAAATAACACTCAAACTCTGGTTTCTGTCTGCACCGAGACAGACGTGTAGATGTAAGCCATCAAATGTGCTCAGTGTGATGGAACACCTCCTCCTCTGTATAAATTCAGGGCTGAACCATAACAACTAATTTTTCTTATTGTAAAGAACTGGCTTGTATTGACAATGAGGCACTTCCATTAAGAGGCTGCAGATTTATGGCCTGTGTGTGATGTTTTATTGCTGTAATTTACCTAATGCAGGATGCTCTACTGTTCCAGGCCTACACTTTGCAAAACCAATATGGCATTCCACACTCAGAGGTACGGCCATTTGTGGAAATATATTAATTGAATACAGCATGAGTAGTTGATGGTTTTAGTGCATTATGCTCTGCTTTCTGTTCTGCAGCTGGCTAAGCTACATCAGCTGTCTATGCAGCAAGGCCTGAGTCCCATGGCCCAGCCCGCTTCCACCATGATACCTGGTATGTATAGCTCTAAAAATAAGTCACTGTAAGTTCTGGATTGTCTGACAGACAATCGAATGGTAGAAAGAGAACTGCCTTGGCTGTCTTCTTTGCGCTGCTCTTTTATCTGCAACTTGTCTCCGATTTTCGACCTGTATTAGACATGAGAAGAAAAGAATCGCTTACATTAGCCGCACTGATTATGAGCTTGTGTCAGTGAGGAGGGAGGAGAAGGGGCTTTATAGCTCGCTCATAGAAACTATTATATGTGAAATGATACATTCGGCAGAGTCAGAGAACTGGGGGACAGAAAAGAATGAGTGCGGCGTTAAACATCAGTCCATTAAAATGGAAATTAACTGCTTTGCTATATCTAGCACTTCTCAGCTCAAAGGTTTTAGGTTTTTTTCACCGGCTCGTGAATAGTGTTTTTTGTGAGGCTTCACTGACTAAAAGAGTCGAATGAATAATAAAATGTCTGATATGTCAATTTTATTCAGTGGATGCTTGTATTTTCTCTCATCAGGGATGGACTCCAATTCTCAGACATCTCAGGAGCTGCTTATTCCCAATGATGTAAGGAGAACAACAACTTACTTTTACACTGTTTATTCTCTGGGTTGTTTGTGGGGGTGTTTTCGACAAGGAGGAAAAAAACAGGAAATCGTCGCTCATCTCAGATGTTCAGAGCACAGGAGCAGGGATTTTAGATGCAGTAGCTGCAACTGCAGAGCCTTCAAAAGAGATGGGAGACATGTTGGCAACTTCCTAATTATCCCCATTATTCTAACCTCAGACTAACCCAAGGTTAAAGGGATTCTGAGCTGATATGGATCCTTTGGCATTATTGTCTGTGCTGCAGTTGCAGTGTCTTAGAGTGACTCCCATGAGTGCTCAGTAAATCCTCTCATGTTCCCTGACCTACTTAGAGGCTGTCTGCTGTCAAAACAGCCAATAAGAAAACAGACAAAGATCCTTTCCTCTCTTCACTTAGCCTTAGCCTCCGCTAGGGTCTGATGAGATGTCTCTCCGATCTGAGAGTGGAAATCATAAATACAGAGGATTACTTTTATTTTTTGGGGGCCAGTTTTGACTTTATTGGATAGGACAGCTGAACAGATACAGGGCATGTTGGGAGGAGAGAGTGGGGGAGGAGAGAGTGGGGGATGGCATGCAACAAAGGGCTGAGGATTCGAACCCACAGCCGCTGCATCAAGGACTGCAGTTTGTGTACATCTAGCGCCCCCAGAGGTTCACTTTAAATGAAAGTCACACTCAGTTTCCCTTATACCCGTTCCCAATACATCGGCTGCTTTTCGACAGAAAGCATCTGGCTTTCAATTGCAGTTATTTACTTCCTTATTGAATTTAATTATCTAAAAAAAAAAAGAGAAGGAAAGCTCTCTCCTGAGAGAAAATTAGTGACTCCATTTATAATGTATGACTTCATCTAGAGATGTTATCCCCGGTACAGAACACAGCCACAATCATCCAGAAGAAGGAAATATTGTTCTAAAAAATGAGTCTACGACAATGTGTTAGTTTATCTCTTAATACTCTCTGACTCCATCAAGCTAATAACTTCCTAATAAAGAAATAAAACATTTCATTAAACAGCTGGGCATTGTAGTTTTTAGCTCAGTCACTCAGACGGTAGTAAATGGTGTCTTTTCTTGATTGTTTGTTTGTAATTGCAGATTTGTACAACAGTGGTGTAACAAAATAATAAAAATACGCTCATGTTAAGAAACATATTCCAGAGGATAACAGGGGGGCACACTGGTGTATTAACAGTTGTTTTGTAGTTTTCTTACATTTCCTAAAGGGTATTTTTAAACATTATCAGCCCTATATTGCAGTTTCCATTGTACGTTTCAACAAAGACGACCGAGTCATTTCTGTCATTAAAATACTTTTGAGTGACTTTTTTCAATTTAAAATCCAGAAAAGAGATTGATTAGTTTTCCCTGTACTGTAAAGGGTACATGCACTACCCCTCAGCCACATTTCTGAAATGCCTGTAGGTTTTTTCCCCCCTTCTATGTAAACCCCCATGTGGCGAGTGGCACAATGCATCAGAGGACAGAGCGAGTCCAGTTCTATACGTGACAGGGACAGCTGTAAAAGCTCCAGCCATTGTTCCAGAAGAGAGGACTTACAGCCATGACTGAGCCTCCTCAGCCATCCCACCCCCTGCCCCCCCCCCCCCCCCCCCCCCCCCCCCCAACCAAGCTCCGACCACACAATCCGGCTCTGTGTGCTCACACACTGAACACTGAAGAAGACTTCTCCACATACACACAGATGCATTTCAAGCTGCTTACACCCCGTCAGCAGTATATACTGTATTTCTTCTGCGCGACGAAGATTTAGCCTGAAGAAAAATGGCTGCACCCTCAACATCCCATCCCTCTTCCTGTTGTCCTTTCAAACGACTGCCTCAGCAGGAACTCAACAATATATAGGCCACTTGTATGAAGAGCAGAAGCAGCTTTAATGATTGTATGCTCAGGAAAAAATAATCACCGCAGCCAGCATACCTGAGGTGCCTCCTGTGTGATTTATTTAGCTCCGGCTGCATTTTTGAAAGTGTTTTTTTAAGGTTGTTCATACAGGAATGCTGTTGTCTGAGGTCATGAGTACCGAAGTGGTTGAGCTGTTGACAGCTGGCGTCTATTGACAGCTGCTTTAAAAGCCAGCGTCCAGAGGAGATTCTTGGTCTCAGTGGGTGGGGGGGGGACGTTATCTGTGATTTGAGGTCCGTAGTGGCCATTGTCTCTGGAGTTGCTCTTTAGGCTTGTCGCTCTCTGGCTCCGCCCCCTCCCTTGAATAATCTGCTGAGCCAATAATAGCTGGTCGGACCAACCAGGTCGCTGTGTGACAAATCAGACGTTGTGGAACAGGCTGCTTACTTCTCAGGAAAGGAATGCAGGGACAAGTGCGGCATGGACATTGTGTATGTGCACATGTCTGTATTTCTACCTATGTGTCAGCCACCGTTAATCTGCCACCACACACACGCAGACTAACACAAATACGACAAGTACTTCATCACTGTCTGCCCCACTCACATGCATATCTGGCAGCATAACCCTGTCACTGAGCCCTGACACCCTGCACTTGAGCTGATATGCACTCCTCCGACTCTTGCTCTGTTAAATCTCTAACCGTGCTAATAGGCGGGGGTCCAGGTTGGCTAATGAACGCACAACATAGTCATAATGTATTTTGAAGTACAATAAAACCCATGTCATTGTCTAATCTACTCCCGGCAGAGAGAGAGAAGCCGACGGGACTGTACATTATATATTAGAGTTATTTTCCCATTATGTTTTTCCATTAGTGCGGAGATGCATCTCGCCAGCGTGTGTTTGGGAAGTGATTTGTTTGGGAAGTCATCACCACTCTGAGGAATCAATAACCTTTTAGCCACTCAGATTAATGAGAGGCAAATGTGCCTTCTCTGGTCTCTTTTACCGGTGCACGTGCAGAAGCAATTAAGGGAGACTCAGGGGTGGAGGGGTAAGAGGGGAATAAGTGGTTTTGACATGCATGATGGATGAGCAATCCACTGAAGACAATGTAATTTCAATTTTTGAAGTGGTTTGCTGTAAGTCAGCTGAACAGTGCTGTACACTTCTGTTTTTTGTTCTTGTGTTTTTTTCTTCTTTTGAAGTCTGTTTAATCATTTCCATCTCAGGCTTTATTTATTTATTGACCCAATTTCTTGTAAAGCATAACCATTCCTCTTCAGTGCATCTATAGAATGATTCATTTTTCTGTTCAGCTGACCAGATCTGTCTCATCTCTATTCTCCTGCAGCTGATCGGCTCGATTATCGGCAGGCAGGGCACTAAGATCAACGAGATCAGGCAGGTTTCCGGAGCTCAGATAAAGATCGGCAGCCAGCTGGACGGGACAAGTGACCGTCATGTCACCATCACAGGAACACCGGTCAGCATCAACTTGGCCCAGTACCTCATTACCTCCTGGTAAGACCCAGTGTACATCAATCTAACGAATCATGCAGAGTACAGGCCTGAGAGAGAGGCATTGGTTGAAAGGGTCAGAGGTGACTCGATAGAGTGATACGTGATAATGAGGTATGTCCTTGTGCAGCTGGTAATTGGCCTCGAGGGAGTGAGAGAGAGATTGGTTGTGTTGCATGACAGAGAAGCTGTTTAGTTGAAATTCAGTGTCTGCAGTGCAGCTCTGGCATATTGTGTTTCATCAACTATTCTGGTTATTAAATATTGTAACACAATACAAGACGAAAGCTTGTTGTGCTCATAAAATGACAAAAAAAACTAAACAAATCTTAGCCTATCAAAGTTGTCTATACAAATAAAAGAAGTTAAACTAGTAAATGGAATAAAAATGAATGAGACGATGTAGAAATTAGAACATCAACATAATAAATTGGTGACTTTAATAATGACAATGACAATAAATAAAGATGAAATATTAACCCTGTTTTCTTTTCTTAATGTTCAGTTCATTTTGGACTGAAAATAAACCTCCCCCCTGGTAATTATAATGCAGAGCACCCTGTCGTAGGAACGATTGTGTCAATGATTAATGCAATCACCCTCAAGTCCTGTTTATTACTCTTTGTCAGGAACAAAAGAACATTAACTCGTTTGTTTTGTCTAGATTAGCTTCACATCCTGCATGTACAAAACATTATAAAACTCAATAAAAAATAACTGAATTTGAAAGACATACCCCTGATTTATGTTTGCCTCACGAGTGGTAGATCGCACAACAAACTTTTTTGGACAAAACTCAAGAAATTGCAAGGTAATTAGGACAACATTTCTCACAAATGCCCAACAGGATAAAATTGTGAAGTGATAACATTTTATGTCTAAAGTGTTTTAGATCAACTTTACTGTGATATCTAAATGTTTGCAAAAAAACATTTCCCAGGCAACTATCCAAATCTATAACTCAGGAACAAAAGGAGATATTGTGACCTGCTCCTCTGCTAGTCCATCACAAGCTCACTGGTTATTCTCAGTTTGAGCTTCAGGTGGTTGTCTTGGTACCATGTGATGAAGCTCTCTATCAGTCCTCTGTGCTCCTCCACAAAAATAGTCTCTAAGCGAAGACAGCATGTTTCTCACTGGAAGAGAAAACTGTTGGCCGAAACTATTTCTGGCAGCGAACAACATTCAAACAGATATACAGTCACGTTTCAGTGCAGGGTACATCACTGTTACAGTATCTGAGCTGGTACTCAATACTATTGTCAATACTTTGGGAAACAGAGAAAATTTGTGCTGCTTTATTTGTTGCTCTGTCGAAAATATTTTACTCTGTAAACTATGAACTATTGCTGTAATAATAAAGAGATATTTTAATAGAAACATAAGTTTTAAGATACTCCAGGATTATTTAACGGATCAAATGGTGAAACAAATAGCGAAGAAGTCTAACATCTGGTCTTAATCAGACATTTTAGAATTTGTAAATGTAAACATAAGGGAAGGCTTTAATTACAGGCTCAATTTCACCTTCATGTTGATGACACTGTAACACTAAGATGTCCTTTCTCTGTTCGCATTCACTGCTTACACATGTACAGGACAAAATCAGTAAACCTTTCCTGAGCCTGGATGAAATTTAATTTGCTGGGAGGGCACAAAACAATGTTAAGGTTTTTTTTTTTTATTAATGAAAGAGTTAACCATTGACATCAATGAGACATGATTGTTCACATGTGAACTCCTGTTAACAGACCTTGATGTGTAGAGTCAGTATTGTTCCCTTTTAATAATGAGAACGTTCCCACAGTGTTGCAGCAACAATTTAATCCTCTAATCTTCATTCTCTTTCTTGCCTCCATGTCTTCCCCTTCCTCTCCGCATTCATAGTTTAGAGACAGCCAAATCCACGGCCCAGGCAGCCACCATGGCAGCTCCGGTCGACCTCAACATGGCCTTCACCCAGCCAGCCTCCCCAGCTGCCTCCCCCCAACCCACCCTGGCCACCGTCGGCGCCCTGACCCCGGCTCATATGCTGGGCAACCCGTATGGTGCCATGCCCCTCTCAGGCCTGCTGGGGGTGAAGTCCGTCCCCTTTCTGACTCTGTCCAGCCCAGCCCCTGCTGTGGCCGTCACCGCAGCGCCCTCCCATACCACTCTGGCTGCCTATACCGCCAAAATCTCTACAGCCAACTGCATCAAAAAGCCAGAGAGACAGAAGTTTGCTCCCTACTGATCCAGCTGCGTGTCTGGAGATGAATGACAGCTGCAGTGTTCTTCCACAATCGCCTGATGTAGCCATATTTCGCGGGCAGAGACGCTCTTGACTTTTATTCTATGACGCACCAACAGAGAAGAGACCAATGGAGATGTGGGTAAAGCTATTAAAAGTTATTTACAGTTATAGATAATTTGTGAGTTTCCCATGCATTGATGGACTGCTTCATCTTCACCTCATCACTGTTATTGATCACTAAAAAAAAAAAAAAAAAAATGTTCTCTAACTTGAGATACATGTGTTCAGATATCAGTTTTCACATGTGTATGTCAGGTTAGAGACCAGTTACAAGTATTTATCCCTCAATAAAATTTGTAAATTATACTCAGATGACAAATGCTCTCATGTATGATGCTTTTATACAATGTCTATGTTTGCCTCTGGAAGTTTTTAAGAAAATTTGTAAATGTCTGAGGGTTTTTTTTTTTTTAATAATCTGTGCTATGGTACTGTACTTTACTGTTCAGTGTTATGTTCATTTTGTTGGATTTTATTTTGAATGTGCAAATTGTTTAATCTTTATTTATTAGTATTGTTTCATTTATTAAAAGTCTTTGTTTCCGGATATATTTGTGTCCTAGTTTTTATCTTTCTTTTTTTTGTGCCACAAAAACTTGTCAGCCTGTTCATTTTCCTCCACAGACAGTAGAAACAGCATTTGAACCCAATCAGTGTCAAATGAATAAAGCAGCAGCTGCACATGAACACATGTTTGAGGAAAAACGAGGACACAAAGAGATTCAGAGCCGGATCCAGGTTCTTTTTGTTTTCTTTTTGAAGACAGGCCTGATGGCACCTTGTCTTTCCACTTGCCAAAATTTATGAGAGATGGCTTTCACATCATTGTGCTCCTGTGCCCCAAACAATAAGAGCAAAATGAGACAGAGCAACCCCAGAAGACTAAAGTGTTCTGCCTGCATGCCAAAAAACACACAAGTGTGCACTGACAAAAAAAAATACAGAAAATCACATACCGTTCTGTGGGGAGAGAGCAGCGTATACTAAATTTACTCACTGTAAGTCCCTTAAGACAAAATACAGTGAGACATTTTAGTAGTGGAGTTTGTACGGGAGAAAGTAAAACGGCATGGAAATGAGAGGAGAAAATGAGAGGGAGCCACAGTGATGCTGTAAAAAATGGAATTCAGTTTCTGCATCAGCATGCACTGCAGCATCATCATCCTCCAGAGAGGCAGCGAGGATCCTTTCATCCTAACTCTTCTCTTTTTTCCCTTTTTTTTCTGTGTCTGCATCATGGATCTGTGAGACATTGAGAGTGCACACAGTCCTCATTGTTACCAAAGACACACTCGCTTTCAAACAGACACACACACACACACACACACACACACACACACACACACACACACACAGCCCACGCCTACAACTCCAGTGATATTCAACTGAAGTCCAACAAGCTGCGAGGCTAAAGGGAGGAGCCTTGAGATCTTTTAACATGAAAGGCTTCTTTTATTTCATCTATCCATCCATCTATCTATCTCTACTGACTATTAAAAACATTATACATTAAAGCACAGCAGAACAAGATAAAATATCGTTATTTGCCCTTCTACGGTTTCGTATACAAGTTATACTTGGATTATATTTTTCAAATCTGGGTTGTTTGCTTGTTTTCATAGGGCTCAGATCTTTTCTAATTAATCTCGAGGAAGTTTTTCTGGGTCGCATATGCCACCTGTAGGCCACACATCAGTACTGATTTCTAATCTGCTGGAAATTGACTTTAGATCCATCCTCATAATATCTGTTTATACAATCTTCCTTTTTTTCCCCAACACACCGTGTTATTTAAGGCCTTACAGCTAAAGTTCAACTGTCAGTGTGGCTGCAGTACCATACATCAAGCTATGATTCATTTGAATATCAAAGTAGTGACAGTGTGAAGCTCCAGACGGGAAGAGCAGGGACCTTAGCTGTCAAGGCGACCCAAGACTCCGACTTTATAGTCTGTCTTTCATCACTTGTCAGGGTTGTTTCTTAACTACTGTACTCGAGTACAATTTGGAGGTTCTTTTGCTTTGTTTCATTTTCACACTAAATAGTGACTTGTTACTTTTCAAATGCTGCTCATTACACATTTTTTTTTTCTCATTTGCTTTGGCTCTAGTGCCACATGACAAGAACACATGACATTTTTCTTGTGCAGAACAGAGAGAGCCTTTTGACTAGTTGCAGATGGTTTGACCTACTTAATCACAACTGTATATTTGCTGGTAGCTTAAACTACGAGCTCTTCTGCTTTACTAGTTTATAATGAAACAATGGACTCAGCATGTGCACAGAGTTCACTGTGATACACATTAGTTGTCAGCTAGCTTGAGAGAAATAGAAACACAACATTGTTCAGTTGAAAAGCTGAATATGAAATGATGAAAGACAAGAATTTTAGAAACTGATGAATACACTCCTCTGTCCTTCTGACTCACCATCGTCAACAATGGCTCATGTCATGACTTACTTGTTGACAGAATAACCGAATGATTTCGTTACAGCCCTAATGTCATTAAATGACAGTGTAACTTCTTGGAGTGAACATTGGTCAAATGAATCTTTGGTGCTACAAACTTTTTAAAATGTTTCAAGAAAGGCTTGTAACTTTAAATATCAAACCATTACAGAGCAACATTATCGATCTGAATGGTTCATTCCTCTGACCTGATGGCAGATATAAGACATGTATGGACTCTCTTTTCACTCTGCTGGAGCATTAGCAGCTACACAGCCATTTTATTGACTCAGGATTCAAAACATCCTTATCACAAGCTAGTTGCCAATTTTTACCGTTTCAAACGGTTTTCTTGGATTGCGTTCTTAAAATAGCAGCCTGCTGAGCTGGGGGGAAAAAAACGACAAAATTATGAAAGCATTGCCAGTGAAAAAGAAAACAGTTCAGTTTGGCTTGACAGCTGAACAAAGAGCTGCACTTGTCTATAAAGCAGAGGGGAAGGTTCAGATTCAGGTGATTGTTTTTAGTAATTCTCTTCAAATTGTCATTTGGTTCATTTATATCAACATATCAAGGGCCTTTAAAGGAGAAATATCTCAATTCTCACACTGCAGGAGCACGCACACACACACACACAGTCAGAACTGTCTGCATTTCACCACATTTACATCTTCTTCATGTTTTTTCTATGACAAACATCGCCCTCTACTGTCCACTCAACACACCGCTCCACATCACAGCATAGGAAATGTAAGGAGGACAGTTGAGCTGATAAAAGATTGTCTTTAATGTTTGGCATCGTTAATGAATTCCATACCACAGCAGTTATGGGAGTAGGAAAACCACTTTTACAACCAAACACTTTTTGATCATGCTAACACCATATGTACAGGAAAGCACATTGAAAAGTGTATAAAGTATTTATATGAGAGGACTCAAAGTCAAGAACGGTGGAGACAGCCACAGTCTAATGGATTTTGTCCTTTTTCAAACATTGATTATAGATATTTATCAATTACATTGATCTCTGGAGTACATGTATATACACAAAACAACAATAAACCTTTTCTGGGCCTCTGCAATAATTCTCAAAAATATTTCACAATACTGCTGTATGTACAATAACAGAATTTACATTGAAAAATTCTATTGTACCTATATTTTGAGTATCTCTTCAGTCACCATTTATCCTCAACAGCGCCAAGCTCACAAGAGATACTCGTATACTGTATTTAATATCTAACCTCAGGTCCATCTCCATACTCAGTACAGCAGCTCATGCAGTACCCGGGCCTCCTGTCTCGGTACAGTTTCTGAAATATGTTCACACAACTGATGATCTCACATACAAAAATAGATGTTGTCTAGTCAGCTGACAACTCGATGTACAGAAACACAAAGCATCCACCTGCGGAAAAGAAAAAAAAAAAAAACACCAACCAGGAAAACAAGTAATTGTTAAAATATTAGCTATATCCTTCCAAATCCACTTCATCACAATAAACAGCGCTTTCCTTCTGCTCCACAAAAAGTAAAACCTCTCTCTCAGTCTTCTGAAACACATCTTTAGTTTTCACACAACAGAAGGTGATTGAGAAAGAGCCGCAGGCAGAAGAAGTATTATTAGCGCTACGAACCGAACAACAATCTGAAACCAAAGCGGGACAAAACCATACACAACATCACCATAGGTAGATATCTGATTTTTTCCTTCAGGGAGCATTTAGTGAGAATGAAGGACGGCGGCTGTCGCTAAATGAGCTTCTCACAGTCCAGATGAAAGGTCAAACTGCATTTGAGTGCACTTAAGGCAGGTAGGTGATTCCAAATGATGTCTGAGAGGGGGTTCACTCGGCATCTTGGGATGGGAGGGGCTGGGGCGCAGACAGCAACTTCAAACTCAACGCAATGCCACTGCAGCTGTCCAGGTGCAGCGTTCTCACTGCTTCATCTTGTCTGACAGCCATGCGGAGGGAGGAAAAAGAAGGAGGGGAGGAAGAGAGAGGGAGCTGTGTCGATGTTATCTAAAAGCGTCCAGCAGGTGGTGGGATGTGGAGAGTTCTTGTTTCATCCTGTCTTGTCCACGCTTTCTCCTGGAGATATCTTTGTCACACAAAAGAGACAGATACACACTTCTGCAACATAGACTGAACTTAAAGCACTTGAACAAAAAACCAGCATTGCAGCTTGTGCAACACAAATAGAACATCTCATCTGAATACATTCACGTAGGTTTTCCGTACGCATGGGTACGGGAGGGAAAATCGTCAGTGACAGAGTTTCATGTCCCTTGAGATGCCGGTCAACAGGGACAACCCAGAGACCTGCGATTAATGACAGCCTGACAGCAACACATTTTACAGTGTGCCATTTGATATGATTCACTATTAAGGAGCACTTAACAGTGTTTCGAAAAAACATAACGGACAAAAGCCTTTTGAAAACACTATAATGTATTTTGCATTTATTTATCAAAATAAAATAAGAATTCGTATATGTTGTATATGAAGCGTTGAAAGCAAGACAAGCCACTTCACCGTGAGTAATATCCTTCTGGTGTTGCCCCATTGTTGTGAAGGTGACATGAAAAGCAAAAAGAATGAAGGGAGTTCTGAGCTTATACTGCACCTGGATCGTGTGATCTTTGTCGTATTTCACAAAACTGTTGTCGTATTATTCTCAGATGAAAAAACATGCTCACAGACAAGTTGTACAAGTGTGTACAATCAATATCAATTCTGAACAAAGTTAGTCTGTGTAAATGTCCAACAGACTCTTTTCTCTTAAACATTTGTAAGAGGCCACACGGAGCAGTGAGGGCAGTTGTGCCTGTACTTTCTGCAGATTTGTCGAGATTCCTTTCTTTCTTTCTTGCCTTCATGTGCACCCAGAAGAGTCAACCTGACACACACAACAGTCTTCCTGTGGCTGCCCTTGCAACTCAGAGCAAGTGAAGGCAAGAAGTCAAGAGAAAGCTCTCAGTGAAACGTGGCTGCAGCCTCCCCATCACTGCGTCTCCTCGTGCTCCTCACTGATGCACTGCTCCCATGGGTGCTTCCCCTGATCCTCCCTGTGGCCGTGAGGGGAGTGGAAGATCCTGCGGGGCAGCGGGATAGGTTGAGGAGGCAGGTCCTCCTCGGGGATGCAGCCCTCTCGCAGGTAGGGCTTTGGCGGCACGGCTGGAGGCTGAGGCCGGCGGTACGGGATGTGGTGGGGCCCGTGGGTAGGAGGGTGGTGGTGAGGCGGCGGCCCGTGGGAGTGCACGTCCATCCCAGGGTGGGCGTGAGCATGAGGATGAGGGTGGTTGTGGGGGTGAGGATGCGAGGAGGGGCTGCGGTAATGGAACGGGCGGACGGGATCCATAGAGTCGATCTCCGAGCCGCCATAGTGGATGTGCAGGTAGGGGGAGGACAGGTACTCGTCAGGCGGGGACCACAGGTGACTGGGAAGAGGCTCCAAGGCGTCGTTCCTGATGGGGCCGGGGTCTGGGTACTGTCCACCGAAGTTACTCTCACTCAGAGAGGAAACGCCGCTGCTGGCGCTGCCTGACAGGGTAGAGTTACTGCCACCCAGAGCTGACTGAGGACTGGTGGGGGAGCCGGGGATCGGGTGGAGAGGAGACTGGAGAGACAAAAAAAAGTGTTTGCCATGGGTGTAATTGTCTCAACCTTCAGCACTCTTTGCAGTAAAAAAAAAAAACTTAACACACATCGTGCATTTACATCTGCATTGTACTCCACTTGAGGGTCTCCATTTTAAATGATCATGTTTAGGGGATTAAAGTTTAAAGGCTTTTGCACAAAACACAACCTACGAAAACCTGCTTAAAAAAAGTCTAGAAAAGGGTTTGTGTCAGGGCTGCTTTCAGTTATAAGGTTCTAATTCTGTTTTTATTGACTTTATGAATATAATATCCTCTGATGTCTGTACCTTTCGAAGTGACCGGACAGGCAGAGCAGGAGGAGGGTCATTGTTCTGGTGGTGATATGCATCACAGTGCATCAGGAAGTGTCCTGAGAAAATAAATTCCGAGATAATTATTAGAATCACAGTTTGAAAGGTCTTCATTTAAATTCTACAATAGCCTTTAAAAGCCAACATACACCTCATAGCATCAGGTTATATCTGGCAAGTTGACACCTGCAGGTCAAATGAAAAGTAAATCTAAAACCTGTTCTCTATTTAAATCTTCGAGTGTGACGTCATACGTACCTGGTGGGAAGGACCTGGGTGGGACTGGGGGCATTATCCCCCCTCCTGTAGAAGCTTGCATGTAGGACACATGCTCCCTGTTCTCTCCATCCAGACTCCAGCTGCTGGGAGTGTTGGGAAAGACTGGAGGGGAAAACATAAACATGTCAACAAACACCCAGATGCATGTTACATACACAATATTGTATGCATCGACCTGTCAGTGTACAGTATGTCACCTTTCTCTGGTAGGTTCATGTGAGGGTCCACACACGGCTTACAGGGGCTGACTTGCTGGAGTAAGGCACGCTGCATGTGGTTGTTCTGTAGAAAGCAACATCGTGTATAATGATAAGTAAAATCAGCGGATTAAATCTTATCTGAATCTTTAGTATTTCCTTTGGATGTTTTTAACGTCACAACATATTAAGGGAAACTACTTTTTTCATTACAGACATGTTGCATGCGGCACATCAGAACAGTGCTGTTGATCTGCCCTACCTGTCCGTTCTCTGCCATATTGTAGTACATGGAGTTGTTGGCTCTCTCACGGTGAGACGGCAACAGTATCATCACTTCTCTGTTGTGTTTGGCTTTATCAGGCAAGGAAGGAGAGCCTGGACAAGAAAAACACACGGGGAAATTACATTTATGAAACAAAAATGTAACTCCATCATACCAATGCAAGTATTTGTGTCTACCTACACTCTACATATGAGTTGTCGGATTTTAAATATCTATCAAGCATTAAATAGTGATACAATCTCTCTAGAGACCTCTTTAGAGATATGGACATTTTGAGGTGAAGCAGTATAAAGTTATTACCACCTCAGTCTCTGTAACCATCTCCTGTGTGTCTGTCTGCGACTGTGTTACTTACCTCTGGCACTCGAGGGAGCTGAGTTAATAATCTGGGAAGAGTTAGAGCGGATTGAGCTCAGGCTGGAGGAGGAGGGGCTTGGCTGCAAAACAAAATCAATTCTTAATGTAACAAAACGTTCTCATTTTAAATAATATCCCATAACAGAAAACATATTTGCTGTATTTGGTGTATCTGCCTTCATATTCAATCTATAAGACGGAAAGCTAACAATTAAACCTACTTTCTAATGCACATTCATATCAAATTACATTACATTTATTCAGTGTAGGTTTTTACTTTGAGCCTTACCTGCATGTGTAACGCCTCCTCAGGGTGCTCCCCCATCAGACCGTCCGTCATTATGACAAGGTTTCCGGCCTCGCTAGATGTGTGAGAGGACAGGGAGGAGGACGAGTGACGGATGGAACCCTGAAGGTTCAGAGGGCTGCAAGGACACAGATGATGTTGGACATTGTAAGACATATTAATCTCTATGTGCCAATAGTTGTGTGTACAGGTTAGGTGTGTGTGTGTGTGTGTGTGTGTGTGTGTGAGAGAGAGTGTGTGTGTGTGTGTGTGTGTTTGTGCCTGGGGCTGACCTGTGTCGGTGCATGAGGCGCACGCTCTCAGGGCTCATGTGACTGTGTGAGGAGAGGATGCCTCTGGGAGAGTTGACCCCTTGGCAGCCAGCTTGGCCGAATCGATCGACACCAGGCACTCCCTGCTGGGAGCCAACCATATACTGCTCTGAATATTCACACTGCTCATACACGCAATAAAACACTTGCATATAAACATTCAGCCCCACTTATATCACTTTATATAGAATATGAAAACAGATGTGTTACAAATGCAGAAATGTGCTTGTTTGCCTGCTAGAATAAGAATGAAACAACTCATAACAGAATAACGAGAGACTGAGTCACATGTGGGACAACTCACATGATGTAATCCTGTCCTCATCATATGGAACTGGTCCACAAGCTTCTTGTGCAGGGGCCGCATCTCTGGATGCACCAGCTTCTCATGCACAGCCAGCCCCACTCCGAGAATGTGCACCTGTTATGTGAAATCAAATGAAAAATGATGTGAGTCTGTTTAGCCTCCAATTCCACATTTGATCAAATTTAGAGGTGAGTCTGACCTGCTCCTGCATCAAATCCTTCAAATGTGTGATCCTCTCTGTGTCCTCTTGATGACTGCTGATGTAGTCCTTATCAAAGAAGGCCTGTTGAAGAGGAGGAGTCAAACGATAAATACAAATTCAATTAAAAATCAAATTCAATTAACTCACGCTCTTATTTCTCCCTACCTCCTGATATCTTGCGATGCCTCCGTTCACAGCAGCATCTATGACACCATTTAGGCACATGCTGAGCGGGTTGATGTTGCCATGATGCTGTCTGTGTTGGTACTGGCTGATCAGAGTCCTCAGCTCCTGGGTCTTATTCTCCACCACATAAATGGCATTCTCCAGAGGGCTCACCTCCACCTGGAAATAAATATACTCCTTTAACCTGATCAATCCGTTGTAAGAGAGATTTAGGAGACTGTCTGGTGTCCTTCAGGAGGCACATATGAAGTATGAGATGAAAGAGAATAAATGTTTGAACTCCTCACCACTTCTCTTCTTTCCACCTCAGCCCAGCGGGAGATCCCAGGGAGAGGACGGGAGAGGATCAGGGTTGTTCTCTCAATCCAAAGACTCTGTTCACCAAGAAGGGAGCGATATCAGGGGTTATATGCAGTCTACAATCAAACACATGTAACATCAGGAATGTCCACTGGAGAGCAGACTGTATGTAATAATAGATACAGTATATAAGCAGGCTGTGGAGAGTGCTACAATCAAAGCAGTGTTGTCGTGTAGCATGTAGGTCAGTTCAGTGAAGAGTAAGAGTCCTGTTGTGGTTTGCTTCAAAATGTAGGTAAATGTGTCAAAGGAAACTACAGAACAGTGTCATGTCTGGTCCAAGTCTCTAAAGCACTGGTAGGATTTTTTTTTCTTTACCACTGTAAGTTGTTCTTGTAATACAAGTAAATTTTAACAAAAAAAGATAATAAGAGCTGAAAGTGTTAAAGAATAACAATAGTAATAATAATAATAATAATAATAATAATAATACAGGTAATAATATCCTGTTTATCCTTAGAAATATTAAGGCATATTGTAGAATAAGATTAGTTTCCTGTTTTTTTGTTAAAATTTCCTTCCTTGTAGTTTTGTTTTATGGAAAATTTCACTCAATTTGGTTCTGAAAAAGATTAAATCAAAGCCATATGAAAATATTTTCAATTGTTAGACAAATATTTATTTAGTTATAAATAATCTTTGATAATATCCTGCATTTAATAAATTAGCAGTTGATGATGTCCTTTGTTCTACTGCAGTGTTCTCTTTCTTGCTTCTGCATCATGAATTTAGAAACTTTTGCTCTTGCCACATTACATCATTTTGCAGTGATTATGACTAATGCACCTGCAGTTAAGGCAGGGACTTCTGTGAGTTACAATTATAAAGGGTGCCGCAAACGGAGTCATATTGGATGAATATCTCAAATCGAAATCAAATTTTTCAAATGAAAACAAAAACACAGCCACTTCATACCCACAGACGATCTAATGGGCCTCAAAAAGTCCCAAATCATGCAAGTGTATGTAACTTTATTGCAATTTTAACATATTACATTGACTGTGTTGTGTTATTTGAAAACCCCCCTGAAAAGGCAGGTCCGTTAAGCTCACACATGGGATTGTGACATGACACAAGAAGACTGTAGTGACAGATTTTATTTTGTTTGGACTACAATAAATTTAGTATGCATATAGGCCATCCATTTGAAGACTCTAGAGCTATTATCTCAGTCTCCCTTGTACAGTGTTAAGCTTTCTATATTTTCCTCAAGCTTGAACTTAATTTGTTATGTATTCTGTAATTTTCAACTTTTGAAAACTAAAGTGTCATCCTATGTATTATTTTTTACAAGGAGTACCTCAGGGCTCTATTTTTAGTCCTCTGTTTTTTTCATGCTATATTTCCCCTGTCGGACAGACTATATTTAGTCATTGAATTAGTTTCCAATGCTATGCTGATTTTACTCCACTGTATGTGCCCTGAGCAGATGATCAAACAAAAATCATAATGTCACATTACTTCCTGCTTCTACATTCTAAGAAGTAAAATGCTCATCATTAGCCCGGCTCGATATAGATGTTGAACCCTTGATGAGTGTTTGATATATCAAACACTCATCAAGGGTTTAAGATGATCAAAGTGACAGCTAAGAATGGTATTTTTACATTTGGTCTAGCCCTCTCTCTTATAATGTCTGTATATTTGTGAAAAACACGAAGCTATGAGACAGAAAAGGACAGGAAGGGGCACTGTTGGCTCAACATACCCTGAACTCGTTCTCCCGGTCCTTGGGCCCCTTGTGGAAAGGCCTGTCATAGTGGAAGCGGGTGACATTGTTTATGCGGTAGAAGCTCTTGATCCTCTCGGGCACACGCTCCAGCTGAGGCACTTCAGATATGTCTGACACCGGAGTCACAGCATAGATCTGCAAGTCTAGAGACCAAGTGTCAAGGAATTGACAGACAAAAAGACAGACATGCATATTCACAAAGGAGGAAGACTAGGATACTCAGAGAAAATGCTTTCAGAGAGCTTCTGGCTTTACTATCTCACTCTGGAGATAAACCTCAATAGTATTGCTTATTGAGCTGTACTGATCTCTAAAACATGTGTAGTGTTAGCTTTAATAATGAAACAATTAGTCTGTAAATGAATGTAAAGAAAATAGGATACACTGTGCGTCACTCTGCAGGATGGTGTCGTCAGGTTGGTTTGGATGCTGCATGGCGATGGCTTGTGGGAATTCCCCCAGCATTCTCTGCTGGAAGTCCTCAAGACGTTCGTAGTCATAACCACGACAAACAAACTCTTTGTTCTGTGTAAAGGAAAGAAAACAGCTGGATTTATTCAGCATTCATAGTTGGATAAGAAACTGTTACACATATCTGGGGCCTCATGTGGACTAGAAAGTAACCATGTTTTTTTCAATAGTAATAGTAGCTGTTTTGCATTAGTGGTACTGTTTCAGTTGTTTTGATGTGATGACATGTTAAGAATCCCAATTTTCAAACCACCTCTGCTTCTTTAAACTAACAGTAACATATTTTTCAGCTCATTAGGGGCAGCAGGAGAAGGTTATGAACACAGCAAAAACAAATTCTGATATTTAATGTGGAAAGACAAGCTTGATTTCGAGCTTAATTCCACCTTCAGTGGTCATGGAGCAAATGTATCATTCATTCTGCCAGTTGGCCATTATCAGACCAGTTGCTCACCATGTTTGTTTGGAGTTTGGTGATGAACAGGTACAAGTACACAAATTCTATGGCCACACACTGCGTTATGAGAAAATAAAGAGGGAACAATATAATAAACTCACTATAAAACGCTGTAAAGCTGGTGTGCTGCCAAATAAACGACTAATTCTTTGCATGGTCATCTTTATGAGAGACACCTTTCAATTGTCATTTTACACAATTGTATTTAAAAATATATTCATTATAGCCACTTCAATAAGATGTATTTGGTTTAATCATAACACATTTCACTCGAGGCTTGTTTTTGGAAATGATTAGATGAACCAATAAATGTAATGAGATTGAGACTGTGATCAAATTGCTGGACTATCTGGTAGGAGGAGCTCCAATCATTTATACCATGTCCATGATGTTTGAGTTGTTACAGCTACAAAAAAAATGCTGTGAGTATTTCTTTATCTTTTCTTCATTGTTGCATACTTTATTTTACACAAAACTATACATCACCTTTATATCAGACATACTAGAAGCCTAAAAGCTAAAGTGGCTCCACTAACCAGGACATATATCATATGAAGGTATTAAACAATTGCATTGTTTAGAGTGTTGGACCTTTCTAGGCTGCTTTGGGTGTATTCTTAATTCCTGGTTAGTTTTACAGTAACCCATTTTTTTTATAAAATTTTCAACATCAAGCACCCATCCCGGTTCTCTGTCCTGCACAAGCTACTGTAGCTGACACTGTCTGCTGCTGAAGCATGAAGGAGCAGTGTAGCTTTCTCCACATCAGCAGAAACATAACTGTGTCAGGTCAGACGACATGAGACTAGATTTAGTAAATCTTACCCTGAGGAAGAAAGGAAACTTCCTGCCATAGAAGCCCATTCGGAAAAACTCTGGCTCAATCCTCTGCTGTTCAATGATGTTGTCATAGTACGCTGCCTCCATTTTCTGCCACAGAATGATAAACATGCCAAAGAGTCATGTTTAATAATGATTCAATGACACACATTAGTGAATCCTCCACATATCCTGATGAGCGTGGGCGTGCACAGGTAATTTGGGCATCGTGTTTTTGTCGCTGTACACTTAACACTGCATATGACGAAGCTGAAAATCTCACAGAGGAAGATTGTTTGATCAAGTGGCGGAAAACAGGAAGCAGACTTTACTCACCCGTATCCAGCTGAGGCTCTGATAATCATATAAAGTCTCGTACTGGAAAGCCAACTCCCGGCAGAGAGAGATTCCATATTCCCAGCACTGCTGGGACCGAGGCAAAAGAGAGACAGAGAAATTAATAAAGCTTAAAAACATCTTCATGATGAGGAGAAAAATAATCAAAAAGACTGTATGAGAATCAAAACTTTACAAGAATTAAATGCTTAAGTTGTTTCATCTACACAAGAGAAAAGAAAAACACATGAGGTCAATGAGCCCTTTTCCTACTAAGCAACTTTATATTTACAGTACATTCAACAAGGAAGAAGGAAACGCAAGAATATCAATATCACATCCTCCTGTTTGTTATTTATAGAAGGGGAGATCAATAAGGTGTCTATTTCACAGCATACAGGTTGAATTTCCTTTTCAATTTCTAATTAATAAACTTCATATTTATACTAGTCTATTGAGATTTTTCATTACACAAATATAAATAAGTACTTGTCTTGAAGTCTTATACGAGGTTTCTAATAAAAAAAAAAAACATCTCTGCTTTTTATCCAAATCTTACAGTTTCGAAAATGCAACTACATGATGTGGAATATCTAAAGTATGAAGATAACTTCTTTATTATTCTGCATTATGAATTCACCTGGGTCACCGACCTACAGGCTGCTCTTTAAGCACATACAGATTTTCATTTGTAATGTATGAATGTTATCAAAGGTAGCAGCAGAGGATTCCTCAGTACAGAACGGTTACTGATTTTATGTACGAGCTCAGCAATAAAAACTGGAGATGACACGGCGCTAATGAAGGGGGCAACTTTGATTTCCTCCTCAGCTACTTCCTCAGCGCAGAGGGCATGTCGTCTCCAGAGCGCAGAGACAAGTCCGCTAATTTAATTTTGTGGATGAATACCAGCCACTGAGGATTTATTCAGGGACGCAAATCCATTTTGAGCAGACATTTGACCCTCATCAAGTAGCACTGCGATATGGCTACATGTTTATATGTGTATTATATTCAAGCTTTTTTGGATTCCTTTTAATATATATTTCTTCTAGCTTTTAACCAAAAAGCTGTGATTTAAAGGTCACATAATATACTCCTTTTTAACAAGTTTAAATAAATCTCTGACGTCCCCAAAACATGTCTTTGAACTTTTGTGCTCAAAATCCACTCTGATCCTGTATTTTATCATGCCTATAAACCCCTCTATTTCAGCCCTGCTCAGAACAGGCTGTTTCTGTGTCTGTAGCTTTAAATGTAAGTGAGCTGTGTTCGACCACGCCCCCTCTCTGGGGATGTGGTCCAGGCTTTCTTGCGCCATCCCCTATTGTTTACAGTGAGAAGTTAGACTCAGAGGGCAGAACACACACATGGGAGTGTCAACCACCTGGGGGAGGGGTTCCTTTGTGACATCACAAAGGGAAAATCTCCAAACCTGGCCTGTTTGATTACAAATCCTCTGAATAGTGGAGCGGGCAAACGACAGAGAGACTTTTCTCATAATTTGCGGGTTTGTAGACAGGCTAAGGACACATATTTTTACTAGAAAAACATAGTAAAATGTTTTGTATTGTGTTGTATCTTAACTTATCCTATCGTATCGTATCATATCAGGTCGTATCGTGTCTTATCCTAGACTATTTTGTTCTATCGTATCAACAGTATTGTATCATATTGTGTCAGGTTGTCGCTTATCTTATTCTACCGTATCTTGTGGTATCGTATCATATCTTATCTTATTGTATGGTATCATGTCCTATCGGATTGTGTGGTGTCGTAATTTACCCTATCATGTCCTGTCCTCTCCTGTCATGTCATATCATATTGTACGCTTTGGTACAGCTACTTTTACTAAAATACAATTTCTCTCATAACTCAATAAGGCGGACAATAGTCTAGGCTAGGGAGTAAAAAAAAGTTAACACACCTCAACAGAGGCCAAATGACAAAATATTTAAAAAAAAAAAAAAAAAAACAGACTAAAAGATTCTGCTTTATTTCAAATGTTAATGAAGGCAAAAGTGAATAATGTTGTAAAACAGCTGCTCTGCTTGGTGAACACAAATAACCAAAAACACGAAAAAGGGAATAAAAACCTGTTACGGTTCATTTAGTTTTAGATGTGCTGTGTAGCACAAGCCTAATGCTGTTAAATCTCTATGAAGTTAACCTAAGGATATTTTTTACTGTGTAAGGCCCAGCTGCTGATATGGGTCAGAAATTGTATGGTTTTAATTTCCCATTAACATTGGTTTGGGGTGGGTCAGGGGGGAAAGATAACAATCAAATCCTCTTGCCTTGCCCTTGTTGAAGTAGTGGAGAATTTTACGACTCAGGTTCTCCTTGCGCTGCCACTCGCTCTGACAGGGGTAGTGGAGGAAATCCCTGAGGGGCCGGTCCTCCCACTGCAGCAGCTCCCAGTACAGCAGCAGGGTGAACGCTGCCTCTGTTTCAGAGGGCAACAGGTCAAAAGTAATCAGAAACAGAGCATTATCATGTTATTGTGCTCTCTAGTAATGCTACAGATGTTGAACTTAGTGGTGAACTGATAGCTTCCACATAATTTGGCCTCAGTTTGTGTGAACAGATGGCGTACGGCACAAAGCGCAGTCAGTGGCACACGTTGCCCTGAGCACTGTGAGGATGTTTCAGCATATCATTAAGAAGAGCAAAGAGCACCTGCACAGTTGAAACCACATCAGCTCTTCTCCATGTCAGCATATTAGACTTTTTCTAAGTGGCTGTGGCACCAACCTCAGAAAAACCAAAACGATTCTGGAAACACTGGATACATTTTTAAACACATAGCTGGACAGTAAGGTGCAGAAATACAGTTTATAATTGTACATATCTATATAGTTTCTTATTACAATTATTAGTATGTGACATTTTACTCAATTTATTTAGGTTTGTTTGTTTCTGTGTACATTACTGTTGAGTAGAAGGTGATACGTATATGTAGATGTGGGACATACTAGAGAGGTGGATATTTAGATGAAATGGGTGCTGGAAACAGTTTTAGTGAATGCTGGGTGGATTAAAGTGCATCTCAAAGAGAACATTTGAATGACTCCCTTGTTTTGGAAATTGTTTATTTGATACTGAGAGCTTCTCAATCTTGATGAATTGCTTGTTTTCTGTAACTTGTGTGATAATAAATGAAGTATCTTCTGAATTTGAGCGTAATTCTGACGAAACATGCATTTAATTAATTCAACTTTGACTTGAAATTTTTTAATAACCAAATTTGATGGATTATTTGGAATGAAACACAACAAATGAAACAATAATGAATAAACATTTTAGTTGTAGCTGTGAAATAAAGAGATCAATGCATTTATTCAAAGTATAGATCCAAAGATAAATGATGCCCTTTTTAAAGATGAATTCACGACTGTGAAGATGATGGTTTTTTTTAAGCATACAATGATTCACACGCTGCAAAATGTGCGCAATCACAGCTCTGCAGAACACTGAAATGTGTTTCAATTATCCTGCCAGCTGCCTGTTGCTTGTTTTATGTAAGTCATGAAAAAGGTTGCATTTAATTAGTCATATTTGGCGTCATTTACATGCACACAATAAAGCCGCCGCTGCCGATAATGTGAGTAAAGCAACAACACTTAAGCCATTAACACGATTACATAAACTGACAACTTTCCCTGACTTTCTGTTTACATGATGGAGCGTGGCCTTACCAGACCTTTTTATTATTTAATGTAATCCCCCTGCCGATAACAAATGTAGCCTTTTTACACTTTTAGAACTAAATGGAAACATTATATATGAATCCATGAATCACAAGAATCATAGAAAGGGTTTGTTGTACCAGAACATATATTATTATCTACATGATGAAGGAACCCCTATGTAAAGCTTTATATTTAACTTGCAAGTTCCCATCATTTAATTGAATTATTAATTTTAAAGGTAACCAAGTCCAGCAAAAATTAAGATACACTTGACACTCCTGTTTCCAGTTACTCTCACTCTCAATTAAACCTCTACTCAGGGTGAAAGTGGGTGGAGCTAGGCTGTGAAGTATGGGAGGTCATCTGCGTTAATGTTTCAATAAAAATCATAGAGATTCATGTGAAAATGTGAAAATGTGTGTCGCCCTTATAGTAGCAGAGAGAGGAGTAAGCAGTCTGCACGCGCCCACACAGTTCTGATGCTGCAGAGAAACCAGATTTTTGCCAGGCAAAAATTCACCTGCGTGGTGCAGTGAAAGCATGACCGACAGAGAATAGCATGGGTCCAGACTACCTATTATGTGTGGGAGCTAAAAGGTCTAAAAAGTTGTAAATTATTCAGCCACTTCTCATTTCTCTTTTTAAGTGTTATTGTGAGTATTTTTTCCAACTCAGATTCAAAATTAAAGTATAAAATCCACACCAGCCTCTCTTTCAAACTGACTCGACAGAGGACAGAGGAGATATTAATGGGAAGTGAAACATCGTCTGACTAGACCTTAACAAAACATTTAACAATTATTTGTTTAAATATGTTAAATGGGTCATATTATGCTTTTTCTGGTTTTATATGCTCTTTAGTGTGTTTTCCAAGTGTCCTGTGCATGTTTAGGCACATCTATGTGCAAAAATTCAAAGTCCGTGGAAACGCGACTTCTCCTACGTCCTCCTGTTCGCTGCAGCATTAGCGGCATGTAACGCTCGGTTCTAGCCCCCCTCGATAAAAATTTGCCAGTGTGACGTCTTGTCAGTGTGAGATCACTGATCTAAGCCCATTGGCTCGTTGTGGCAAGCCCAGCAGCAGTAGGTACATAGATTAAATATACGAACCCCAAAAAGGGCATAATATGACCTCTTTAAATCACATGTGTGGGTGGGCCAATTGCTATGTATGGTTTTAAACTCACAGAAATACAGCCTAAAACTGATCTTTTTCTCAAATGCAGCCAAAGATTTCCCCTACTGCATCTGTTCAAATTCTTCTCCAGGCCCCTCTGTGGTAGAATAAATAAAAGTTGATAGGAAAGGAAGGAGGCAGGACAGGCAGAGCGAGCAAAAAAGCACGACAAAAACCTGTCGCTTCTCAGTACCAACCCAAAATGTTGTAAAGTCTGGCTTTTCAAAGCTACAAAACCTGCAATCACTAAATAAATGTGAAATTTGCATAGAAAACAAACCAAAAACATCTGCCTAAAGTGATAATACTGTAGTGTGTCTGTTACCTGTGAAGTCCTCTGCTTGGAGATGCAGGTCACACAGTTTGTGAATGTAACGGATGTACATGTCCTCCTTGTTGACCTCTGATTTGTAGAAGTTCTATGATTGATTTTGAAAGAAGTATAGTTGACATGGAATTTCATGTGTGAACATTTTTCTTAAATGGTTTTTCTAAAATCCAGAGGATCATGAATGTCTCACCATAAGGTTGACCGAACCACTTATTTTCTTGTTCTCCATCTCGTCTCCTTTCATGCAGTCCCTTCACATGAAAAAATGCATTTTCTGATTACAAAGCTTCGATTCAAACCATTAGTGCCATTGTGTGTCTTCATCTCTAATACCTGTAATCCAGTAATCGCTCTACAAGTCTTGTGACTGAGGTGACAAAAGAGATCCCCGTCTCTCTCCAGGTCTCCTGCTCAATCTTCTCAAGCAGGCTGCACAGAAAGAAAAAAAAAAAAAAAAACAGTCAGATGTTTGATCTAAAGGCAACAAGTACAGGCGGTATGTATTCATCAAAGTGTGTCATAGTCTAAGCTGTGAGGGCATTACACCTCACCTTGGATAAGGACCAAACAGCTGAGTCCTGTGATGACAACAGAGAAGTACGTTAGGTGGAAACACAACAAGAGCAGCATTATTCTGAGCATCACTTCACAGGTTCACTAAACAAGAGTTTGGTGCTTACAAAAGGCTGAAGAGCTCTCTGTGATTATCATCGCCTTTCCCATCCGACACCATGCTGTCAAGCTTATCCATCAGCTCTGCTTCCACCTACACACACACACACACACACACACACACACACATTCAGCCAAATCATTTTGGTGAGTTGTGAGCCAAAAGCTGTCCACAATTTTTCACAAAAACAGCCGCGGCACACAATCTGCAAATCATTACAAAATAATGTCATAATGACCTGTTTGAAGTTGCCGTTTTTCCTCTGCTCCCAATCCATCATGTCATGGAAAATGGGGATCATTATATTTCGAACCTCGGTCTGAGGCACCAGGGTGACGCCAAGGAAAGGACCCATCATACCCGGAATAAAGTGGGGCTTGTTGTCGCCTACACACAAACACAGAGATAGGATCATTGTTGTTGTATTTTCATTGTTAATGTAACAGCAGGTGACATGGCCTGGCATTTTTCTCCCTCTCATTTGTTTTATTTTGTTTTGGTTATGAATCCGTCTACATTACATCTGTATCTTTTTTTTTTTGTTGGGATGTACTGAATGTGATCAAATGATTGGAAACATATAAGATAGAAATACATTTCTCACTACTAGTGCTTCACTGCAATATCTTTGATTTATATGTATGACGTTTTCTGACGCACCTAATTTTTGCCACATGCTGAAAAGCTCATAAGCCATCATCACTCTCATATCTCCACACCTAGAAAGAAAAGATTACAAAGTCAAGTAAGTTTGTCAAGTCGTCAACATGTGTGTAAGAAAATTACGTATGTCTAAAAAAAAAAACTAAAAAAAACTGTAGCGTCTTACTTATCGAGGACTTTCTTTTTCTTAGTTGGGCCAATCGCCTCCAGCTGCAGACTGGGCTGGTTGATGTACAGAACAGTGAGGCTGAAAAAGGAGTTCCACACCTACACACACCACAAAGAAGAAAATAATAAAAAAAAAATGTAAAAGTCAGGAACAATGATTTGAGAAGTTGCATTATAGAAATTAATCTCAAATGTGCAGGTTCCTGGCGCACTGTGTTTCCTAAATGCCAGCCCCTGCTGTTCAGACACACACCTTAAAATCAAAGTCGGCCTCTGAGAAGTTCTTGTGCAGCGCTGGAGACAGGAACTGTGTTGTCACTACGATGATACTGCAGAAAGCAAACATTACACTGTCAGCTTACCAAACAAGGTAGCTGCCAAAAATAGATAAAAAGATTTGCAACACAAGCATCACCTTCAGAGCAGGATTATCTGGAGAGGGTCTGATCTAATGGTTGGCTGTATTCCCTTACCGTCTCTGGGACAAAGACTACATGACAGAAATGTAAAAGCAAGACTCACTGACTCGTTAGAAGCCTCATGACACTCCAGTCCCGGGGAAAGATAGTCAGTTTCATTAGATTGCGGAACACGCAGAAGATCTTCAACAGGAACTCCTGCCGAGGAATATATTAAGAAAGCGATGCAGTTAAGGTATGTAGTGAGCAGGCTGCTGCAAAATGCTGCAATCGTGCTCATCTCTGTGACTCAGAGTCTCCCACCTTCAGCTCCTCCTTGCTGTGGAAGTTGTTCAGTAGATGGTGAAAGTGGATCTCTGTCATCTGCCGCAGCAGAGAAAGAAGACAGGACACATACTCCCCCTGCACGACGGAAAAAATGACAGATGTAGGCGAATGTATTTTAAAGGTTAATCGACCCAAAAGATTCACTTAATCCCACCTGTTTTTAATTCACGTCAAAGTGGTACACTGAGCGGAAGCTTACTGTTATCTCAGCAGTGCACTGTGGACAGCGTTGTCCTCTGGACGTCTCCACAGAGTGAGACTTGCTCATGATGGACAGCAGAGTCTGCAGCAGCACATCCAGAAGGCTCTCCACCATCATCTCCACCTCCTCCTGAACAGAAGACTCCTGACACACACGGGGCGAGGGGAAAGACGTGGAAAACACAGATTTAACAACAAAGATGGAGACATGCTACAGCTGCATTCCTAATGATTTCCTTTTTTTTTTAATGTAGTGTATGTATAAGTATTAAAGAAGTCTACCATTGAGCTAGTCTTAATTATGGAGAAGATGCTGCTAAGAATCCCAGAGCAGATGAGCAGCTCCCTCTGCTGGCGTAGATGCAGGTGGATGTGATGCAGAACCACCGGCAGCAGAATACTACGAGACTCTGCGGGGAAAAAAAAAAAGAAAGAACGCATTTGTCTTGAATTTATCCTTTTGTGATCTGCAGAGAAAGAAAATGGGCAAAAACTCTTTTTATTTGTCTCACTCACCAGGGAAGAAGAAGAGGCGGCTCTCAACTGTTCGAGCAATGGACTGCAGTTTGACTACATCCATAGACTGGCCAATGTCCACAGTGCTAGGCATGCTCCCTAGGGTGCCCCTGACATATTCGGCTACCTCCTGAACAGTGAACATCTGCAGCAGCTCATCAAAGATATCAGGGAAGCTGTTCAACAGGGCCGCCTGGGGGGAGAAACAAAGGACACGGTTTGTGGTGCACATACAGAATGCCATGTTTTATAGAAGCTACATTTAGATTATAAACAAGCTTCAAATAAATTACTCCTCACTACTGAGACTAAACAGAATCGTTTCATAAGACTTGTACGTCTGATAGACGCAACAAGATTTTCATGCTATGTATCCCTGTTCTCAACCGTAATCTCTGTTTCTCCTTGTTAAGCCTTAAATAATAAGCCCAGTAGCTGCAGCTAAAGCACTGGCTGCAAATCAGTTACTTAACAAAACATCCTCCTGTTTGAGCAGTCTGGTAGACGCACAGACTCTGCTGCATTGTGGAACCAACACAAGGGGGCACTGTGACTTACGGTGATGGACGAGAGCCCCACAGCATGACCACAGAAAAGGCATGCAGCTGATCACACACCTAAACTGTCCAAGAGCAAGCAAAAGATGGGGCAACAGTGGGGATAAAGGTTTGAAACACCAGTTAAGAATGGACAAAATGAAAAGTGACATAAGAGAAGAATGAAACGAGAAAACAAAATGAAAATTAATAAATGACTTATGAATTGCAAACCTAGGGGATGAGATGAACAGAAAGCAAAAGCATCTTCAACAAAAGATAAAATGAGACAAACTCTACATCCGTGATCATGTTTGTTATGGGGTGAGAACTGTCTGACCTGTGTGAACACCAGGTTCTCTGAGCTGCGGCTGTCCAGGCTCAGCACGAAGCGGATTGACTGGAAGAGCTCCTGGATGCTCGCCCGAAACTGCTCCTCCTCCATCCCGCAGGTGGCTCTCGAGTACAGGATACGGGATTGGACGATGAACTTGAACAGGTACTCTAGAGCCTAAAGGGTTAGTTCACAGAAAGCAGAGAGAGAGAAACATACAGTCAGTTAAAGAACACTGTGTTGTTATTTCCTTTATGTGAATTAGCACTGAGCCCAGAAGGATTTTAAGTCAATCATCATTTAATAGAAAATCTATTTCAAAATGTCTCAAATTTCAGGCCTTGTAACAGGAAACCTACATCTATCACATATATCTTTGTAATACTTTACCCTCATGGCTTCCTGGATGTGGTCTTGTCGTACGACCTCAGCCGAGCGGTCCATGTACCACTTCAGACATCGAATCAGCTCTCTGCGAGTAAGAAACGGCGAGAGTCAATATCAAGAGCAACCTTAGAGGTACGTTTTACAGATTTAGAACATATTTCTTGAATATTCTGAGTGAAAAGAATTTAGTAAAAGTAGTTGTACTTGTAAGCCAAAGCTCCAGCAAAGTGGTTTTGGATGTAAGAGTCCATGACGGGTCTGAAGTGGTAGAAACGGCTGTCCCTGAGCAGGTTAATGATGAACACCTACAACACATAAATAGTGTGATAAATATATGATATGCTAATTTATACCGCTTAAAGGGCGAGAATAAATCATACAGTAGAGTAAAGCTTGGCTTATTTAATATTCCTACCAGTGACTGGAAAACCAGCGGCCCGTATTTATCTGTGTTGTCATCTAAAAGACAGAAAAGCGTATCCAGGACATCTCGCAGGAACTGTGAGGAGAAAAATGAAAAACAACACTCAGTGGCACCATCACATTAAAGCCTTCCTGGAAACTAAAATAGAAACAAAGGGTAGCCCCTTCATCCAAAAAACAACAAGATTTCATCCTAAAATGAGACTTCTGAACAGTGTTTTATATTATTATTGACTTCAGTTTTTAACTTTAATTAATTCTACTGTGTAATTATGTTCATAAATAATATAATATCAGTGACCTTGACAATCTCCTCTCCGCTAATTTGACGTAATCGACCAAGGATATCCAACACCCTGTCTGGATGGGCCTTCCAGTTCAGAAGAGCCAGAAGGTCCACTGAAAACAGGATAACATCGAAAAGAGTTATATTGAGTGGAACAGAAGGTGAACAGATATTAAGATGGGCATGTGTGCCGTTAGATTACCATTCTGTGTGAGTTTGGTGGAGCAGAGTATCGTGGAGACCCAGAACGTTTCTTTGGGGCTCCTCTGGAAGGGCAGGTTGGCCGGCAGGTTTGGACAGCTGTTGAAGTCCTCTTTACAGCAGGGCAGACTCAGGTACAGGCCCTGGTTACTGAAGGTGGCATTTTCATCACACTGGAGGATGGATAGAAGAGTGGAAAAAGAGGATTTATTGAGGTTTGGAGGAAGTTTAGTAAAGGACCAATGGCATCGCAGTATCATTATCATGGGACAGACGGTTGGGGTTCTTGTCAATAAAGGTCAGAAATATTTGATTGCCTTTTTTTTAATCCAGCATCAGTGAAGGAGGGTCATGATGGGGTGTTGGCATTCTGTTGCCTACCAATGAACGAAGGTATGATACTGCGTAGACAGGGAATCTTACTTTATATGTCTTTCTGGCTTCAAACCAAACAATGTTTTATGCTAATGCTACCATACAAGAAACATAAGGATACAACTTTAGCATGCTAAAAAAAGGTACTGTATTGACATATCCGTATACATCCAAACGTTTCAGATGACAGCAATGACATACTGATGCAATTAAAATAACTTGGCTTGAATTATACGTTAATGATTCCACATATCTCAAAGCAGTACGTCAAAGCTAACATGCTTTACATGTTTTGAAGTCCTTTGTTCTTAATTCACAATTTGAACTCTTTTAAAGAAAGTGTCTTGTCTACATGCTTTTAAAGTTCCTCTTGTCATACTTCAAATACATTCCTATGAGACCCATGGCAAAATGATGTTATCATTCTTGAACCGTTCTAATAACAAGAAAATGCCAATTAAAGCCTTAAGACAGAGCTCCTTTAGTGGTACAGTTGAGTCATTTGAGGCAGCCCAACTATTAGAGTAACTACTGTACATGTTTTGTGAGGAATAGTAGACAAAGTGGATAGTGCATTTATTAAATGTTGTCAGAGTCAGTGCAGATCAGTGAGTGCTAAAAAAAAGATATCATCTTGACATAACAATAATTTTTACAAGTATCTTGCAGCATGATTTGTTTCTTTGATGAGGTGCACCATACATCTAAAAATGTATGTGTCAAACATCCGCATACCTTGTAAACATAAAGCTCATGGCTCTCATCTGACAGTGTTGTCCCATCTTCCCTCATCAGAGGAGTGAAGGCAAAACCAAACAGTTTTTTCTCTCCTTTGTCTTTAGCTGAAAGGAAGCACATCATACATCATCAAACTGGATCCACACAGGCCAAATTCAGACTGTGATCCAAATGTGTCCTAATAAACTCATGCACCGAAGGAGGACTGTCCCTGGGGTGCATAACTGACTCACTGGAGCAGTGTCTGAACTCAAAACGTAGGTGAGACCCCCTGAAACGATCTATTGGGATGGGCAGTTTGACCATCTCACTCCAGCGAGGGCTGTTGTTGTGGTAGAGGACAAAGGAGCGATATTCACTTGTGTTGGGCTCACCGCTGCCCAAACTGATGCAGTCCTGAGAAGAGAATCAGCATTGAAGATTGATTTTTAGTGACATAGTGTAGATGTATTAGGTCAAGGGTACAGTCATTATGACCCATATTTTAATGATATGGTTCACAATAACTCATGTGCTTCTGTGTCATACTCATACTTTAAGTGTGTCCCCGTCGGCATAGAGTACATAGAGTGTGACTTCGATGTTCTTCTGGACGCTCTTGCCGCCCCTCTCAAACTCCCCTCGCTCCAGGGTCAGGTACAGGTCATTGCGTGTGTCACCTATGACAATAACACACGATAAACTTTAGTTTAAGGGAAAAATTTAATGACTTCATTAGAAGTGGGTTAGATGTCTTGATGAATAAAAAACAGAGCGATATGCTGATGATACACTATTATACCAAAGGAAGTAGGATGCAGAGCATGGATGTTTTAAGAAGAATAAGGAGTGCATACAGGCCTTAGAGCTAGCCCCACATTGCTTATATTATTATAATTATGGAAATGAATGTCCAATCTCTTTTGCCTCTATGCAAAGCCCAACTTTACATTTTTTGGGTATATTTATACGTCTATATGTTGCATGTCTTTTTTTCTGTCACACTGCTTGGGGCTTGGAGAAAAGCATTTCATCTTTTTTAATGTATGCAGATACATAAGGAAAATGACCAATAAACAACTCCTGAATTTTGAATCTTTTATGTGTCCCCTTAGCTCATAGTTTTTTTTTTGGATGAAATAATGCAAATCTAAATTGTTATGTCAGGCTTTAGGAAAGTTTTACAATAAGAAAAACTCCTAGAAAATTACTAACATAAAGGCAAAAAACTAAATACTTAGGTTTGTGTTGATTTATCAACTGCTATACCTCAAGTGGCAGCTTGGAGAAATTTGCTGCTTTCCTGAGCTATCCCTAAATCCAGGTCTTTTGCTACATTTATGATGTGGATAGAGAAATGAGGTTCCTATAATTCTGTAGCCCACTCCTTATCTCTGTTTTGGTCTGGTGACTCAAGTTTAAATTAGCAGCCACTTGCATAGCATTCAGAAATATTCTACACAAATGTCTGCAGCAAAACTACTTTATAGATAATGTAGTTGCTATGCTTTGACAATAAAGAGAAATGCATGAAACAGACAATGACACTTATTCAGAAGCAACATTTCTTCATACAAGTCAAAGAAAGTTGGAGGAGTGCAATGCTACATCTGCACTCTTTTAAGGTTGACACACTAACTAGGACGTCATGAGTGAAATCATTGCCCTGAAGCACTATTTTGGCCTCTCAAGAGGTCGAATGTTTCCCACCACAACAGGACAAGTGCATCTCAGAAACAACTTTGTCTCCTGCCTCCGCGATGTAAATAAGTTATAATGTGCACGTCAACCTCTGTGGCACGGATGAACATAGCGGTCAACATAAATTAAGCCGCTGTGCAGACTAAGACGTGCACCACATGACATTGTTCTAGTCAATGAAAAATGACCCAGCTGAGTTGTGATACACTGTAGCTTATGACTGCCTCAGCACCTTTTGTGAGGTCAGTGTTTAATGAAATACATATCAGTGGCTACAGTGGAGGAAGATATTGCAGTTATTTATAAAATCAGATTATGGTTATTTATATCTAAGTCATTTCCTTGGGGACAGATGAGTCACAAGAGTTGATATTGGGAGGTATTTCAGGCTAACTGGAAAGGAGCTGGAGTGGAAAGAAGAGAGGAGGAAAGGAAAGATAAGGGAGGAGAGGAGGGGGAGAGGTAAGGAGGAGGGGAAAGGACAGAGGAAAGGAGGGGAGGAGAGGAGAGGACAGCGAGAGGATGGAAAAGAAAAGACAATCTAACATTCTCAGTAGACAAAAAACAAAGCAACTTTATCTGATGAAATATACCGAAATAAACACACACCTCTCCCTTTCTATCTCTCTTTGAGTTATCTTTGAAGACCTCTGTTCTTCAGCGTTTTCTCCGCACCTGACCTAAATGCAGATCTCACGCAAATACAGCGTGACGGACTGAGATTCTCCAAAATACCAGTTTTTAAAGAATTATTCAGATCCTTTACTGAAGTTAAAGTATCAAAAAATTACAAATGATGAACCCTGGCTTAGAAATGATGAACTAGGAGTTTTGATTATACTGTAAGTGTTCCTTATTGAATTAGATGCATTGTTTTTTTTTAATTGACTCTAATCAGTAGTTTATGTAAAATTTTTGGATACCTTGCTTCTTTGGAACGGTTATTTAAAGAAAACGTCCCTTTGGTTGAACAACTACAAATCTGAAATGTGAAGAGGCCACTATGATTGAACAAGTCTGTACAAATCTTGTATTTTATAATCTTATTCAATGTAAGAAGTAACAATGCATGTTACATCAATATGGTGCAATAAGTACATATAGTATAAAATGGAGATATCTTTGCTTTTTTCTTATGACCAGTCCATTTTGCTGTTTCCTATATTTTGTTATTTCCTGTAGATGATTTTATTCCATCTTTAACCATTACCCCTGCTTTTCTTACATACTTATTTTCCCCTCCACCTTCCTCTGCATCCTCTGTAACCTGATCTGTGACCTTTTCCTCTTTTCATTCCTCCAAGCCATCTGGCCTCTTGCCTTCACCTCCTCCTCCGAACCTCTCTGCCCCCATTACCGCCTCCTGCTCTTTGCCTCCTTACCTGGCAGGATGACATCTGGGAAACCCAGTTTGCGTGTGAGTGCCAGGGCCCTGTTGAATACAGCCTGGTTCTCCCGTCTGATCTGCTCCAACTCACCCCGCAGCAGCTGCAGGGAAATAATCAGGCCTAGGGGGCAGGGGTGGGGAGGAGGAAGGCATGAATGTGCGTGTAAATGGGGGGAAAGGGCAAGTGAAGAGGTGTAGGGTTGTGGGAGAGAAGTGGAATTGAAGGAATGAAAGAGAAGATGGGAGAAGGGATGGACAGAGGGGTATTTAAAGGACATTAGTCAGAATGTGGGGGAGGAGAAGACAGACAGATAAGAGGATGGAGAGACGTGATCAGAGTCAGGGAGAAACAGAGGGAGGGGGGAGAACCGGTGGAGTAGAAATGTTGCAAGGAAGGAAGGAAAAATATGGTTACAAATGTAGTGACAAGGTTTTTGTGAGGCATGAGTCACATATCAAACTGTGGCATGCTCATAAAGAGAGAAGCAAAAGTGAATGAGAAGAGTTCACGCTTACAGTGAGGCCATTTTGAAATTTACACACAACAGGATTGTCTAATACCAACACCAAGGGACCTGCTTTATCTTTACATACTAGCTCACACATTAGAGATGGATGTGTTTGGCTTAATCTGTCCTTCACGTGGTAATAATCATAGTGACAAATAGAGGTCGTCTCTGTACTTTGTAATCTTCTTTATATGAGCTAATTTGAACTTAAAATGTAAGAACCTTATTAATCAATTAACTTCTACCAAGTAGAATAAAACCAGGTAATTGATCAGTAAAGCACCACTGAACCCTTTATTCTTTTGTTGCTTTCATTCCAAACACCGTAACTGCATGTCCTACTCTTGTGCAGTCACATGACCTGTTGCCAATTGAGCTTGAGCAAGATCTCATTTTTTTCCTTAAAATCTAAAATAAAACCCTAAAAAAATCAAATATATAACCCCAGGGAGTGCAAACAGATCGGTGGAGACAACATCTTTACCGTAGTTGGTGCTCGGAGCGGAGTACTTGGTGTTGGACTTGCGGATGATGTTGTCGTGTACCTGGTACCACTCGTTCTCGTTGTTACATCTGGAGAGAGAGAGAGAGAGAGAGACAGTTGGGCACGGCTGTTAACAACGCACCCATTAGTGAGTCCAGATGGAGGATCAGGATTGTGCGCATGGGGACTACACGAACAGCATGTGTCCCAGAGACGATTTCCTCCTGGAGAAAAGGTAGCAGCGGGGGGAGGTGCTATCAAGCAGCACATTAGCCCAAATGCACAGCTCACTAAGCAAACCTGACAGCCAGCTCTCTACCAGCCTTTTTCATTACTGTGGGCCCGAAGGCCCCTGGGATGGCATGGGGAAATGCACAGACTGGAGCGTTATAGGAGCCGACAGTTTGGAGGCAGCTCAGCACTGAATCACTGCTTGCTTTTTTAAAAAGGAAGAGCTCCTTGCCTCAGCAAGGGAAATCCAATGAAAAAGACAGCTTTCTATTCTAAAAATCTTTATTTCACACTAAGCTGTACAGATATCCTGAAAATACCGCTTAAAAAAAAAATGTCACACAACAGGATGAGAGACTGTATGATTGACCTTTGACCCTGAGCGTACGTTGAAGAGGACAGCACGGATTCAAGGAGACATTTGAGCTGTTGACTGACATGAGAAAATGCTGAGCTTGGTGTTCTTTTATTTGTCCTCTAACTTTGCTAAATTATCTGAGTGTCATCTCTCTCTCTCTCTCTCTCTCTTTCTCCATCTATTCCCTTCTCCTTCTCCGTGTCTCCCTCCTTCCCTGGGTTGGCTGGCGTACAGGAGTGACTCTCTGTGGCAAAGCTTAACAGAAGCAGCCAGATTCACAACACGCCAAGTGCCCTATCGCAGGCCTAGGGTGAGCAGCTATTGATTTTGAAGAGGACACTTCATTATCATTCCGGTCAAAACACGCCAAGTATCAACAGAGAACGCCAAGTTATCATGCAAGAGGTTTGCAGGATATGCTCACCTATCTGCACGGACTTTTGAACCACACACAAAAGTACAAAATCCCTTTAAACTACCAAGAAATTACACAAAATGCCAAAGGAATTCTTCTTGGTGCTACCGTTTTTTAGAATCAAGAAAAGGAAGATCGAATGTACACTCACGTATAAACTTTGAGCACAAAGTCCTTCTCCTCTTTGAGGTCCGTGATGGTGTGGAAAACATCACTCATGGCAAGAACAGCGCAGCCATAAGGTCGCCTGTACTGCACGTGAGGCGGGCCCTTCTTTGAGTCATTCAGCAGCATACGACCTGGAATCAAAAAAAAAAGGGGACGAACTTGCTGAGATGAAACACCGGTACGTTAAACATCACTGTCATTAAACATAAAGTTCGGTGCATGATTTTGTGATTATGCTTTTACCAGTTCGAATGACATGTGCAACAATGTAGAGGTCTCTCTTCAGGTCTTTGCTGCTCAGGTCCTATAGAGAAAATGGAAAACATTAACAGAATGCTACAAGGACTTAAAAACTGAATATTTTAATTTCAATCTAAAAAGGAAGATATGTTACCGTAAAGAGAGCACACAGACGATCAACTTTCTCTGGGTTCTTTGGTCCTCCATTTTTGTTGAGTTTCACCATGAACTTCTCACTGTAAAAGAAGTCAGCGCAAAGTTTCACAGTAACCTCAGTCAATCTGCTGGATAGAGATATTGGGTTGACATGTGTTTGTTTGTGTGTGTGTGTGTGTGTGTGTGCATGCGTGAGTGTGTTTTTGCGGGGTCAGTCGAGGCTGTTGCGTGTGCACTGGTGGCCTCCTGCCATACCTGATCTGTTTGGCCTCGCGAGTGTCGTACAGAGAGAAGAAGACGTCTGCATCCTCGCTGATGCTGTTGTAGGTGAAGCTCTTCAGATTGATGAAGAGGTGGTGCGACACAGGGACACGGCAACCGTCACCATGGCGCTGTCTCAAGCTGTCACCCTAGGAAGGAAGAAGAAAGGGACCGCTAATAAGACAGGTCCTCACTGAAAGAGAAGCCAAGCAGCTCCCCACCTGGATAAAGTTCATCCTGTTGAGAAGATCAATAGTGCTTGATACTATATTCACTATAAGAGGTGAATATTTATGGATATATGTTCTATGGTAGATTTCTTCCAGTCTATATATGCTATGCTATCTACAGTGTAGTCAGACATACAGACTCCCATCTAAACAAAGGTTAAATCAATTCATGATTGGACACTGCAGATCTTGGGGTCTTTAAATGTTTTTAGGTGCACAACAATGTAATTCTAATTAATATTAAAGCTTTTATCCACCATAACACACTTTTATAGATATGTTTTTTGTTTAATTCACACAAAAGTCAAAAGTGTATGAATTTAAAATTTGGGTTTATTAAGAGGCAACTTTGCTGGCTTTGGATGTACTTGAATATTATGTTACATTCAAACAAAGTCAAACTTGCCATTCCACCTGTTTTTAAGGTCTTTTAATAAGCTATGTGTTTGCCGGTTTGCAGGCTTGATATTTATTGCACAGAATCGGTTGTTAAAAGAAAGCCAAGAACTATTTCTCTCAAATCTAAATCAAAAAGCCTTCACTCAGTTCATATCAACTTTTAGGGGTTAGCTCTACCTCGGTCTCGATGAAAAATGTAGTATAATTACGTTAAGAAATACTGCATTCCTTAATGGAGCTATAATGGGACCTGCCATTTGTACATACATGTTTCAACATATGTGGTCCTAGTGGGATTCAACCCTTACACTCTGGCAGCGTTAGTGTGAGGTTATAATGGAACCTGGCAGGGATATCTTCTAATCTATATTTAATCTTAAGGGTTTTTCATGCTGCAAGCTCTTTTTCTTGGTGCAACTGCAGAAATTTCTAGATCGGCAGAATTACAGGAACCAAAGAGTAAAAGGTCAGAAGGTGATAGTGCACTGACTTCAGAAAGCTCATGTAATAAAGAGTTTAAAAAGAATCATAAAATATAAGTTATAGAAAATGATGCAGAATGAAGTTTTCTGATGATTATGTAAACAAGCAGCATTGCAAGGACTGTACCTGGTTTGTGCTTTGCTGACCACAGTGTCTGCTGGATACATGCTACGGAAAAAGGGAATTACAAAGGAAAGATGTCAGATCAGTTGGTACATTCTCTACTCTTCCTACACAGCTTTGAACTTATTTACCTTATAGCTGCTTCAGACACAAACCACATGAGTAATGCCTTAACTGACGCTTTAAAAACGGACAAAATCTCACCTACGAACATTGCAGAGTGGCTGTACTACTGTTTCTGCAGCGCTAAAAGAAGCCCACACGAGGCAAAACGTGAGCATGTGGGAGAGAAGAGGACAAAGCCAGCATCGCCCACACACACACCTCTCTGCTCAGCAGCCTAAAAGACCTCCTCTACTCCCCTACCTGAAGAGGTGCCAAGGCCCTGTGCCCTGCCAAAAACAAGCTCGCTTTCATCGACAGTCAGGAGGCTTTTTGGCAAGGAAGGGCTACGCTGTTGTTTCTGGACAGGGCACATAGTGCACAAACATTCAGCGTGCAAAGCTGAGAAACGGGGCAGTGGGATAATGGGAGGCTGCAGGGCAGTTTGGGGGGTGTTTTGATCAACATACGGAGGTTCAGTGACTGACCAGGAAGGATCTCCCTCCTAGAAAACACTTCACAGCAGTAGATTTCATAACATCTGTGCTGTACTTGCATATTTCTAAAATTGGATCAGCGTCAAGTCTCCTCTGTGTGTGTGTATGTTTGTGTGTGTACTGTATCTGTATATAGGTTTGAAATTTCCATATCACCAAAATATATTAAAGGGAGGCACTTATTTATAGGAATATGTCTCTAGTTTGGATGGTGAAAATAACCAAAACTGAAGTTTCTGTAGTTTATTTCCAAATACAACAACAAACAATAAATTGTGTGTATTTTCCCATAGCCTCACCTGGGCCTGTCACTTTGTGTTCTGTCTGCATGAGCCAGTGATCACGCTTTTGAGAGTCATGTGCATGCAAGAAAAGGGACACACTCAATATGGCGGTAAGATAAGCATAAAGAGAGGGTCACATGAGGCGGCTCCAACAGCTGAAACCCTCTTTTACTGCTCCCTCTCATGAGTCACCTTCTTTTGGATGATTTGATAATCGGTACATTCACACATCCCTACACATCTAACGACATAATCTCGTGTACAAAACCAGGCTGTAGCATTAAAAAAAAAAGGCACAATCAGAAGCCTTTAGTGTGCAGAGGCAGCATCATTTGAGTCACGGCAGCACATATACATGATCTGTAGTATGTGTATACTGCCGATGTGTACTAAAATAGATTTTATCCTTCAAAGAATGCATCTACTTAAATAATTTCTCATGTTTAATTATTCATTCAAATATACATCATTCACCAGTTCAAGAATAATCAGAACTTAACATACCAGTTTGTAGAGCTCTGATATGCTGATCTGATCTGGATCCACCATTTCAAACTCTTTCCTGGGAATAAGGTCAAGACCAAGGTGCCTGTTGAAAAGAGGGGTGGAAGGGGGGGTGTCACAAAAACAACAGAAATATCAGTTGAAGAGAGAAAAAGGAACTTTTTATAAAAAAGCTTTTTTTTTAATAAAAAGGTGATGCTACAATTTTTATTATTTCAACAGTGTTATTGACTTTTGCATGAAATACATACAGATCTCTCCTAACATATGTTCATGTAGATATATGATACATCCTTGTCCAAGGAAGGAATCTGCTGAAAGTAGTATAGCAGTCTTAGCATAATGACCCTTTGAATGGTGTTTACCCTCCCCAGCTAGTGACATGAGATAGAACGCCCAGTGCTTAAAGTCATCTTTTAACTTCTCAAGGGCTGGTTTGGCAAACCATGGAAAACCTAAATGAATCACTGACCACTTTAAAGGGGGAATCAGTGTAAGAAAGTTCAGACGCATGTGCATTAATAGGCAAGAGTATGCTTTTGGTAAGAATCATTTTGTCTCCAGATGCACAGCTTTATGATGCAATGGAATTAAATGCGGTTGGAATCAATCTAAGTGGATCCGCGCAAATACCAGCGACACAGCCGTCAACCAGGTCACCCGCATATAACGCCACTTTAAGTGTATGCAGTCATTTTTTTTTCTTAAATTCGATAGGCAGGTCGTCTGGCCCTGGGGGCATTTCTGCACTTCATAGCTTTGATTGCACACTTGTTTCATCGTTAGATATGTACGCCTCCTGAGACGCAGCGTCACCAGGTCTCAGTGTAGGAAGCTTGAGGTCCTTGAGGAAGTCTGCAACCGAGGAGCCATCAGCGGCCTCCAAAGAATAAAGAGTCTTCATCATTGATACCCCCCCTTGGTCTTTTTCCGCTGCAGTCTGTCTACATTGGTGGGAGAGCAATGTGCTGGCATGTTGCCTGCGTTCATAATGGGTCTGTCTAGATCTAAGGTACAGGTCCTCTATGTGGGTGGTCACCACAGTCATATTCTAGCATATTGCAATGTAATGCAGACGGCTTGGGTGAGTGTCTCTGAACCATGTCGCCGATCAAGCCCACAAGCTCTGTCATGTGTTTAGTTTTTCTCCTGTTCATTCTAATTATTTAACAAACATGGCCTTCATAGTCTCCCATATTGTGCCTATACTTACAGGTCCCCGGTTGGTGTGAGAAAAATATCAATGCGCATAAAGACACAACTAGTAGAGTCCTTGTGTGTCAAGAAGCGCGGGTTAAGTCGCCAAGACCTCTGCAGAGGTTCATGATCAGTGAAACAGAGCTGCATTACCACTGGGCTATGGTCCAAGACAACAATCAATTTAAAGTATGAGAGTAGTTTTTTTTTATCTAAGAGGATGTCATCCTTCCTTGAATATGACTTTTGAACGATTCCATGAATCCTCAATAAAGAGTACGATGGAGGACGCTGTTAAAATCTGCCACATGAATGAGATTTTTGGAATCCAGGTCTTGGGGTAGGGCGAATAAATCCTCAATGTGTTTTTCGAGGATTTAAATAAATAAATAAATGATGATGATGATGATGATGATGATGATGATGATGATGATGATGATGATGATGATGATGAACACCCCCCCCAAAATAAACAAATAAAAATCAACAACAAAAAAACAAAAAAACAATAAGTGTCGTCGAAGTTTGGGGCATAAATGCATGCCAACACAACAGGAGTATAGTAAGCCTTGGGCAATAATATAAAGGTCGTTAAAGATTTTACTTCTTTAGTTAGCTGAAACAGTTACACATTTTACTCCCTTAAATGTTTGTTTAATCTGTTTTTTAAACAGTTTAACATTTTGGGAAATATGCTTGATTATTTTCTGAAATAGAAGCAGAACCTCTCTCATGTCTGTATACGGTTAAAATACAGCAACGGTGACACGCCCAGTGAGCTCAGCTTTGGCTTAGGCCTACCACAGATTACAAACAGGAGGAAATAGTTATCTTAGCTCTTACCAAAAGAAGAACAATTAGCCTACAAGCAATTCTAAATATCCTAACGTAATTAAGTTTGTGACTAATCCATAAAAAAAACCAAAGTATATAAACAACTGCTTGCTGTTTCACTGTGGGCGGTGGTGCCAGACTTTCTCTTGGTGATACACAAAAGTTTCCTGGAGTCCCCGCTGGTTGCTAAGCAACTGCTGAAGGCCAAAGAATGTGGTAGTTAACAGCGGTTTTCCCAAAATGTCAGACATTTGCTTGATTTTAAAGAGAAAACACAGAATAGCTTTATCAAACCTTAAACAGCTCTAAGAATTAAATACTGCTAATTTATAGGTACTTTGTTTAAATGGTACAATTTAATGTCACTCGGACATGGGCCTTTAAAAATAATGAGTAACTTTCTTGTAATATTGTTTTGTTAAGATTTAACATCAGAACTTTAGTAAGATTTAACATCAGAAACGCACTGTGAAATGATCAAACGCTTTCCTCGCTGTAACGTTACTTTGGAGAACAACTAAAAGAAAAGTGTAACAGGACACGACTGTAACAGCATGAGCACAATATCTTCTAAAGAAATGTAGTGAAGTTTGGGGCGCTGGTGGTGCAGTGGTGCAGTGGTTAGTGCGCACGCCCCATGTATGGAGGCTGTAGTCCTCAACGCGGGCGGCCCAGGCTCGAATCCAGCCTGTGGCTCCTCTCCCGCATGTCATTCCCCATTCTCTCTCTCCTTGATTTCCAACTCTATCCACTGTCCTATCTCTACATTAAAGGCACAAAAAGCCCAGAATAAATCTTTAAAAAAAAAAAAAAAAATGTAGTGAAGTAAACACATTGTAGTACAAAAAATGGGCAATGAAAAAAATAAGTACTCACTTTAAGTTCTTATTAAACAGACTGACCAAAGTGTATAGAAAATGTACTGTTCAGAGGTAAAATGAAACTCTGTTCCTGTACACCTCTCTGGTTTGTTGTTGCTGCTCTATCCCTTTATTTAAGCAAAATAGTGCAGCCTCAAATCATGGAGTAATATCAGTGTTACTGTGATCTCTTGACCATGAAATTAGATCACCATCTCAGGTCAGTGTGCATTACAGAGCACCATCCTCAACACACACAGGGAGAAAAATACAGTGTATTAAAAGCTCCACTTCTGTGAGTATTTTTACATTTCAACGTATTATTCTACTAGTGTTATCACGATAGCAGGTTTTTAAACTGTTGTAGCAAAATTAAACGATGTAGATACCTGTTTCCATACCACACAATAGAAGTAGAAGTCCTAGGCACCCTATATTGAGTCTTTTTTTTTTTATATCTCTGTTAAAGAGGCCCATCAGAGCTCTGGTGGATGTCGTTTGAAAGTGGCAACAGTAAGAATATGGCTTTACAGTTCCACCCTGGGGATGTGTATTGACTTTAAGCCGCTTGGAATTCGCTCATCTGCTAAATGACCATGAAATTATATCATAGAGGATACTATTACGCTCCCACTCATCCAGGGCTGTGGACTTCGCCAGTGCCAAAGAAATATGGTGTTTCTCTTGTAGACAACAGTTTAAAAACAATGTTTGTGTTGGAGCATGCCCACTCTGTCAATACAGTGCACTCAGTACAAGAGTAACTCACTCATTGCCCCAGTCGAGCCGTACGGTGATGTGGCGCTTGATCTCTCGAGTCTGGTCCTGGGCGAGGTGACCCTGGATCAGCTGCCGACGCAGGTCGATCAGCTCATTCATCACATGACGAAGCTTATGGAACAGATCCACCTTGTGTTTCTAATAAAGTAGCCAAAAAAATATATCTTAGTTAGGATATGTGGATCTTTGTTTATGAAACTCTTCCCAGGATTTCCATGACTAAAATCAGTTTTGGTATTTGTATAGTGATAGCCTTTCACAGCAAAGTTGAACACTTAAAAAAAAAGAGTCCACATGCAGGTGGATCCCTGGTATCAGAATCAGGTGATTTTATTTTGCATCTAGTTGAAGTGTAATGAGACAAAAAAATCATGTTTGAAGTCTGTTTTTGCTACTTCTGCCAGCCGGTGCAGGTAGAAGAGTAATATGTGTTACTAGAGGGATTTAAAGCCCTCTGGTTTTGTTAATGAAACAAAAAGAAAATCCTTTGTAAGACTGCTTTGACCTCCTCATACTTTCATCACCATTTCTCTGAGGCCAGAGACAACGCTTTAAATCATGGCGTTTTCTGTTCTTCCTACCGGTATGACGGGACAACATTATCACCAAGGTTTGTTTACATAAATGCAAAGATTAAGTGCCACCACAACGCCCATGTAAATTTAATGAGGATAAACACTGCATGTTTTCAAAGGCTGGAAGCTGCTGTGTTGATGAGCCCTTTCAGACGGGGCTAATTACGTACATTTTAAGAGATACACATTTATGCTCAGGCCATTGCTCCCTAAAGTAATACCATGAGCCGTAATTGGCAAGACTAAGTTGAAATGTATCAACATCTAGCCAATGCAACATCCTTTTATTATGGCTGCTATTGTGGCAACATGGCCCATATCACAGAGGGGGGGAACACCAAAAGGAGAACTGTTAAATCAGTGCTACACATTAGTCGAGCTTCAGAGGAAGTTACATCATCACACCAATGCCTTGGGCTCCGTAGTTGCTCAGAGCATGAGCAGTCCTCAGTGAGAGGTTATGTAAAAACATTGTGCTAGCTCTGCAATGCATCCACTCAGCTCCAAACTCAAAACCCTACCATCCACTTCTGCCGGCGCCCTCGACATGGAGCGGGATTAAGGGTGCTTTAGGTTCCCAGTAATCACTTGTGCCGGGCAAGTAAAAGCTGACTGAAGGTGGTGAACGGTGCTGGATCTTAAGATGATGTGGAAACTACGAGAGGGAGGCCAAGATCAATCAATGGCTGAATGACACAGCATGAAATTGCATTTGACAGCTCTGTAGGCCATTATCTGTGTCCGACCACAGTCTCTGCTCCTAAAGAGAGAGTATGTGGAAATGTAGGGTGACAGTCATAACGACATGCTATGGGGATACATCTAAAGGAGATGTCACTGTATGTTTGGGCTGTGTACTTGTTTTTGCCGGCAGACCTGCTTATATCAGGTGTTCAATTAAGAGCAGAGAAGAACAACGTAGAGGAAAACGCGCTTCTATCAAGCCCCCTCAGGAGGATGCAAATGAAACAACAACGGATGCAATTTCCTTCTTACAAAAAAGCTGTTATTCTCCCAATTCCCTTGGAAATCTTGATAATGTTAGATCTGGTCTCACATTTATTGCTTAGTGTTTTGTTTTAATGTTTTTTTGAGATGTATTGTAACACAACGCTACGAACCACATAGAGCTGTTTCCACAAGACGCCCCATTCCTGCAGTGTGGAGGTGGTCTCTGTGATGATCGGGTCCTCGAGGGGCACCACCGTCTCACACAGCCTGAGGTGAAAAAAAAAGATACATGAATATTAGTATATGCAAGGACACGCAGTGAATGCCCAGTGTTGATGCTTTTTCTCAGTTATCAGTAGTATACGCATAACTAACCCCAGTAGGGCTCTGTTTCTATGACAATTAGTGGTTGGTTTGCTGTGAAATTGGTAATTTGATGTGGGGTTCATTTTAAATCGGTCTTTAATCAACAGATAACCTTGGTATTAGTTTCTCAATATTTTATTAGCATCATAACGTGTCACTGTAGGGGATTTTTTTTTACGATGTTCGGGCTGCAAACCATGAAAAAATCTGAGATGTGCTTTGGCAATATAAATGTTCAGTTCTTCACTGGAGATATGACATATGATAATAAAAAAAACTATTGAAGCATGCACACTAGCTATAACACTACAGTTCTCCTGTCTTTTTTGGTTCTGCAGAACTAGCCCCCAGGTTTTGTGTCCTGAATCATGTGTGCCTTTCTGAATCCAGAGAAATTCCAAAGAACATTTTCTTTTTTTGTCTCTGTCAACTACATTTTCTTTGTTCTTCACTCCTTCCTTTCTTGGATATCACCAAATTGATGACAGCTAATCTAAAGGTAGCCAACATCTAGTTTGAGCTTCATCTGATTGGCCAATTTCTGGGACTGAATGGCTCCTGTATACAGGGCTACATGTGATAGGTCAAATATTCACTTATGCTGACTGTGAATGCATTTGGCCTGTTTGTAAAATGCTTTTCTTATTTCATTGCCCATCATTGCTTTACAATGTGTGTTGCCTTATTTCTTTCAGAAAACATGATTATTGCACAGCCCTCGTGGTTGTTCCTATTTATGCTATTAAGTCTTTTAAACACTTACAGGACAGCTCAAGTACTTGACAGTCTTTAGATTCTACATATTTCTGTAAAATTTCCAGGCACACCACAGACACAATTTTTGTGACCTGTATAAGACATAGTGACACTTTTGATCACCAGGTATTTATTTGACCTGTGTGAGTCTGTTATTCAGTCTTATAATTAAAGTGTCTTATATCACTGGATTCAGCATTTTGATGCGAACATTAAAAACCACTAGTACAAAGTAACATTCCCTACAACAGAGCATAATATGGATACACAACATCCACAGCTTGAGTGCTTGCTGTCTTTGTGCAGGTGCTGAAGGTTGTGGAAAGAGCTAAGCCTCCACCTTGATAGAAAACGGGATCCAAACTCAAACTTCTGTTTGATATGTTGAGTATTATTTGCTGGATTGCTAACCTTTGCCTGTGATAATGCTACTCTCAGAAATCACTCAGTTTAGTTCACAGTTTGAGTCCCGTCCCCCCGTCCCGTGGTGCTTAATTAAGGTGCGTTCTAATTCATAACTCCTTTAATGCGAACGCGAGTTGAGAGGGGTTGGAGGTGTGTCCCCAAACAGCGACATGGTTTGTATTGGTTTAATGCTGGTGCTCAAAGGCGACTACTTTAATTAAGTAACGTATTAACTCTTGACTTTTCTTACAAGTGATGTGTGAATTATCACATTTCAAGCACATGAATGCCAAATCTCCTGTCTGCACAACAAATGTAACTTTTAGCTACCTTGAACTTTGAACATTGACAAAATGGCCTAAGTAGGGACACGGGTTGGACATTAGGGCTAGCTATAAACTCTCTGTGCAGCTCATCAGTTTCATGCTCTGTATTGAAACTATGTTAAATTGCATTGTCCCCTGGGGCGCTGGTGGCGCAATGGTTAGTGCGCGCACCCCATGTATGGAGGCTGTCGGCCCGGGGTTCACATCCCACCTGTGGCCTCTTTCCCGCATGTCGTTCCCCACTCTCTCTCCACTGTCTATCTATCCATTAAAGGCACAAAAAGCCCCCCCCCCCCAAAAAAAAATTGCATTGTCCCCATTAAATAAATAAATTCAACTGAACCACCATAAACAAAAGGAAGTAACAGCAATAGAATGAAGAGATTTGTCGGAAAGCGGTCAGAGAGAGGGGAGAAGCACTCCCGTCTACACTACTACACACATCCTTTCTGTGTGACCACATTCAGAGGGAAACATTAAACCACAGGTTAGATCTCTTGCGACACTCTGCAGCGCTCTTCTCGCTAAGCTCCTGCCTATGCTGCAAAGACTTATCTCTCATACTGTATCATTGTATTTGCCACAAAGAAAGCATCTCCATCCATTACACAATGAGTCGGCTGTGATTGTCTCCGGCAGAGGATGCTTTGCGAGAGCTACAGATATGCAGTAGGTGTGTCACCTCATTAACTCCATGAGACAGCAAAGCAGAATCCCCAAAGTGAAGCTCCTGGAGCGAGCAAGTGTAATAATGTCAATTTCCAAGTCTGCACTTTTAATTGTCTGAGTGCAAACGGGAGTCCTTCTGCTATGTTGAGGCTCGACTTGAGGGTGGTGATATAACAGCAAACTCCCAGCCTGCAGAGTTAACATTCACGAGTTCAGGCTGATAAAAAGCTCTGCTGTGTTCTTTTGTCTCCGTCTTTATTCTGGCCTCTACAGCCAAGGCCGGTTATTGTGTCTAAACTGAAAATGACCGCTGTGCACATGTCTGTGTTAGAGATTCTTTGGCAGCAAATCTCTTGAAGATTGGGTTGTCATCATGGTCATGATTTGACACTGATAAGCCGATAAATGTGTATCACACTTGCTGTGTTATACGATAAGGAGACCTCCTGATGCATCTAAGATAAATAAAACTGTTGGTTATCGTCATCGTTCATATACTCCTCCAATATGTCTCAATAAAGGTCATGGATCTGCAGTGAGAACTGCTGATGTTGTACTCAGCAGGTCAGCCTTCTCCTCCTACATAAATTGTCTTATTCGGCAATAAATTTCACTGTCTTTCTTTACTATATGTGTCTACTCAAACCCATTCAAAGTCATTGACAGAGACAGTGTTTTCTTTGAACAAGATGTTCCTTTGCTTAAATCTGGCTGATAGATCTGACTTCAATTAAAGTATATTATGATTTACATATACTGTAGTAAAAAAGTATGTGCAAAGGGAGAATATTTAGGCTTTAACTGATAAGGTAAAGGATGTTTAGCATATTTAAATACTTGATCAATTAATTTATTTCAACACATTCATATAAATCTCCTCAATATATTATTGAACAAAGTAGTCCAACTAATTGGTTTGCAATTCTTCCGAGAATGGACTCATAAAGTCAGACAAACTAGAGGATGATTTGGTCATAGTTAAACTTTGGCTCAGTTCAAACATCTTATTGAGGTTTGAGTAGATTATTTTAGTCGGCGGCTGCAATTACTTCTCTGATCATAGTACATCTGCAGGTTCAGATTGTTTTTCTTAGTATCTGACCAATGTATGGAAAGGATCCCTGCAGAGATAGACCTTCTTAGTATAGAAGACCGATCTTTTTTAGAAGCAAAACTTTTGCTTTAGCAAGCAGAGGTCTCACCATCACATCTTACCAGAGGTGATTTGTTGAAGGAAGACGTTGATGGTAACTTTAAACAGGGTTTGACATGTTGGTGGTTGCTACACTGCATAACAGTTTGTAAGACACTTAAATAAATAAATAAATAATCAGAGATGTGTGGCTGCTGGCTGAGCCAATATACAGGACGAATTCCAAAACCGTTTCCACTTATTCCTCATTGAGACCACAATTTTAAAAAGGGTCCATGTTTAAAAATAGCACATATTTCCCCTTAAAAGGACTGCCACATCCACACACCCCAACAACAAACTAGTGGACTTACACACCCAAAGCTATCTTTGCAAATAATCATATTCAGCTGTGATCAAGGCAATTTTTTTCTCCTGCATGTTCTGCTGTTAGATTATTGGCCCTTTGTATTAGAAAATAAGACCCAGCAGTTGTGTGATTAAAGCAAATGGAAATCTTCCTTAACTCCTTGCTTTGAGGGGTCTGTGTCATGAGGATTTAGTCTGTATTTAAAGGATACAAGGTGCTAGAGTTGATTTTCTTTAAAGTATTTTTATGTACAGGTTACGTGAACTTCCTTAAACGACATGCATGCACAGTATTTTTTGGCAAACATAGACATTTATTTGCAACTCTGGTAGCCATATGTTGTTTTTATTATATTGGAGGCGATATTGTGGTATACTTTGTTCAGAAAGTTCAAACTAAAATAAGTTAGATAAGTGCCCCCTAATGATGCCGTGCAAGAAACAAAAAATTATCATACAGCTTACCCTCTGTTGGTCACTGTGGATTTCTTCAAGTGGACATAGCTGACTGGGAAAATGCCCTGTGGACAGAGGGAGGAGCAGAGATGTGACTGAGTGTGACAGGAATATGCTCTTAATTCTCCTGCAACATGTAACCAAAATGTACAGTACTGTGTTATGATGTTGTCAAAATAAAGAAAAAAAAAAAAACGAAACTGTGTTGAGTGCTACTGTAAAAATAAAAGGAGACGTTTACAAATCTGCTTGCGACACATTTCATGTTGAAGAAAATGCTCGATCACCCTTCTTTTATCTGGAATTTGACAGCTTCTGCCTCGCTGTCTGCTGACATTTTCTGCCATGCAAAGAAAAAAAAGATCCCATACTGTTTGCACATACTATAGAAACGAGAGGCAGAGCAACGGGTGGGAGCCCTATTGTTGCTTGGCTTAGGGGTGGGGGGGGGTGGGGGGGGGGGGGTGCCACCCCTGAGTGGTGCCACCCTTGCAGTTCATCTTACTTATTCTAATCTGCCAGATGTGAAGAATTTGGTCACAGTGAGTACAACCAATTCTCTCAGCATGGAGAGAGAGAGAGACTATGGGGGCGAATTAATGTGGGCAGCAGAGTACATAACAAAATGGAGGGGTGTTAGTAAGCACTGTAAATAGCTGAGAGTAGAGAAGGACAGTATGTAGCCACTAACACCCACATTTAGCAGGACTGGACAGATTTTGTGCTTTCTTTCAAACATCCCAGCAGCACTATATAACTCTACAAGCTTCTAGCATTTCAGTACAAAGCAGAGTGGACACACAGCATAAGAATAAATACACATCACCCACTGCTGCTTCTAATAATTATTCTTTTACTTGAGTGTCTCGTTATTGTTCTTATTGTTGCCATAACCTGCTTTATCTTTGTTCTCATACTTTATTTGACGATCTCTGCAACATGTTACAACTTTACTGAACAACCAATCCCATGGGAAGCAGATGTGTTTGTCATATAAAATAACCACTTTACTGCAGCACAGAGTATCGATCTCTGTCAGTGGTAATGGTGTTGTCTTAATATAAGTTCTGCACATGCGGCCTCTTCTTTTAAAGCGAAGTACAGAAAAGTTAGCATAAAGACACTGCATGAAGACTGAACAATGAGCTCTGTCCTGTTTCTTAGCTCTCTTAAAGGTACAGCTAGACAAGTGCACCACTCCCCTGCAGAGTCACTGACAAGAGTTATTTCAAAAGTATTCTTTGACTGTCATAGACTTGCATTCTATGCTATCTATGAAATACTTTTTAGCATTATGGATGTTTTTCAGATTTCTAACTGCACCATCTGCTGGCTGCAAGGAAAACAAAAATGTGGATTTCCCAAATAATTCTGCACAGGATTATAAAACAGTAAGGTGGGTCCATGAGGCTCTGACAACCTTTACAAAGTTTTAGTTCTATTTTAAAGAAATAAAAGGGCTGACATGCCTTGTATCATGGTGTGTATTTATGCAATTTGATCCACATAATGTGTTTCTCTTAGACTGCTGTATCTTTTCTTGTCATTACATGAAATGTGTCAATCGTTTCAAACTGTAAACTCTTGAAGATGACCCTACTTCAGTCAGTGCTTTGTGCCATAAAATAAAACACTTCTTGGAGAAAACGTCGTACAGCACCTCAGGAAAAAATCAGGTCAAGAGATTTCTATTTTTGCCAAATCAAAGTTCTATTCAATAAGTTAATCAGTCGTTAAGATCTTTGTTGTCTAGACACGGTTATTTCTGGGATGCTCAGATCACACTATCATTCAGAAAATACATCGTCTTTGATGAATCATTCATTGTGGAAACTATTGTGTATCAGAAGACGAGCAGTTTCACAACAATGATGATACTACATTTGTTCGTTAAAACCTACGTTTACCCTTTATTAACCACTGTAATATTACAGTCAACTTTGTGTGTGAATATAGTTTGGTTTAAATGTAGGCTACAATCCATATTATTTATTAGCCTACTTTGTGTTTCATATGAGTCTAGTTATGAATCTTACAGATTATAATACAAAATACTGTATGAAGCCTGCATGAATCAACAGAATGTCAACTAGTAATATGTGTATACTGTTATATTTACCTTGATAGAAGGCTTCTTGGTGGAAAAGCCTCTGTACCAACCTAATGGAAGAGCAAAGTACATCACAAAACTTTTCATAAAAAAACATAAAAAAACAATAAACAGTACAAAAAAACAAAAACAAGATGATACCAAACCTCAATCGGCATTTACTTAAAATATATTTTTCATGATTATATATAAAAGTCATGTTTACCCTTTGAATTTAAAAGTAATTTATACATAGCCTACATTGTTAAGCTAACTCAGCCTTGTCCAGGCTAGCTACCTTAGCACTGCTACAGCTACAAGCAAAACAGCTTGTTCCAAAACATTTTCAAAATTCCCACGACACCTTTTAGTTATTTATTTATTTATTTTGCTGAGAAAAGATTCACAGATCTGTAGCAGCAGTTACGTTAGCCGTGCTTATTTTTAGCTGACAGCTGGGCTGCGTTGTATAACAAACATGACATCAGATTCTTGAACACATCTCTGGCTGTTGTGAAAAAAAGTTAATATGATACAATACAACACATGTTTTAAATAGTAAGTGAGATACGTATGAAAGAAAAGGTTTTAGCACTGCTTTTAACCTACCAGTTTATTTCGGGGCTTTGAGAGCTTTGCATTCTCGTGGAGTGCCATTGCAATTTGGTTGTATTGTTTTCTAGCACATCAGTATAAAGACAATAAAGCTTCATCTTCTTATTAAACGTGAATTTTAGGCATCTTGGGATTGCTGGTATGAGTCCCAACAACAACATCCACCAAAAACAGATCTTAAAAAAAACATTTTAATTACTTGAATTTTTTCCATCGCTTATGATAGCTTTAGAAGGGGGTCTGTTTGCTTCCTGTTTTATTATAAATAATAAAAATCTAAATGTGTTTCAGAAAAGAGCTGCTTGCCGCCCTATTATTACTTCAGCCTTATTGTTTCTGTAAGGATTCTTCCAAGCTGAACCAAAGTAAAAGTAAAGTTTTAGTGTGTTGTTTCTCAAATAAAGGTCTAAATGCTGGCTTCTCCATAACGCTGGATATGTCAAACACTATTTTCTTCATCTAAAAGTATTCAAAATTTAAATTAAGAGTCTATAAGTCTTTTTCCTTCAGGGTAAAATTTACTGAGAAGATACTGAGAAGGACTTTACCTTACAACAGTAGGCTACTGTCCACTCTATACTATTCCTTTGTGTTTGACTTATATCATTTAATGTAACTGTGTCTCGGTTTTTCCTTCGATCTGATAGCCTTTACCTTCACTCTTCTCCAGAATCTGTACAGTCTCCCCAATCTCCAGGACCAGGGCCTGACATATTGGTGACCGGAAGTTGCAGATCACTGCAGAAAAAAAGAGAGAAAGAAAATCATGACACCACAGTGATGAAGAATATTTGACCTTATAGTAATTTTATAGTAACCATCAAGGGAAATAACTACAGAGATTTAGATTTATGCTGTCATTTTTGTGACATCAACCCCCCTCCCCCCACCCACCCACCACCTTTAGTGGTGCTTCTCCACACAACATGTGTTTTTGGGTTGTGACATGGCTTTTAATAAGTTGTTAAATGAAAACTTCTAAACACTGTGTCACACTGGAGCTGTGGCTTAGTAAACTGTAAACAAGCTCCCACCCTGAAGTGGGAAGTCATTTTAGGAGGCAATTAATTCTTAAGCGGCCTGATTTTTGTGCATGTTAAATTAATAAACTGTCTCCCAAAGCAGAGCCCACACAAAGTGCTTAGTAGCACGGCTAAACTGTGCTTTAGCATAAGTTGGTATTAGCAGAAATCTTTTATGCCACCTGCTTTTGCGGCATCTTTTTTCTCGCGAATCACAGCCCGATTAAGACCATGATTACTCCTCAGGGGATTGATGCCACAGTAAAGGCCATCGGAGTAGGATGGCCTCTGGAGCCTTTTCTCGTCTACGCAGCACCGCAACAGGGGCCATGTAACGTAGAGTCGGCTGCATAAACCTTGGTGAAGACAAACTTGTTTAATGATGACATGGCTCCACTGATGATTTAAAAAAACCTACAAATGGTGCCCCTTCAAGGAGAGTTTGGTGTGAATCATTATGCTAATGAACTAGCCAGGGGACCCAGTGAGGGGGAGGAAGCGAAGGAGGGGCTACGGCTCGGCTCGGTTGCCTGTTTGAGGGTAACAAGTGCTCAGTTCCTGTGCTCGGGTAACTATGGCAACAGATCATCCACAAACTGGAGGGCTTTCTTCACTGTAACTGCTGCAGGGATCAGAGCATTTAAAATGGCAAGCTTATGGATGCTGCATGGCAGTAGAGTTAAAGTCAAGCGTACTGGGCATACATTAAAGGCAGAGAGATGGAAAGACTTAAAAAAAGCCTCCTCGTCACCTTTTTCAGTCTGCCTCTGGCCCTATTCCTGCCGGGGCTAAGCATTTCCAATTTGAGAATTCTATTCTTTAAAGGCCTCTATGTCATTTGAATAGCAAAACCTGCACTCACACACCTTTTGAGAACCTCTTAAGCAGATGTCACGTCAGAACAAGATGGGATTGTCATGTTTAAGAGAGACGGGTGCATCACACAGGCTCATATTTTCATAGTCCTCTCTCACAAAATCTCAGACTCTTTCACTGTGTCTAGAAGCTGCAGAGCATTAGCATATCCTCAAAACATCACCAACCAATTTTTTCTTTCAACATGCTGAACGTAGGATGTTGGAAGGAGTGACGGGACAGGCTGTAGCAAAATGTTGGCAAAAGAAACTCTACTCTATTCAGCAACGGTGTATCAGTCCAGACTGTCCTTGCATCTAGCAGCATTCAGAGTCCACATGGTATTTTATGGCCGCTATTATGTAACCAGTAACTGGATTATAGGGGCTGATTACAGGAAAAGACTACTTCTCTCCTACACTTTCCTCTCGCCTGAACACAATTGTCATCCATTTCTCAATGCATGACAAATATAAATGTAAACCCATGCATGACATAACGTCAACCAAAACTCATTAACCAACTGACAGTGGAATAAATCTGTCATTGGCCATTTCATTTAAGGTGCTAGCATACAAAATACATGTAAAAAAACTGCATCATCTACTTGGGCAACTTGCAACAGCAAATCAATAAGGAATGAATTATGTAGAAAAAAGTGGAAAAGAAAATATGAAAACATCCAAACACAGTTGGTGCCAGACTCAGTCGGAAGGCCAACTCAGTTTGAAGCTCGAGGTTGTCCTTGAGTTACCTGTTTTTTGACTTTCAGTTGCAGTTAAAGCCAAGGCAATATTTTGATGGTAGAAGAGAGTTTAAAATGTTTTGATATGATGATATTCTGATTATTAACAAATAAAGAAAATGCCATACAAAGAGCAAAGTGTGTGCATGTGTGTGTGTCTAGTATATTATTTGACACTCTTTATTTATCCGGAGGTAAATTAGACGTCTCACTCTGTTATTGTGAGACACACTTCACACACACACATCAGCCTGAGATGAAGAAACAGGACCCAGTGTTTCCCCTACCATTATATTGGGGGGGGGGGGGGGGGGGGGGTAGTGAATAGAGTCGAATATCAGGGAAAGAAGTCATTTAAGGATACCTTTCCAATAGAAAAGGACAGCTGTCATTAAAAGTAACACATGAACACTAAGATTCCTTCAAGTGTTTGTGTCGCAGTGTCGGCATGTCGGCTTGTCCCCACCCCCCCCCCAACGCTTTAAACCTAGAGGAAACACTGGGACCTATAGACATCTAGTGAGGGAGAGATGTCAGAGTGAGGGGCCTGCACAGGGACTGGTGCCCCAAGCAGTTGGGGGTTCGATGTCTAGCTCAAGGGCACTTTGGCAGTACTTGGGTAGTAAACTGGCACATCTCCAGTCCTAATTCCATGTTTTGTTCATGGCCCTCCAGTTCCCAAAGTGAGCAACTACCCCTCACTTTTTATTCATTTTTTGAATTACTAGTATAGTAAGGTGAGTATTTAAGCATTTAAATGCCCAATAGCCCAACCACCACACACAACTACAATCCAGAGCAGGGCAGGTGTCACTATATAGAAAGAAACGTGGTTACTTTTAATGCTGTACATTCAAAGAACCAAACACATGTGAAGTTACAGAGAAAATATGTATTATGTATCGTCAATTAAAAATGACACCTCAAAGCATACAGTTTGTTTTTCTTCCTGTGCTTATATATTTCACAGACATCTACAAAAAGCTTCTCTCTCTCAGAGACGATCTCTGAAGAGCTCGGTTTAATGTGTTGGCATTAGGTGATGAAAGATGCTGAAGTTAATTTTCCATAACAGCACCTAATTACCAAAAACTCTGGCAAGGCAGAGCTCTCTGGTGTGTTTGGAGCTGTAACTCCACACACACCGTGTCTATGTTTAAAGCTTTAAATGAGTCAAAGTCGATGCATTATTTCTTATACTGATATCATACCCACTCTCTTAAACCACTACTGACGTTAACGTCATACTTAGTTTAAGTTGTTTCAATTCACAGTGTTTCTATCCTGGTGCTTTTAACAAAACCATAAACAAAATAAATTGAATGACAATGTTGTTAAATTGTTTGGGATCATGGGAGTTGTTGTTTTCATTGGTAATGACAACTCAGGTAGGCATCTTATTCAAAATGAGGGCAAGCATTAAGCTTTTATTATGTTAAGTCACTTTTAGTAAACATATGAAAGCAATTACATAATAATGTAACCGCTGCAAGAAACATAGCTAACATAACCAAATTGATGTCTTCCTTCATCACTCTCTGGAAATAATCTGGTGACTTTCCAGGAAGACAGGGGACCAAATGAACCTAACTGTTACCTTGAATAAAACGAGTTTCAGATTCGTTTTAGATTACGACCTTGAAGACGCCGATTGAGAGTGACATTTGATCTACTTCCCGTGTCTACCCTTTACTTCCCTGTTTCCTGTTATTCTCTTCAGTATGCTGAGTAGAAATGAGAAACATTAAGACAGTAGCAATACTATACAGTGTTAGTATTAGAAAGCCAAGTAAAATATAAGCTTCTTGTTTGAAGACATTATGTATTGTTCTTGAAGAGCAGATCAAATTAGATGTTTATCAGTGTAATTATTAGTACATGCTGCCATGTTTTTCCTCTATACTGTGACGCTTGTGAACGCAGCATGTGTGGCACTGATGACCTTGCTTGAGAATCAGGGAGAGACACATACAGTATGTTATTGTTACTATTGCCCACAGGGGGGAAATATCCTGCCGAGAAAGGGCGAATGTCATCAGAAAGCTGCCAGAACACCAGTAAACACTATTACAGCTAATAAATTTCAGAAAAAAAAAAAAAAACTACTGACACGACTGTACTGGAAAACAAATTATTGAAAAGGACATTGTACTTGTTCAAAAATCAGCATTGGAATAAACGAACTTCATTGGCTTTTTAAGATTCCGTCTCCATCAAGAGTGTTACATCTGAAAGTGAAGCGCTTCAACAGTTCCAGTAATGCAATGTGAGCACATGCGGACCATGCCAGAGTATAGTCCTGTCCCAGAGTTAGCCAAGTTCAAAATCACAAGACCGTCCTCAGACGTCGCCCACTGACTCATGTTGTTCAGCGCAACTTGAACGCACACTCAAAGAATCATTGCTGCGTTAGAGTCTTGCTAACCTCAGGAGTTCTGCCGCTGAGGCACAGGAGCATTTTACCATGTCTGATTCCAAATCAGTGTCCCAGAAATCCAGGCAACGCTTCCCAGCCGCAGGGTCTGTGAATAGCTACATGATAATAACCTTATCATGAAGCGCTTTTAGGCTATTTGCATGGCTATTACACATGAAACATGAGGTGTATTTATGTTCAGGAAACTATAGTCTAAACAACCTGTGCAGTTGAGATTAAGGGTTAAAATCACAGTTAAAATAACAAAGAAATGCAACATAGTGCTACTATAATCTCTCTGAGCCCCATCATGGTTGAAAATTAGCTCTATCTTTTCATCGGTCATGAACACGTTTGTATTTAGAGCTTTCCATTTTATAAGACAACATGGCCTATAGTCTGCTTGATACATTGTTTGAGTCACGTGACCGTAGATACAGCTGCTTCATTTCAGTCATTTTTTTTTTATTATTCCTTTGCTCTGTGTTTTTAAATGTGTTTTAAATGTAAGTCGTTTTTTTTTTTTTGGAGCCTTGTGAAAGGAGAACTTCTGTCTGTGTTGGGACAGACAGTAATGAGATTTAAAAAATTAAACAGTGAGTCAGTGGAAATAAGAGATCAGAACCAAATTATTTCAAGACCTGTCATGGGCTTTTATTAAATAATGGACTAAAATTGTGTTAATCTATTGTTACTTTATCAAACAAATCTCAAAATATGTATCACACAACTAGCTTACAACTGTTTAAAATTGCATAATTGTTATTTGTTTTGGCCACTTTCCCGAATTAACATTATTTGAGGAATAAAGCATGTTATTATGGATTCATTGGTAATTAAAGTAATCAGAATGGTAAAAAAAAAGAAGAAATTAAAGTAATCTAGGCCACTGCTGCCAAGCTTCAAGTGATTTGCCAAATAATATTATCTCCTGCTGTAAAAACACACAACCAAGAACAACATAATGAATAGGCAGCGGTTCTAAGAAAGGCATTAACGTTTCATGAGGTGGCCTCCAACTGTTTCCTGTTTAGACGGAGCCCATTAGGGTACCACAGGGGAAAAGGGAAAAAAAAAAAAAAAACCTGTTCACTTTCACGGATACACCGAAGGGAGACAATTTACAGGCAAGATAAGGAAAAGAAGAAAATGGTGCAACTGATGACACAGATGAGGCAAGAGAAGGAACGGTACGAATATACAGTCAGTTAGCGTGAAGCCGGCCAGCAGCGTGGGCTTCTTCTGCAGTGATGATGAGGAAATATTGATCCTACTGTAGCATGTCAACGCGGTATCTAAAGGTGAAGAAAGGGGGGGAATGAAAAGAGTAATTTGGGCTTCCTTTACAAGGTACAGTATGTACTTCGTAGGCAGGTACACAGACTCTGCCGCTCTGTATTTCAGCACCGCGGACAGCGCCAGGTCACTCTGCAAACACTTGATGCGGAGGCTGCGCCGAACTGTTGCTTCACACAACACCACATCTTTGCAGCTTCTCTTCGTTTGTTTAAAAAAAAAAAAAAAAAAGAAAAAAAGAACCCTAATATATTAGCTTGAAACCCCTGCAGTTATGCTACGAGCTATGTATTACGCGATAATGTTGCTCTAAAGCTTCTACAAGCGCCGAGATAATAACGAATGCCATTTGGGGCTCACATCCTGCAGTCTTTTGTGAGGCGATCATGACAAATGCAATGCCTCCGATCAAAGTGTAAACGTGTGGGTGTTTGTACGTGGGAGAGGGGGAGTATCGTGTTTGAACCAGCATGAGTAGCCCTGCAAGTAACAAGCTGTACAGCATCTGGACATGACTCATCCCCCCCCCCTAATGAAAACCCTATGTAGTGTCATTACATGTTAAAGACACTTGTGTGTGTGGCTGTTGGCTTCAGTAGTCACTATAAAGACTGTATGGGACTTTATGGCGAGATTTTACTTTCTGCTCCATTTCGGGGGGCATTTTTTTTTTCTTTCTATGTGACCGCATACAAACCCGCTTTGACATTTCTCTATTTCCCCCCCCCCCCCCACACAGAAGAAGGGAAAAGCTGATCTTGCGATGTATACTTTCACAAAGTCAACGTCCACACACACATGGAGGGGATGGTCGGTGTAGTGCAATGCAGTAAAGTTGTTATTGCAGCAGTACAATCAGTTTTGTGTCTACAGGTAGCCTCTCCAGATTCACTCCTGCCTACACCTGTTGGAAGGACGCAGTCACGATGCCCCCTCGTGGTTTCAACACGAATCGCCTTTCCCACCCCCCCACCCCCCACCCCCCTTTCCTCTCTACCCCCCTTTTAGATATGCTTCTCTAAGAAAGAGCTAAAATGCTACATTGACGCATTTCTATGTCTTTCAAAACCACAGGAGTTAAGAGATGGAGTCTGTTTTTAAGCGCCGCCCGCGGTTGTGCACAGACTGCGATAGCATCTTTAAGGCGATGGGTTGGAGGCTGTAGCATCCCACGCAATTTCCCTTTCTATGCAGTCACTGGCCTTGCATTTCAGCCATTAGAAGTGTATATGTTTTTCAGTGGGTTTAATGGACATAACAACCGAATAAAGGGGCCGGACAGCTCATAGGTGTGGACGAACAAAATTGGGTGTTTCTCGTACTTAAAAACTGAACGCCACATGATTGAAGTCCATTTAAAAAAAAAAACTGCAACAAAAACGTCGTAAAATAAAGAATAAAGGGTGCTTTTGACTCACCAACTCCGATTTTCTCCTCTTCTGTAGGTATCCACATACTTGTTTATTTTCCCTCCGGTAGAGAAAGCCACATTATGTCGATATCGTGAGATGATGCCGCTAACAAAAAAAAAAAACACGAGAGCTGAAAGCTACAAATGATCCAGGTCTTCTCGTACACGGGACTACATGTCTCCGCCGGAATCACTATCCTGGCGTTTTGTGTGTGTGTGCAAAAAAAGCAAAAAAAAAAAGCGGGGAGGAAGGACCATCAAAGCCTCAATATCTCCGCTCTATTATGTCCCGGCGTGTGTCTCCAGTCTGATGCAGTCTCCGTGTCCACCTAATGTAACGCACACGCACGCAAACGCACACAAACACACGCGCGTACGCTCGTTCCGCACACACACACACACACACACACACACGGTGAGCGGTTTTCTGCTCTCCTCCAAAGATGTTATTGCAGTCGCATTTCGAGCGGAACGAAGAGATTTTTTTTTCCTCGAGGTTATTATTCAGTGTTTTTTTTGTTTCTCTCTCCTTTTTTTGGGGGGGGGGGGGGGCTTTTACGCACACCGAGTCCAGCTGATCCACTACACGCGTGAACGGCTTGGCGAGCATCGGTGGGTAATTAGCAGCTAATAGGTCGCGATTTGTTCAGTTGTCCGAACTGTCGAGCTAATAACCGGAAAACCCCGAGAAAGCTGCGATATACCATAAGCTGCGCCATCTTCATGGTCGTCACATGACTCGTTTTGTCAACACTGATGTGTCAAGCATTTGCAAATATATGCGCCCTCCCTCTCTGCCTCCTCTCATTTTCTCTGTGTAGGCATCCATCACAAACAAACTGCATTTTCTCCTGCTACCGGATGCTGAATGCTGCCTTTTTTGATTGAATATGTCGCTTTGGGTGGGAGGGGGGGCTGTGGGCCATAAAGTAGCTCCCGGTGTTACAGATCAGGCCAGGCCATGTGGGGAAGCACCTCCTGGTTGAGTCATTTCAGAGAAACAGAGCCACTATCGGCGATGCTTTGTCATAGTGCAGTCATGCTCCCACACAGATGAGAGGCAACTAACTCCTAAAGGGCAACTTCCCGTTAGAATAAGATTGATAGCATTGGCAAAGTGTTTGATCACACATAAGACTTTAATCACACAACCACTGGCTGATTTAAAGACTCTCAGAAAAGAAATGATTGATCTAGAAATGTAGTCATGACTCCACAACTTTAATCCAGAGCTGTATTTTTGTTGTTGGACTTGAGCTGGGAGTTGTTACATGAAGTGACTTGCAGCACATTCAATGTGTTATCTGTTGATCTGTAGAGGTTCATTGTTTAGTGCCCGCCGCTGAGAATTAGTGTCTTTTTGTATATTTTTTTATATTAATCCTGTTAACTGTTCCAATTATTTGTCTATTTAGGAATAAAGGTCTCACTTCTGTAACAAAGGTTTCATCTTGCTGGGAACACACCTGAGGTTGAGACATGTTAGTGAACAAAATGTGCTTTTACTCACTGAGCTTTTTAAGGCCTATAAAAGACACATTTATAAATATGTTAAGTCAGAACATGCTAAAATCAGCCCACTTTTTATTTATTTATAGAAGTTCAATTGCTTCAGTGTTTTAAACCAACACAGTGATTTAAAAAAAAAAAATGTCCACGAATTCTGTGGGCTCAGCGGTGGCTGTGGTCTTTAAATAAGATTTGACACATATATAGAAAAGAAGTCGGACTCATCTTGATTGACCTCAAACGTAGTGACGTCTAAGTGATGCATTTCATTTAGTTGACACTAGAGTGACTTTATTGCACAGCGATTTGTCATAGGTGAGTCACTGCTGTTAAAATAAGTCTGTGGGGAAAATGATGGACACTTTGCAAAAGGTATTGCTGTTCAGGTCCAATCATCTGTAGGTTAATTGAAGAGTTGTCAGCTGAGAAATGATCACTGTGTGATTAGAGATGATTTGTTTAAAGTCCCTTTATGTATTAAAATCTAAACTCTCTGGTTGCAGCTTCTCAAAGATGAGAGGGGTTTTAAAAAAAATTAATGATCATAATTTTTATATACTAAACAAGAAAACGCTCACATATTACTCGATGATTAAAATAGTTGTTAAGAGCAGCCATATTTGACTGAGACATTTCAAACCAGTCAACAGCTTCTGTACTGTATTATTATCTCCGTTCACTTGAAGGGCACAAGAGTGACGGCAAAGCACATACTCGATAAACAAAGCCTTCCTCGGCTAACATTTAAAGAATCCTATGAATGCTTCGTTTTCTTAAAGCTTTCTTGCCACACTTTGATAAAAACGTTCAGCACAAAATCAGCACACACACACCTAAGAGTGGCTGTTTTAAACCTGATGATTACCCATTATTTACAACAAAAAAAAACTACAGCACCTCACATGTTGCTGAACGTATGTCTCGTCATTGTGCTCCATTTAGCTGTGACTTTGTGAATACAGAGTGTCCAGTGAGTTTGATGTCGTGTGGGAGGGAGGGCAGTATTCAGCAGGGTAATTTCTCTCCATCATAGCGAGGCTATGACTGACTCCCATCTGTGTATTACTTCAAGTGGAACACTGTGGGCGGTGTTCCAATCACATACATAAAGCTGGAAGAGTGTGGGGCGTTTTGTAAGCTAAATATGCATCCCAGCTAATAAACATTTCAGGATAAATAAAACACAACAAATTGGAAGGTTGGTGCAAATGGTTCAAACCAGGATATTTTAAACACCAAAAGATTTGAAAAGGCCTCTTGCACAAACGTTGAACTGGTTCTTTTGGTAGAGCAGAGGCTACTTTTAGCTCCTGCTCTGATGCAGCAGTACTGTAAGGATGAGACACCGGTCCAATGCAAACAGGGACTGCCTAACACAGTGAGAGCTGCTATCTGTTTCCACAGTCCCAGAGCCAGCAGACAATAAGAGCCAGCCGAGGAGGTAATAAGAAGCGTGTCTTAGCGACTCATCCATCACCTGCTCTCACACAAACACACACGTTCTTATTTCTTTACACTCCTCAGGATTGTACATTTCATGCACACTCTGCTCCCTGTTCAAGTAATCTCTGCACACATGGACACACACGTGTCTGTGCAGCAAACGCACAATTAAGAAGACTTATTTGATGCGCCTCAATGTGGTTCTGGAGACTATTTAAATTGGTTCTATTATTAACTGTGGAGGAGGCCACAGGAAAACGTAATGGCAAATCCTTGCATGCACAATTCAACAATAAGGAGACCTGGATAGTGTCACTTGGAGAAAATGGAGGTTTATCAACGACTTGAAAGCATTTAAGGAGTGATTATTCACCTGATTACATGTAAACAATAGCATAAATATTCATCTAGGAAAGGTTTGATTGCAGCTTCAGTAGAAAGTATCTACTTAGCTGTGGCTTGTTCTTTATGCAAATTAACATTTTACTCCAGTTTGTCTTTTCCTGCAGCTCTTTTTGCTTGAAAACTTTAATCTCTCTGGAGATTACAGTGAGATTGTCATAATTGTCTTGCTGTTGAGGCCCACTGTTGGTAAAACGAGCATGTTTTTATAATCTGTATAAAATGAAGTCGATGTGTTTGAGAGAATTAGGGCAGAGATAAGACACGAGCACACTAGCCAATAGCAAAGTGAATCAGAAACATTGTCAGAGTACGTTTCAATTCATCCAGTTGGAGCAGGCTTTCATGTGTTCTGTTAATTAATTCATGTCATTTTGTGCCAAGTTACTTGAAGGACGTTCCAGTTTAGTTGGGTATCAAGAGTTAGCCAGGACTAGGATCTGGTCTGATATTGGAGCTTTAGTAGAAATCTTTGTCCAACACTAGATGAGTGTCTCTCAGTGCTCGTTATTAAAAAGGTGACAATGAGGACAATGAGAGTACAGTATATTTAAACATGGTTGCACAATGGTTTCCTGGTCCAAAGGAGAAGACAATTTCATTCTGATAAAAGAAACCCATTTTGTTTTATGTTAGAATTAAATTAGGACTACTATGAAGCTAGAATGACTTCTAAGATTGAACAACTTCACTCTCAGTACAGGTTTGAGAAGTCAGTGAATGTACAACCCCGTTACCAAACAAAAACGTGGGACGCTGTGTGACATGTTAAAAGAACCAGAATGTGATGATTTCTAAAGTGAGCTTGTATCGCGCTTTTCTAGTCTTCTGACTACTCAAAGCGTTTTTTTACACCGCAGGTCACCCCTACACATTCTTATCCATTCACACACTGATGGCGGAGGTTTCTATGTAAAGTGACCATCAGAAGTAACTCATCCCATTCGTACACGTTCACTCGCCGAAGCTGCCAAAGCAAGTTGGGGTTAAATGTCTTGCCCAAGGACACATCGGACATGTAGCTGCAGGAGCTGGGGATCGAACCCCTGACCTTCCGGTTAAGAGACAACAGACTCTACAAACTGAGCCACAGCCGCCCCAGTGAAAGCCCATATTCGATTCAAAATAGCACAAAAACAACTTATCAAATGTTGAAACTGAAACATTCCATGTTTTTGTTTCCGACAACACTTCAGCTTCAACATATTATCTTTGTGCTATTCTTAATCAAATACTGGGTTTCAATGCTTTGCAAACCCCTGCATTCTGTTTCTTTTTTTTGTGGGAAACTAAAACCTAATGGTACTCTCTTTGGTTATTAAAAAATGACTGAACCAATGTAAAGGTCTTAAATTGAACAGATTTTCTTAAAGGGTCCCTCACAGGTGTTCCTTGCCTGCAGATGACCAGAATGTAGGGTTGGAGGGTTTTTTGATAATAAAAAGTGTCAAATGTTTTTTTTTTCTTTTCTTTGAAAGGTAACACATGTTAAAGACTCTGAGATTACAGCAGATTATTAAATGTCAAGTGCTGGAAACATCATTCACATTTCATTAAAGAAGCAGAACATATGTTTGTAGCTTTATTTATAGTAAAAATACTTTAGATACATACAAGCTGTACATAACCTGTCTCAAGAAAGTCAACTTCAGTCTTCTTATGAAAAAGAAAACGCACAAAATGAAGAGATACAAGGCAAAAATCATTCAATCTTAGCACTACTTGCAAAAAGTGTGCAACTACAAGGCATTTCTTTTCACAATGTTGTCGAGTTTGAAACCTGCGGATACTCTATCAGAGAAAAAAATACGTTTGAAATATTTTCTGAAATTTCACCAACATCTTTCACATCCAATGTTTCTAATTCTCTTTTTAGTAATTCAGGTGGATCATTTCATATTCAAAGGGATGATGTTTTCTATATTATCTACCCTGAACCCTCAAATCCTCAGTTTTTTTTGTTTTTTTTACCTTTTAGGTAGGTCAAATGTATGTTATCATTGGACTGTTATTGTGTCAAGACACTTCTTCTAAACTCAAATCCTTGACTGAATAAAGGGATGTAACATAACTCTCTGGTAGAGAACTGTGGAAGCCTGTAAATGTCCATCATGTGCTGATACTGAGCAGGTGTGTCAACAGTTACAGTGTCCACACTAGTCTTCTTCAAATGAGCTCAAAGCCCACTTGAATTCCTTATTTACACAATGAGATCTGGAGGTGATGTTCACAAATGGCACTGCTGTTTTTTTGGCATTTTGGTCAAAGGTTTATGGTGAGTGTAATATTTGAAGATATGTATGACACCTTTTGAACGGTGTGAAAAGTGTTTGTGCATTAAATTAGCTGCCTGATTAAATACTTGAGTACTTTTTGGTGGTCTCGTAAAATACAAGCTTCAGAGAGCATTGTATCCCTTGCTAAACAAATGCAGACGCACAGCCCTGCAAATGTAAGCCTTTCCCCAACACATACTAATCTGTGACCAAACAGAGGCTTATAAAGTGTGTGAATCGATATCAAATCAAGAGGCTCGTTTAGGGAGCTAGTAATATGCTAAAATAGAAAACTTTCCCCGGGGGCACTAGCCATTTGGCTCATCATCAAGCTCAACTTTCTTAAAAAAAAGAAAAGGGAAAAAAAAGAAGATATCAAATACAATCATTTCGCCCGCCAATTACTCAATTTGTACCCCTCCCTCTCTTCTCTATGAGATTATTCTTTCTTGGCTCTGTCACTCAGAGTGCAGACACCTACTGTTTCAAACAGGCAGTGATCCAAGTTATCTCCCACCTTATCTGCTGATCTTATCCTCCTCTTTCTAGCCTCCTGGCCTGCAGCTCAAATGTCTATGAGGCACAAGTCTTGACATGCTGCCCAGTTTTTCACTTGCTCCCAGGCGTGGATGGCACCTCACTCGTTCAGGGATAATATGATGTCATCCTCAAGGTCAGAGTTGTCGGAGCTGTCTGTTTGTGCGATAGACAAAGCTGATTTAGAAATGTGTTGCAGCTGGGGTCAGTGGGTCAGGAGTGAAACTGCCAAAAAGGCAAAAAAAAAATACAGTGCAGGTTTGGCAAAATGTGAAAGAGCAGTACATCCATTTTTTCCCCTCAAATTTCTGCTTCCTCTGTCTCTCAACGGCTGGAATCAACCAACACAGCAGTTTTTAAATTCTACTGGGAAAGACAACATTGCTTCACAGCGACCAGACAGCATTAAAAACACAGAGACTGGACCAAACAGAAGCCTAGATGATGATTTACCTGAGCATGCTAACATTTATCAGGCTTCAGGATCATTGTAACTGTCATCATTAGAAGAGCTTTTTGCACAGATGATGATTGATTCTATTGTCATAGATCAAGTGTCCTTCAATAACCGGTGCCTCTTTTTTTATTATAATAATGACATCCATAGAAGAAGTACTCCCGGAACTGCATTATATGATTAACTGATTGCTTATTATTAGCATCAAATCACAATCAGTCTACCAGAATGCCATAATGAGTATTAATATAATGACAGTAGTTATGCTAACAATGAGAGTTAAAAAGGTTTCATTTGTCATTTGTGTCACAAAAACTTGAGGGCTGTACTCTAAAAGCTCTTTGCTAACTGTTAATTAGTTTACATTGTTTGAATGTTTTATTTTGTTTTTTTACTTTATTAATCCCTGAGGGGAATTCTGGTTTACACTTTGTTATTGAGAGACATGCTTCTAACACATTGAGCTTGAAATACACACACATGCACAAACAGGACCTGTAGGTTTGGTGCCTTGCTCAAGGGCACCTCGGAAAGTGCCCTGACACCTCTGCAGGCTCCAGACTAACTTCCATATTTTGGTCCACACCGGGATTTGAACCCCAAGTCCCTACAGACTTTCTTCTCAGCCAAAATGTGCAGGTACATTTTAATCTAGCTTTAAAAGACTCCTAAAATGTTTTGAATCATATGCTATGAATTGAAATTGAATTAGGAAGAAAGAGCAAATACAGATGTTTCAAAATAAAATACATGTATAGAAAAGAACAAGCAGACATTATGAATAATATAAATAAATAAATCGAAGAAAGTCTGAGGATTGTAGAAATCTTACGGGTGGATCGAAGTGCTACTCACCGTTGTCCACATCCAGATCGACATCGTCATTATCAGAGTCATCCTCGTCATTGTCTTCCTCATCGTCGTCTTCGCCGGCGTCCACATCGTCCTCGAGAAGACGCGCCACCTCTTCGTCAGAGGGAGACAACTCATCATTCCCATCGTCCTCTTCTTCGTCGTCTTCGTCCTCGCCACCGTTCTCGTTCTCTAGCTCTGCGATGAGGGGATCCGTATCGACGTCATCGTCTGAATCGTCGTCATCATCGTCGTCTTCTTCCTGATCGTCATCCTCCTGGTACCGAAAAAAAAAAAAAAGGGTACAATTCATTTTTGTGTCTGCATTTAATTAAAAAAAATCAACAAAGCAGCATGATAAAAGAAAATAAATTAAGAACCTGATCCTCCTCATCCTCCTCCTCTTCCTCTGCTAGCCTCTGCCGGCCAACTTCATACAGCCTGCACACTGTGTCAGTGTTCACAGAGTCTTGGTTCTACAGGACAAGCAGGGGGAAGAGATATTTCAATTATTTCATACAGATAAAAAAAATGTATCAAAAACAATTTCATTCTAAAGCCACATTAAGAGAAGAACTTACCTCAATCACAGCAAGGTAGCAGTCTTTGGTATCAGTGCAGAGGTCAAATATGTTCCTCTTGACATCAATTGTAGCTGTGAAGAGAGCAGAGACGTTTTGTCAGGAGAAGTAATGTAAAATGAAACACTTTCATATTCATGAAAGAATTTAAAAAAATCATTAATCATGAGGTGAGGGCCGCTAGCCTTACCTATTGGTTTGTAGTCTGTGGCATTGAAGGTCCTGAATGATGAACCAAAAGGACTTTTCATCTGCATCTCCATCATGTCGTCTTCATCGTCCGCCTGCAACATTGCTGCAAAAGTACAGAGCAACAACATGAAGCAGAGAATAAATGAAAACCCGCACAGCGAGGTTGTCAGCCGAGTTTTGGGGCTCCAGAGCATTGGAGTGATTGTTGTTTGGGCAGAGCCTACACAGCACGCACCGTGGCTCGCCCTGTGAGGAGGCTTGAACCAGCTGGTTCTCTCTGTAGCCAGTCCCAACACGGAGCCTAATGCCCATATGGCTCTCTGAGTGACTGCGGTATCTCACACACACACACACACACACAGTATCACACACCTCTACGGGCCCTGTTCACACCTCTTGCTCTCCAAACACACACCTGATTTACTTTGCTTGATAATTAGAAGGTGTTCACTCAGACACACCTTTCACACACTTGCACTGACTGTGGAGTGAGTTGTAGGGTGGATGCCAAACACGGCACATTACCCCATCATTCAGTGGCTCTGTATTTACCTCCATAGATGACGGTGCCGTTGTTGTTGAAGACTATCCTGCACTGGTCCAGGGCTGGAACTGTGTGCAGGAGGTGGAAGGTGCGCAGATCCCACTGAAACTGTAACTAAGGGCTTTGACATTCTTCATTTTTCATTTGTATCAAATCAATCTGCTATGAATTTAATTACACAGTGTTTAAAACCATCCCAAGGGACGTCAAAATCAATTTTCAGAGCAATAAATATTTAATGTTTAGATGTGAAGTGAAAGCTCAATAACTGATCTCATAACTGGGGCTGCTGCAAATTTGAACTGCTGACAGAATCACATTTTTCTCTACTGTTAGCACATTCTCTACTGTCTACACGTTACCTGCTAAAATGAACAGTGTATTATTACCATCTCTTTTCAAACCAAAGGTGATAAAAACACACTGATCCAAACAATGACAGATCCTTCAGAACATTAAACCAGCTAATGCTTTAGCAGCAAACTTAGCATTTAGAAATCTTAAAACAAAACACCTTCACTGTATCAATTTACATGACATCAAACCCTCTATAATTAGAAATGCACGCACTCATTTAACTTCGGGAACATTTGAATTTGAGCTAATCTAGCAGCAGCGCTAAGGACTAGCAGTTTCTTTAGGCACCAACTTTGGTCCATTGGTATTTTATTTTGTAGCGGCTTTAATGATTCCCAGTCTATCCAACTCTCTTAAATAGGTGCACCTTTACGTTTTCCCTCTATGCCAATAGTGCTTCAAATTGTCAGATGGATAACAGTGATTTGGTTCAGTCCCCCTAAGGTTAAACCAACATCACTTTGGTAATCCTTCAACCGTCCATGCAGTGCCACAATAAGGTCAACATTTGAGGAAATACAAAACTAATGACATTCTGATCAGTCTCAGCTCAACTTTGTGTTTTGTGCTATTTAGAAAAATGTAAGCATGCCATAATGCTTAACAGAGACTGAGAACAGCGTTAATATAGTGCTGGGCGATATAGCCTAAAAAATACATTCTCAGATTTTCTCACAACAAACCTGATTTACGATTTTAATCGCCTTTTGTCTTCTTCTAGAAAAAATATCAAAATGATGAATGTATTGCTAATAAATACATTTTGCTTTTATTTTATTAAGAAATTGTAACTAAAGCAATCTGGATTTACCTTCAATTATTAATAATGTAACCAGATTTCTCTTTTGGGGTTTAAGTGCAAAGCTGAAAACTTGAGACTTTGCTGTTTCAGGATACAGCTAAAGCGCAGATGACGCAGAGCAACTTTAGCAAGAACTTGTGGTTAGGTGTGACATATCTGGGGCCAACGATCCCCTCTGTAGGAAGTAAACCACGTGAGCCCAAGGGAAGCAGCACAGTAAGTTAAAGTGAAAAATCTTGGTTTTCCACAAACCTGATTTATTGTTTAAGTCGATTTATCGCCCAGCCCTAGGTTAATATTAAACATGCAGGACATCAGATTGTTAGCATTGTCATTGTTAGATCTAAGCGTGCTGACGTTAGCATTTTTCTCCTTTTGGCACTTTACTATTTGCTGGCCATGCATCTAAGTCTCAAGGATACAATCTCTGTATTGATGATGACCTCCAGGCTGTTAGGGTGGAAAACGCCGCTGATGTTCATGTTGAACTTGTCAAACTTGTGGATGGCCTGAGCCGTGCGAACATCCCACAGCACGCCGTCATTCAGCACCAGGTCATCTGTGGGGTTGAAGGTGGCACAGTTTCGCTTGTAATTGTTTGCCAGGTCTGGGTTGTTTAGAGTCAGAGTCACCTGACCCGTCTGAATGTCGTAAATCTGGAAAAAAAACAAGAATTGAACGTAAGCGGTGCCCATTGACGGCGAATGTTTTTCACAATGCTGCAAAGATGTCTGACATACTCACACGTGCTACATGCTCTTTAGTCCCGATCACACGATCCTGTGAGAGCTTACTGAACTCCACATAGTGGTCGCCCAGAAAGGAGTGCCTGAAGACAACAAGAGGAACACTTTAACAATTCATCAAAAACATAAAGACAGTACGAGTATAAAAGCTCGGTTATTTTAAACGTATCATTGTTTTAAGACACTGTGGGACAAATTCAAATATAGATTACCAGTATTGTCTTATTTAAACAGCGTAGATAAATTGAGTGAAGTGCTTGTGTCCTAAGAACTGAAGACTGGCGCCCTCGGGCTGTGAGCGTTCATAATTAAACAGCATCCTATCTGCGGCTCCATCTTTGACAGAATAAAGCTGCTGTGTTGTGAGCAAACCCACATACATGAGGCAGTGGGATCATAGGCGGCCTTATTTTAAAGGTTTATGACGCTCGGCATTCAGACAGAAGTCATGTTGAACATGCTGGCAATCACACACTACTGCTTCAATATTTCAGACTTCTATTTAAAAGAATGAATTATGTATGGGAGTGGTAAAAAAAAAATCAAACGTCCCTTACTTCATGATGAAGACTGATTTCATGCCCCACAGTGCAGACAGAGGGTAACTCCAAGAGGCGGACGTTAAGAGCAGAGAGCCATCCTAAAACAACACAAAATATGATGGTTAAAGATCTCACCCCTTACACCTTCTACAAACATAAGAAATCTTCTACTTGAGATGCTTTTTATATTTGATATCATTAATGAATTAAATATTGTTTTCAACATCTTTGAAACATCTTGAAGTATCTATGAATATGCAAACATATGCACCCTGACCCTAACCACACCCTGAACAGTGAGTTTGAAATATTACTGTCAAACCTGAGATACAGGGTCCCACCCATCTCTTTACACCCATCAATCCTTAAAATAAATATGGATCTGAATCCCAGATCGATGAAGGCGTCTGAATGTTGTGTCAATAGTTTGTATCTTGCCATTCATTTTTAGGTTCTGCATCACATAATTGTGTCTGTGATGCCATACACATTTCAGACATCTTCTGACAATAAAGTCCTATCAATCAAACAATCAATAAGTGGTTCTGAATTTAAGGTGTCCCCTAGGGTCAACTCTCAGCAAACTGAAGGTTTCAAGTTCCCAAATGGCAGTTACACATTGTTTTGTTTTAAATAATTGAACTACATCTAAAACTGAGACATCCCAGAAAAGAAAACACTGCCCAACCCATTTTTTGGGTGGAGAGGGAATTCAGATAAACCACATGTAAAAGGCAGCAGCTAATTATGGCATTAAAATGTCGGTATACTAGAAAGCTTTCACTACAGACCCGGGACGGCTCCAGGTGAGTGATGGCAGAGCTGTGACAGCTGTAGCTGGCCTCCTCCTGGCCTGTAAACACATTGTAGAGTTTGAGCTGCCCTGTGCACGTGCCGAGCATCAGGAAGCGCTCGCGAGCAGAGAAGGCACAACACATGAATCCACTCTCGTCCTCGTCTGCCTCCCTGAACACGGAAATAGGACGAAACCTAGGAAACGGGAGGGGGAAAAAAAAAGAAGTAAGGAAATGGTTTTGGAAGATTGCTTTTGTGTTCAGGGAAGGAAGCCTGACTCTAATAAAACCACCTACCTGCTGAAGATGAGATGTCTGTCAAAGCAGCCTCCATCCACTCCTCCATATTTGGGATAAATTACCCTCCGTGTGTGTCGGGACGTGAAGTTGATGGGGGCTTGACGTCTCTGTTTGGGCTCTGGGCATTGATGCGGGGTGAAGAGAGAGAAAGGCGGGCATGTTGCCACAGGGTTTTTACAGCGTGCGTGCTGCTCCCTCAGGTACTCTGTGATGATGCTGTCTAGTGCAGGTGGGGATGGCAGGTGTCTGTCAAACTGCTTCTTCATGGCTGGACTCTGGCTGAAGGCACCGTGGTCAGACTTCTGCCTCAGCACTCGAGGTTTCTTACAATTTACAGCACTGCACCCCATTTGCCGTTCACGAGAGAAAACGATGCGTCCAATCAGGGGTGAGCCGTTGCTACAGAGGGGGACAGACGTTGAGGGAAAAGCAGTAGAGGAAGAACATACGGTGGTTTGTGATGGACAGGGACGTGTTGGTGGATTGCTTGATCCTGGGGTCGATGAATGTGGGGGATGGTTTCCGAGTCTTGAGCTGACGCCGTTCGCCAGCCGTGGGGTACGGGGGAGAGTCGCAACAGGGGAGGCAGGCAGGGGAGGAGCAACGGGAGGGAAAGCACAAGTGGAATGAGCTGAATGAGACAGACAAGACATTGGCAGTTCTGCCTCCTTGGTGAGCGTGGTAGCGGTGTCATGAAGGCCTTTTGCAACGAGGTGGTTTCTAATAAGCAGCAGCAGCTCTTTCTCAGGGAAGCTGATCCTGGACTGAGCCACCACGCTGGCCCTCTGCAGCCACGCCAGAGACACATCCGTTCCGATCATCAGCGGTTTCCCAGAGATCCGTTCTATCAGCTCAGCCGCAAACTTGCTGAACTTGACGTGTTCACTGCGTTTGTCCTGGAGCACAGGCTCCTTCATGAGCTGTTGGATGTGTCCGCTGCTGAACAAAGGCAGCTTGCTGATGATCTGTCTGACGGAGCTGGAGCGAGACAGACCCACCAGAGCCTTACAGGCCAGAGCTCGGATCTGATCTGCATCTGTAATGGGCATCTTCACTGTCAGCAGAGATAGCAGCACCTACAGGACAAATGCAGAATGTAAGCTAAAAAAAAACAAAGGCTGACAAAAACCAGTGTTTCATTTTATTTTGAATGCTACCAAACTTAAAAATGAGAGGTAGAAGAACGATTTAAAAACTTATAAATAGACCTACAGTGTGATGTTATTTAACTAAAGAAAAATACAACCCTTCTTAGAGATAAGAAAAACTGCACAGGTCTCTGCTAAGGCACCACACAGCTCACAATTAAGACCAGAACCACAAAGGTTCCTGTCTGCCACTTCTATGCAGAGATTTGCCTTTGGCTGGTACAACTTGGTTTACAAAACCAACTAAATCCTTACTGGTGATTACATGTTCTAATGTTTGTTTTGAATTTTAGATCATCTAGTCCTCCAAGAGTAGTAAAAGCCATTAAGCACAATGGCTGTCTTTTAAATCAAGATTTTTTCCAAGATTTTGTAAATTTGCATGTAATACTCTCTTGAAAGTTTTCCTTCTGCGATGTGTGATTAGGTGATACAATGAACCCCAGATTTCCTTCAGTGCAGGACTGCATCTTGCACCGCCAGCTTCCCCATATTCAGTTCATGGACGCGTGTTTGAGGCTGAATGTGAGGCTTTAAAAAGTGTTTAAAAATGTGCACTGCTCCAGGAAAAGGCACTTTATAAATCCAGTCCATTTACCACTGCAGCACTTAGCGAGAACTGTCACAGCCGAAATGTGCCTTTCAGCCACTTCCACAGCTTTAAACAGCCTGTCTTACAGAACCACTAGAAAGCATTTGATGTTCCTGATATAAAAAAAAACAACAACTCAAGAACAGACATAAGAAGTTAAAATCACAAAAGTTGTGGTGAATGGAGTAAGCATCAAGTCTACCTTGATGCCATTGTTAGATTGCACCACGTTCCACATTTTACTGAGCACGCTCTCACTGGCTTTGGTCTGCTGAGGAAGGCGCCGGCGGGGGGTTCCTGCAATGAACTTGCCAATGCTGGACATGCGTTTGTCTGGAGCACAGACGCAGTTGATGGCGACCTGCAGAGCCGACTTCTGAATCTCGGCATCATTTACAAACACCTCTCCTTCCGCCACTGCCAGGACGATACTCATTCCTGAGAGGAAAAGACAAACGATGAAATTAAAAACCTTTCAGGAAAATAATACTTGAAGTCGTGCCAGCTTCTCAGCAGGGATGGGCACAGGTTGTATGAAACAAACAAAAACGAAACTACAAAGCTACTGCCTGTTGTTACTAGTTGTGGATAGTAATACTATTACAAATCCCAATTTTATTATGCACTTGATTTCTCCTGCAATGCAGCTCCAGTGTGTATGTTACTGTTGATGGCAAACAACCAGTTGAGAGGGCCTGAGAGCTACTGTAACATATGACTCACATTCATACTAAAAGGTCAGGGTTTCATTGGACGAAATTGGCTGAAATTGCACCATGCTCTGATACAACCTACCGACAGTGGAAACACTGGATCCTCCCTCATCGAGGACAGCGACAGCCTCGGACAACAACAGCTGGGTCTTTGGAACTACTGTGAGGATACTCAGGATGTCAAGGGCATAACGCACTGTATCGCTCCTACAGGGAAAGAAAAACAATCACAAAATCAGACATCAGAAGTCAGAAGTCAATAACTAATAGCGGGAATACTTTTACTGCTCTCTATAGAAAAGGAAAAGATAATAGATGACACAATATGAAAGAAGACTTGGACTGGTCGTCCGATCCAAACCTGCCATAGTAGGTCCTCCAGTCACAGGCGATGGAAATGAGCTGCAGGAGGAGCTGAACACATGACAGCTTGTGAAAGACCTCCGCTGGTTCCCAGTACAGCCGGAGTGGGCCATACTCTATAAGAAACTCCATCATTTCCACCACCTGCTCACGGCTGTAGCTGACCGCCTGGAGAACGAGACGAGAACAGTTATGAATACTACCTCGACAAAAAGAAACTCCTGCATTTAAATTTTACCTAACCACAAACGCAGCAACTTAACAGAAAATCTGTGCAAACAAATGTCAAACGGATTATGAATTGTGCAATTAAAATGACTCCCACTTCTCCTCTGCGTACCTTATAGTAGGGCTGGGAGTGAATGGGGGCGCCCCCCTCTGTGCGCTGCAGGGACTGCTTCACCTGCTCAACCTTGATTGCCAGATGGGCCTCAAAGTATCTTCGCAGGGCCATGCAGGTGTGCTTGGCTGTCTGTCTGCTGGAGAAAATCTCATCATCACTCAGCAGAGCTCCCTGGTCCTCAGGGTTCAGGATCTCCAGTGTGCTAATCTAGAAATAGTCAGTGTCATACATTAGCGAGAATTTATCGGCCGCTCATTTTATCAGTTCATTTTATTGACATGTTTGCTAAAAAGATACAGATAAGTTTACATGGGTGAGCAGAGGAATACATATGGCAGACAGCTGCTTTGTCCTACCAGATTGACGAGGCGTCGGAGCCCGTCCTGCTTGTCAAAAAGCTCCAGGACGGCACGAAAGGAAAAAGAGATGGAGAAGAACATGGTGGCGTGGCAGCAGCCGGACGCATGTGAGCACTCCAGCAGCCACAGTGTGTAACCAACCACATCTGACAGGATGGAGTGTGGCAACATGCACACCTAGAGAGGATAGAGGACACACCAATGAATGCAAATTGAAACAAAAATGACATGATACTGATGAAATCTAGCGTCATGAACCGATAGATACCTAAACATTTTTGTAACAATGATAATCTGAATGAATATATTTATATTTTAAGAGAATTTCAGGCAGAAATTAAATGCAATGTAACAGTGAAAGAATGATGTCAATATTTCAAATGTCATTGTGGTAAAGCTTGTGTCTGGTTTGTACCCTCTCCATGGCGTCCTGGTTATAGGCAAGGTAGTAGAGGCACAGTGACACGCCAGTAGCTGCCATTGATGGCCTGGGGATTTCCAGCAACTTCTGAACTCCTCCATGAGCCACAAACTCTGCAGCAAACTTCTTGTGCAACAGCAGAGAAGCCAAGTACTGCAGGAGTGGAGAGGAGACAAGTAGAGAAGTGAGCCTGAGAAACGTTCCGCTTCTGTTGACTACAGTGGGTGGACTGCAGGAGACAGCATTTACCTTGAGAGCTTCAAAGGTGAGCTGCACATCGTTGGTCTGTTTTAGATCCATATAATGCATGAGAAGCTCACGAGCTCCCATCTGCATGAACACTGCCAGCAGCTGCAGGTGGGAAAAGGAATGATCAAATTGACAACACATAAATCATCTCGATTTTCTTTATGGAAACCAGAAAACGCCTGTGAACCAAAGTAAGACACACTGGTAACAGTTTCTTGCGTGAAATAGAAAAGATGAGGTATCACATTTCAAAAATGGTTTTAAATTGCATCAGAACAAAACCAATTTCTATTGTAAAAATTAAGGAAGACTGACACCTGCTGGTGAACATTTAACAGGACACGGATATTTTAAAGTGATCCTCTACATGCTGCTTACCTCCTGATATTCTCCCAGAGGGGTGAGATACTGAAGGATGAGCCTCTGCTCGATCTCTGGGGTCAGAGGGTACAAATGATAGTTGTTGCCGATCACCCAGGGACTCATCTCAGACCAGCTGCTGTTTGAAAGCTCACTAAAGTTCCTTTCTGGATCTGGCAAAGAGAAATTCAGCTTCTGTTTGGAGATCCTTCCGATGTCCCTGTCTACCCTCCTTCTCAGGTAACTGCTGCCATCAGACATGCCTAGCTGAGTCAGTGAACCAGGGGCAGACATGGGCTTCATCATGGTTTTAACGGCCGAGTTGGCACGGCTGCTGGTCTTATGGGGAGAATTGAGACGGAACGAGAGCTCGTTTTCAGGTTCAATGGTTGAGAGGGATATGTCGCCTTCCTCCTCTGGTCCCGCCCCGTCCCTTTCTGCTCCGTTTCTGCCCAGTGTAAACGGCTTATCTTCAAAGCCTCCGTCAACAGTCTCCTCATCCAGAGGCAACAAAGGCTCTCCCAGTGTCTTCCTGGGACTCGGCCGTTTGATTTCCCTTTTGTTCTCAGCGTCCTTATCCTGAAGCTCACGCAAACGATGCAGCATCAAAGGCACCTGTCGAAAGTTAAGCATGAAAAATTAGTTGATGTGAAGCTGCTAAATCACACAACCGACGGATTGCGGGCAGACTGGTCTCATCCTTTGCACAGTTCTAATATTTGTTGAAGTGCCTTGTCAACCGGTTCACGTTTTCCAATAAAATAAAGCAGACATAGAAGACTGCAGAAAACTCATACTGACCAAAACAGAGTTCTCCTCTCTGTAGTTGGCTGCAATGTCCTGGTTCTCCATGGCTCCGGCTAACAAGCCAGTGGCGTAGATCCTGAGGGGCTGCTCGGCCTCCTGAGCCCACTTAAACAGCCGTTCCACTATGCCTTCCTGTGAAGAGCAAGCACAGAAGAAAGGTTCAATTTATCTAGAAATAAGAATATATTATCCAGAAAGGTCAGGTATTGTGTCTCTGCCAACATGTTGCCAAATAATAATGTATTAAAGCTTGAAATACAGTTTCTAAAGTTCTAAAAAGAATATCCAGTCTTTATTATTTATCATTGATCAACTTATTCAAAAAGAACTCCAAAGACTTTGTAATACTTTTTAAAAAAAGAATCAGGTGAGAGTTTATGTTTGTCCTCAAATCAGCTGTCACAGAGAGGCGGTTTAAGTGTAACTGACCCACAGGCTGAACTGTGACAAAACAAACAAAAGTTTACATTTTCAACAACTACAGCAGTTTTGTCTTTATTTGCCTACGCATGCTTCTTTTTTCAAGAAAAACTGAAAACTGGCCCTCCAAATTTTAATTTATGACCACACTGTTTTTTTTTTTACCTTAGTATCCGGCAGTGAAAAGTACATGAAAATACATCACTTTATATAGCCTTGACCATTTAACTCAGCATGTTCTATATCTGTTAAAATATGACCTAATACAGAGTCTATCTTATTGTGTCATACCAGCTGATATAAAAGAGACGCGTAGTTAAAACACGAGTACAGAGGGAAAAAAAGAATGCTTCTCCCTTTCATGAACTCAAAATGGACCCACCTTCTCCTGAAAGACTACAGCTGTCTCCAGCCCAGGCATGATGTTCTGGAGCAGGCGACAAGCCGCTGCATTGAGGGAAAATTCCCTGCTTGTCATCACATAGCTGTTCACCAGCTACAAAGAGGAGAAAAAACACATGAATCTTTTTTTTTTTTTTAAACTTAGGAGCTAAAAGCTGCCCTTAATTTTGCACGAATACAGTGTCATGCTTACTGTGTTCATAAAGTCGTCATTCTTAAACAGGATCTTCAGCAGGTGCCCTAACACACATTCTGGATCAGCTCTCCCTAGTGGCCGAGAGGGAAATGTCAAAATCATGCACAATATGTAAACTGCTAGTTAGTAAGCGATGAGGGGTGTTTTTGTCGTACCAGGATGTCGATCATCAAAAGGGTCTGGATCGGCTTTGTGGTATTCTTCAGTCTCTTTCTCAACAAGTTCTGAGATTCTGAACAACACAGAACATTAATACATTAAAAACCTGTAGCCTAGTGGTTAGTGCTAGCCCCATGTACGGAGGCCCAGGTTCAAATCCAACCTGTGGCTCCTTTCCCCACATGTCATACCCAACACTCTCTCTCTCTCTTTCTTTCTTCATGACATCTGACTCTATCAACTTTCCTCTCTTTAAATAAACGATAGTATAAACTACTTACTTGGTGAGGATGTTAACAAGCTCCTGTGTGCTGCCCTGTTGCTCCCTCTCCCATTGTTCAAGTAGAGCAGTCAGCTCTGCCTTGGAGTCCACACTGGCAGATGCTGACGCCATAGCACAGCCTGTCAGAATGGCATCAATCAATCAATCAAACTTTATTTATACAGCACCTTTCAGACAAATTAAATTGCAGTTCAAAGTGCTTAACAAGAGTGCAGAAAAGTTATTGACGAAAAGTAGTTTATAAAATCATTGAGAGACCAATGCACACCAATAAGAATTAAAAATAAAATATATGTATAAAAATAAAATACAATAAAATACGACACATAAAAGCAACAAGATATTAAAATAAATATACAAGAGGAAAATATTTAAAATTGTAGTAGGATAAAAAGACAATTCAGTAATGTTACGATTTGAATTGATATAAAACACTATATAGGCATGCACTTCATTTGGATTTAATTTGTCATAAATACATTCTTTACATTTCTGGTCACATCCAGGATATAACAGAGCAGGCAACTGTGTGGCATAACTTAATAATAACACCACAAAAAAAACAAAAAAACAAGCATGCCTTTTTCATGTGCTTTATATACTCAGTTGCCAGATGTGTATGCACTTAACTTGAATGCAGGTAGATTATAAGAAGGAAGCTATATTGTCGTATAACCCATTAACAATTGTTTAAACTGTGTAAGTTATCGTGGTCATTTTGGAAAATAGTTTGTGGTGCTGAGGAATTATTTCGCCTTGTTATTTCATTTAAAGCAAAGACAAAAAAAAACACCATTCATGAAAGCGTGTAATGCATAACTCTTCACTGCATACATGTGAACCAATCTGTACGGAATAAACGAGACACCGCGTGTATAGTTCACTGAAGTCGGGATTAAAAAAAAAAAGAGGCAACAAACTGTGTGCAGGTGTTTCTGCCCTCCTGGGAAAACAACTGTCAAAACTCTTTTACAGTTCAGGTTAAAAATAGACTGAAATCCCGAGCAGCATGTTTTCTGATTTGATAATGAACTACTCTCTCAGAGCGAACACTTTTCATGTTATCCTATATTCTCCTAAACCCGACACTTTGTGAAGTCTGCAGAGAGAGAGAGCCTGTTGCGATATTTCGGCTAGCTCGACTGAGGCTCACCGAGGGGAAGCTATTCTGTTTAGCTTGCTCACGTCTCCTTTAAAGCGTCGTCTTCTGACTTCCCGTTATAGATTACACTTAACATGAGCGGTCCCGACATGCACAGCTTTTCTTTCTCAAACTCATATCGCACTGGAGCCAACAAAAAAACCTTGCCTGTTCGTGTAATTTAGCACTGAGGTAGAGGCTAGCAGCATCACAGGTAAACCCGACTAGTTAGCTGGCATGCTAACTTTACCTTGTTGTCCCGCTCACTTCCTTTTCGTTTTTACAAAGTCTTGTTTCCACCGGATATTAGTTCAGACTTGATCAATTCAAGGTGAAAATCAATTTATCGACCAGTATTTCACAGACAAAGCTTAATGTGCTTTATTATAGCTTTGTGTTCACGGTTTATTATCATTATGGCGAACACGTTCCACACGTCACTTCACGAGCGACGGTCCACTTTTAATGACGAAACTTTCAACAGCAAAACATTGTGAAATACCATTTATTCAAATTGATAGATAAATACAAAGCAAGTCGGAGATATTGTTGTGTGTTGAGATTACACAAAGTTAGTAATGATTAACATTCATATTTAAAAAAAATAGTTTTCTGTGTGAAATCACGTTACACATGTTACTAATAGTTTAATAATGCAAAAAATATTCAGTATAAAACATTTTGATTTATGATGGAAACGACAACATTACTGACATAAATGTGTAAAGAGTGTATCATTTACTAATTTTTACATGTTATCAATAAGCATTTTCTTTATTAGGTCATGCACACAAAGGAGAAATCCTGCCTGCATATTATCCCATAAAGCATCTCAAGATAATACTTGTTATGAATTGGTGCTATACAGATAACAATTGATTGATACATGGCATACAATAATAACAATGATATTATTATTATTATTAGTTTAACTTAGTTATAATTGATTATTCTGCTTTTATTTCTCAGTAACATTTGATTCTTATGCATCACTGTGCTTATTAGTTTTATTGTTATGATTTTATCTGTTCTCCCCTGCGCTTATTACTGTTCTCTGCTATTTTATTTTGATTAATTGTGTACTTGTTTTAATGTAAAGCACTTTGTGATGTGTATCTGTGAATGGTTCTATACAAATAAACTTTACTTACTTACTTACTTACTAATGTTGTAGCGGCTCAAAGGAAAATTCACTGTCTGCTTGGCGTATAAGATCACTTATTGAATGGATTTCATTAGTTCCTCTGACTTAAATGGCATCCTTGCTTAAATGGCTTGTTGACCTCTTCTTAGATAAACTTAAAAAATGACTTATATGCCTACATGTCAGGGAACCTCCCATTAATCAGTAAAAGTGACTAGTAGTAAAACTGCTTAATTTTGACAGCCAATGATCTGGAATTGAATTACCTTTGTATGAAAGCATTTCAATTACATGACAGTACAGCAACAGGTAGCAGGATAATTATCTGCACTGACTCTGAACTCATTTCCGTACACAAAGTAAACGTGCGATTTCCCTTTCCATGAGTAGGTCACTTTGGTGACGGGGATCAGCTCTATGGTCTGACGCTGAAGACAAAGAAAGGAAATATGAGCATAATACACTGAGGCAAAATTAGGCTTTGATCATGAGTATTTTCTAGTCCATAAACATTTCTTGAAAAAGTAGACTATAAATACAATGGATGCACTCTTACCTGTTGTAGAATACGTGAGTTCTGGCAGAACTTGTTCTGGTGTTCTCTGACGAGGCGCTGTGCAGCATTCACCACTGTAACATCTGGAAGGCCGGTCACTGGGTAAACCTGCACAGGGTGATCACTATAATATTAATTAGTGCTCATATTTTACATTACAGCCACTATCCACTGCTAATTAGTAAAAGAGCACAAAGATAGATTCAGTCCCTGATCAGTGTCACACAGGATGTGTTTTTGTGTGTGGTCACCCGCATACTCGTAGTACTACAATAGCTAAAGCTGCACACATACAAAGAAAATTCAAATGTGCTATAAGTGACAGTTAAACTTGTGAAGCATCTCACAAGTGTTATGCTGGCTTAGTTCACTGTTGAAGTGGTTATGACATGGCTGAAACAACCTGTGTTGACACTCTGTACACCTGTTGGGGAAGATAAATGTTACACAATTTTAACCACATATGAGCAAGCTTGGTGTTGAGAGTCTAATTATCAAGGCTTCAGTCGTCGGTAGGTTTGATCGATCCTCGTGCTATTTGGTGCATGTCATCCCCCAATAGAAATAATCTATTGTATCCATAAAAAAAAACTATCCTACCTGACTGAACTTGTGCTTTATGAGTAAGAAAAAAAATCATTTTTTTTACCATGTACTGAGTGTCTTTGAAAAGCTCCTTGCCAGACACATTGCTCAGGTTGTCCAACTGCAGTCCACTTGACTGTTCCACAACATAGTTATCAGTGTTGTTGGTCCTGAAATCATGTTCATAAATAAAAGAATAATTTGGGTTTATATTTGGTTAACTAGTTGAGATTCCATTAATGTTACAAGTCTGAAAATAGTAAAGAGATGTTTTTATGTTGTAAGTGGAGTTAGATATTCTTCACAGATGTTGAGGAAACCGCACCATTTCACAGTGACGTTGATGTAGACCAGAAGCTGTTGTTTTCCATGACATGTGTCACATTGCTTCGATCCTTGCCCGTGACAGTGGCTGCAACTGAGAATAATGATGAATAACTATTAGATTCTTCTCTCCTACTTAACACTTTTATTGAATGCAAATCAAAAACCAATGGGTTTTACTTACTTTTCCCTCCCTCTGCCACTGCAGCGGTCGCATCGATCATCTCCGTGGCGGAAACCGGATCCATTGCAGACCCAACAAACTTTCTAAAACGAGCAAGAAAGGAATTCTTATGATCACACTCAAGGTCGCAAAAGTTACACTTTCAATTAGGTCTGCAGAAACTACTCACATTTCCAGCACCAACACAGTCTTTGCAAGGTTTTCTCCCCATTCCCACACAAGCATGGCAGCCCTGTATATGCAATGATTGTAGTCAGGAATCATCTTTAAACACAATCACAACAGCTCTTTGTTCTCCAATCATGTTTCAAATGATTTACCTTCAAAGAGGATGTGTTGGGAACCTTTATAACCTGCTTGTCATCCACAAAAAAGGTGGGGGATTTTGCAGGAATATCCCACGGCCCTGGTGGAGGTTGGGCAAAGGCATCCACAGGCTGGCCTGATTAAATAAAGAATAAAAAAAACGTAATTTAAGTGAGCAGTGTCCTGAAACAGCTGACTGAGTGAGAATGAGAATTGCACCCATGTAACAATATGATGGTACTACCATGGTATGGATCCTGCTTCCACTCTGTAGATCGTGATTCAGTGAAGGTTTCCAGGCGGTACTAAGATAAAGCATTGGCGGAGAAAACAGGAATATGTATTAAACAGCCACTATAAAACCTTTATTGATTTACATGCTCTTCTTCTGGCAGGTTTCCTACCACACAGACCAACTGATCGGTGCAATAGACCACCTCTTACCCTGTAAGTATTAAATGCATCCATACTGGTGATCACACCATCCTTTGCTGGTGCTGCACTGTAGCAGCATTTGCTGGAGGCAAACAGGACAAACGCATCCCGGGCAGTGTCCTCGCTGATAGACGGGATACTGTAGACAGTGTGAGAATGAGATACAGTATGTCATGGGGTCTGAAACCTTTGATAGGACGTGCAAGTTTTAGTAGTGCACAAAGTGCTTAGCTTGCTTTAAATGTTTACAACACATTATGGAAAATCTTTTGCAATATTTTAAACAACCATGTTGAAATAAAAGGAAGTGGTTTAAGGCTTACTTCCAATGTGGTTGGTGAGGTCCAGGTTCAGGCTGAGGAACTGGGTAAGCAGGCATTGGAGGAGGTAGAAATCCACCTATAGACATTAAAAGTAGCATTGCTTTTTTTCTGGTAGCAATCATTCCTATGCTTTTTGTTCATGCAGTATGAGCTCAGTGGCCACTTTATTGGTACACAAATCTTTGATTATTTATGTTTATATTTAATGTTGTACTTTTGTAAACTGAGAGCACAGTTCACCAAAGCCATATTCCTTGTGTGTGTAAAAGCATGCATGGCCAATAAAGCTGATTCTGATTCTGAATCAGCAGCTTAGCCATAAATCCTCATGTCCAGATTACAATGCTCAATCTTGAGTGTTTGTATTTTTTTTTTTAAACACAAAATTAAGACCTAATGTATTTAGCCTAAATGTTGTTCTCTTTCATAAAAATTAAACTTAAACTGATGTTTATGAGCAAAATAAATGAGTAGAAAAACGTGTTGGAGAGGCGATGTCCTGGACTGCATTACCCTAAACAGATGTGGTGTACAATAGCAATGTGACTAGGAGGCCAAGTGAAAGAAGACATCAGTGTGGTGAATAGTTTCCTATTTTTACAGTGCTTTACCTCCTCCTCCCGCCACTGTTCCTTCATAGCCAGGCACGCTGTCAAACATACTGGCCGGAGGAGCACTGGGGCCCTGGAAGTCTGCTGCGGGTGGGGCGAACATAGCTGAAGCAAACCAGAAGAACCAGTTTTGGTCATGTGTATACATTTAACCAGTGGTGTCAAAAGTATTGACGTTCATTACTCTGGTTACCTTCTCTTAAGTAAGGTAACAAAGTATTTGTACTTGTACTTGACACCCCTGCATTTAGCTTTTCAAAATGTTATCTTTTAAAGTTTTAATGCATAAAACAAACAGACTATAAAGAAAAAAAAACAGTTGATAAAGTTTACAGTATAACGCGTCTCTACATGAAAATACCTTAAGACAGAGTCGTGAAGGAATCACTTACCTTGTCCATCATACATGTTATTATCCATCATGAGATGTTTTATAGCAAAGCCATAGACTCACAAAACGGGGCTGGGTTGTTTCTAAACACTAACTTCTGTAAATCTAGTATCGCTCAGAACAGCAACAGCGACCGCAGACACCTCACTTAGCCTGAACTACAAAATGACGTCACGGCTATGTGACTGACCCGTAAAACGAGTTTTTAGTTTCAGTTAAATTGGTTAACTCTCTCTTTGAATAAGCTAATACAACTCTATGGATCTTACCTGCCCCACCTTCTGCTGCCGGGAGGTACCCGGGGTTGGCCACTCCATAATTTGGGTTTTGGTGGCTGCGAATAATGCGAAAACGAAAGTTAGGTCAGTGAAATGGAAAATAAAAAAATATGTTAGAAGTGAAACACGCAACATAAATGCAACGCTCACTTCATTATCGGCTGATTCTCCATTAAAACGCAGGAAATCGACTAGAAATAAGACGACGAACTACACACACTATCATTCGTGATCTCATCAAAAATATGGCACTATAACCTATCATCATGTGACAAAATGCTGATCATTTACCTTTTATCATACCCCACCCCCATGTGCTGCATTTTAGTCCGCTACCGCCTCCTCTTCCTAAACAGGAAAAAAACTTCCCTTTTTAGTGGTCTGTGTTCCGCTTAAAATGAATGCTTATTCTGTTATACACTGGTCTTTTGGGGGGAATCAAGTCGATCACTTCAGAGAAGTACAGAAGGAAAAACCCACCCTTTGCCCCCCGACAAAAAAAAATCTGGTCAAAAAAAATCTGTTCAGGAAGTGCGCACAACTCCGTTTCCTGAGCAGTAAAGCAAACACATTAGACACAATAGTTTTGTACCGTTCCCGAGCATGATTCTGTAACGTGAGGGTCCAATGTGTGGTGGATGGATCACTAGTTAAGAGAAACAGAGGGATGGAGACGGACAACTTTCTCAGCAGCACTTTACTATCATCCACATTGTTCTGCTGCACAACAGCAGTAACTTCCTTGTTACTTATCACATATCCAGTCGTTAGCCAATCAGAGGTTAGGATGATTTAACTCAAGGCAAACATTATGACAAACACAGAAGTAGATTCAATATAATTTGGTCACAGTTACTAGGTGCTACTGCAAACATTAAAACATGTAAATATATCAATATTAACTTCATAAACTCAAATATGTAAATAGTTCACTGTATAAATGTTAACTTATTTTTAACTTCAGCTGAAATACATGAATTAACTCAAATATATGAATTTACTTCACTTTTAAATCTTACAATTCCTCCACATTCCCCTCTCCCCCGCTGGTCTGCGTTCACATAAACATCGTTCCCTGCGTGCACCGTACTATAGGCTACACTTTATATTTACAGTCTATGCTGCCCTACAAAAAGGCAAAAGGCAGTAACTTCAATTTTTTCGAAAATGAGTTTTTGTCATTTTTGGAACATCACAGATGTGCTTTATCATGTGAACAAATATCTTGACTCAATTGTGTTGTTGTTCTTTTGAGAAAATAGTAGGTTGTATTTGCCTTAACTTCCAAAAGCCCTCGAGAAAACAAGGCAGAGTCCAGTAACTTCACTCATCAGGGTCTTTGTCTTTGAACTGCAGCATTCAGGAATGCTCACACTGAGTTAAGGTCTTCTGCCTTTGTTTTGCTGCGGATCAAAGTGAAGTTACTGTTTTACTGCAGTGGAGTTAAGGTGTTATGCCTTTGTTTTAATATCTGTCATCAAGCACTTAATTGTGCCATGATCACTAGATTTCATGTATATGTTATCATTATTATCATATACTGATTTAATATAGTGATCAGCAACCAAGGGAGCTAACAAATGGAAGTTACTGCCTTTTGCCTTGGCATGACGCCTTATTATTGTACAGGCAATGCAACGGCAGAGTACCTTAACTTCCAAATAAGGGTCAAAGGTCATGTTTAAGCTCAAGATTTTTATGTACATTAATAACCTGATTAAAAAGACAAAGAATTGCCACATTTCCAATATTCTGCAACTCATTTGGCTGGACAACAAAAAGACTTTAAAGTCATTTTTCTCAGTTCTACACTCTGGCGACTTAAGGGCTTTTGCCTTTGTAGGGCAGTATGGTAAATACACAATCCGATACAGCAGGTGGCAGTAAACACATAGTTGGTTTACAAATCTGCCAACAAATAGAAAGTAAAGTAGCAACCATGGCACTGGTCAACCCTGCTGCTCACTGTGGATGTGTTTGTTAATTCTTAGAAGTCAACAACAACCCTCTTTCTACACACAATTGTGCATTTGTGTAATTGTGCAGCTCAGAGGACTAAACGGGCCCGTGCTGCGCAGATATGACGGGTTTGAAGGAATTTTGTCATACATACATGACCGCTGCTAGCTCCTCAACTCCTAACCCCCCCAACAGACACCAACACCTCTCACCCAATGCAGACTCTCAGCTGTGAACTTTGCTGTTTTTACTTCCTTCCATTTGCCATGCACCTTAACAGCCTCTGCTTTATCTGGTCTCATGCACTACATCACTTTATTCTATCCATTTTATTTCAGTATTCATCCAGATCTTGTTACTTATTCCTGATGTTTCTTATCAATCATTGCACTACGGTCACTTTATTTATCTAATTTTTACCTTTACAGTTATATTGTATATAATAGTTCTGTTGTTCCATTATTCACCATGCACCTTATTAACTTATCATTTAGTATTTAGCCTACTTGCACATAGCTCTGTATATATATATTTATTTCTCGTTTACTGCACATAGTTCTGTTTACATCTGTTTACATCTGTTAGTCCGATCACTGTCCACTTATATCTACTCTTTTATATTTTGTATTTTTAAGTTAAGTTTAAGCTTTAAGTTGTATTTAAATTGACACTTTATATTTAGGTTAAGACGTTTTGTACTTGCACTGTTGTTAATTTACTGCTCTGTGTGCCTTTGAATTGCCTCCCGGGGACAAATAAAGTTTTTTGAATTGAATTGAATTGAATTGAATTGTTTAAGTACAGTTGCGTTCACATCTACCGTAGGTACTCGATAGCCTACACATGACATATGGCAAGCCCTTCCGAGACTACCTCTTGAGTGTGGTACGTTTGTACGACCACACTCGTTTTAATTTCGAGGTTAAAGTCGTAAATTTGCGAGAATAATCTCGTAAATGAACGAGTTCGAGACCAGCCTGCGCGAAAATGATGAAAGTAGAAAAGCCACAGTTTCTTGCAGTATCTTTCAGGGTCCTGATATTTTATGACAATGTGAAGATGATTATGTGCCAAAAGCATGTGTAGTTTCATATTTGCATAAGTAAAGCCCCAACACAACTATTTGTGGCTGTTATCTGCACGTGTCTAAGGAGTTAGATCAGTCTCAATATTCACACATGCACACAGAATGATTCACAAATGTACTTCAATGCACACAAAATATATTTCATTCTATATAAATGTAAAACAAATCCACAAATAAAAAAAACAAGATTCACAAATGTATTTCTGATTCACACACAAATATTTATAGTTTTGTATACATGTAATAGAAATCCACAAATGTATAATATACATATATATTTAAAAAACACATTTGTATCTTGTTACATTTATATACAAACTGTTCAGTCTGCATTTACAAACTGTTTGTCATTTGTGAACCTCACTGCATTTGTGTGTGGGACTTTTGAGACTCCCCTGCCGTTGGTTAGATTCACATGCAAATGCAAAATCAATTTATCGACCAGTATTTTACAGACACAGCTTAATGTGCTTTATTAAAGCTTTGTGTTCACGGTTTATTATCATTATGGCGAACACGTTCCACACGTCATTTCACGAGCGACGGTCCACTTTTAATGACGAAACTTTCAACAGCAAAACATTGTGAAATACCATTTATTCAAATTGATAGATAAATACAAAGCAAGTCAGAGATATTGTTGTGTGTTGAGATTACACAAAGTGTTAGTTCAATAATTACCACGAAGACTGTTCATGATCACGTACTTTACTGGAACTCTTGTTCGACACAAAGTACAGCGATAACCACAACTTACAGCCCCCTCGTGCGCCCCCTGTCCCCCATCAACAGTACAGGACATAACACTTAACAAACTCCCCTTTCTCTTTAAAGAAAAAGTCCAAAACATTTAACAGTTTAGGAAACACAAATGCTTAGTTCCTTTTAACAGATGAACATAGGTTTATAGTTGCAACTTTAGTAACACTATTTTGTATGTGGAAAAGCTCTTCTTTGAAGTCCATTTAGCCTTTAAGTTGCCATACACCTTCACTGAAAGCTTTCAGCAGAGTTAGTGCAGAGGTCCCCTTTTTTGTTAAACAGTCTGCAAGCTGCTCTTTTGTAGTTGACCACATGATCTCCTGGACGACCTTGGAGTGAATGAGCTCCTTGATGCTGCTGATTTCGAGGCGGAGTCTCTTCTCTGTGACTGATTTGGTAGATTTGACGGCATCCAGAAGAGAATAATTACCTGTTACACACACAATAGGCAAGGTCTTTCGTCGGTAATCACCTGTGGTAAGCTCTGAGAAAAGTGTGGCCAAGAAAACTGCACTGTCAATGCCATCTGCAAGTGCTGAAGTCTCTCCAGCCAAAGTACTGCGGACAACTCTCCTGATTCTCTTTGACTGCCAGCATAAAGGTGAGAATCTTCCATTCTCTCCCATCAGCATGATGAGGTGTCCGCCTTGAGTGCCTCCATCAGGAAGGTTACCCATTGAGGAATCACTAAACACCACTAGTTTTAGTGACCGGTCCTCTCCAAGGTGCTGAAACCTCAAGGTCTCATCCTCTGATTTCAGTTTTTCTGATTAGTTTGTTTGCACTGTGCAGGGTCTGAACAGATGTACCAGCATGGAAATGTCACACAATGTCAGGTCTACTCTGCCTTGCCACCCGCAATATTTGGCCAATCTTTGACTTGAGCATCTCAGTTTCAGTTTCAGGGTCCACAGGAATGGGCTGCAGATTTTTTTTATGTACATACATTGTTGTACCTGTATCTCATCCTTCAGAGAGTGAATCTCTATTCCAATGTAGTTGAAGCTGTTGTGTTCTTCACGTCCAACCTGGAAAACAGCTTTCAAGTGAGGGATAACTGTTGTGGAAAATGTGTTTGTATCACCCCAAATGAAATCATCCACGTGACAAGCAAGAATCACATTGCAGGAGTCATCCAGCCAGTAGAACACTGCTGGATCAACTTGTGACACAGTGGCTCCCAACTTCTGCATTGTGTCTTTTACTATGTTATAATTATTATTTTTTTTGTATTAACCTTTATTTAACCAGATAAGAACCCATTGAGATCAGGATCTCTTTCACAAGGGTGACCTGGCCAAGAGGTCAGCAGCACATGTCAAAAGAACAGTTACAATTAAGTGACAGTACAGATTAACAACATAGTGTTTTCAATAAAAAGAAAGTGTGGGAGCTGTGACACAACAATAAAACAACAATTTAAGATTTTAAAAACACAGGCACTGTTCAATGGTCTCACGCTGTCTGTCCCTCAAGATAGAACGGAAAGCTCCAAGTGGAATAAGTTCAGGTAGTTTTAATTCAGTCTGTAGAGTATTCCATGCCGAGGGGGCAGCAAAGCTGAAAGCTCTTTTTCCTAATTCGGTCCTTACCCGAGGAACAGATAGAACAAGTGTAGTACAAGAACGCAAGGCATAGCGACTGCTTGTTCTCTCAAATACAATTCACAATGGTGGGTGAGACGACTACAGCCAGTGACAAATCTCAGTGCCGAATGAAAAATAGTGTCCAAGGACTTGAGACATTTGGATGTTTTGCCAATACAGAGACGCATCTGCAAGACCATAAACACACTTTTTCAACTTCCAAAGATGGCTTTGCCTCTTGGCTTCTTGGGGAGGCCTGACATTTCTAGCCAACCTTGTAGAAAGGCTGCTTTAATGTTCATGGACTTCAGCGGCCACTTCTTTTGGCATATGACAGCCATTATCATTTTCAGAGACTCTGAGGCACAGGTAGGGGTTTTTTTTTTTGGAGTTCCTGAGTGTTCATTTCTTCAACTTCCTCTTGCAACTAATCTAGCTTTTGGTACAACACCATCAGGTGTTTCCTTGAGAGTGCAAACCCACCTTGTAGAGACACATTTCTGGCCTTCATCCTTCACCTCTTCAAACACTTCATTCTTTTTCCAGTTGTTGAGCTCAGAATGTTTGGCAGACATGAAAATGTCGTCATTTACAATGAGTATTTCATCTTTGTGCCTGTCAGTGCATAATTGTGCTTGCTCAGCTACCAGTAACTACCTGAAGATCATCCACTTGTCCCAAGTTAACTGATGCTGTTGTGTCAGCAATTTCTTCAGGCTCTGTGTACTGTAGATTGTACCAGTACTTGTGTTTACCTGTTGCCTTCCCTGCTCGGCTGAGGATTTTACCAGTGTGTGTTTGACCAGTATCATTGTCTGTGAAGGTAACCACATGTCCAATTTTCAGCTGCAGTCTTTCAAAAGTTTTAATTGGGTGGGTTTGTGTAGTGTCAGAAGCACTACCATTCTCGTCCCCTCTAGACTGTTCTACCGTCTGAGGGGGTTCACTGTCGTCCTCTACACCAAGGGGGTCATTATTTGTAGCCGGTTCTTCCGGACTTTCATTTTCAGTGTCAAAGTTATCCCTTAGCTCAGTTTCAGGTAATGTGTTTTGAGTTTCAGTTACCTCCATCTGATTATCCACTTCTCCCAGCATTGCTTTGGGATGATCCACCTTTTGAAGCCTGGAGTGATGTACACGAATATAGGTGCCCCCGTGTCTGACAAATATTAATTCTCCGTCTTGGCCGATGACTACACCAGGACCCTTCCATTCAGTACAATCCATCCGCTTGTAGTAGACGTTTTCCCCTGTTTCGTATTGGTCATCCATGGGCCGCAGTTGTTTTCAAAGTGCTCTTCTGATCCTCTCAGAGCATTCAGCCTCTGCAAATGCTTTCCTTGCAGCATGTAACACTGTGATGTTCTGGGATATCCAAGAGCTCATGCTGGTGCCCTGTAGAGCTGGGGGCGTATCAGTGAGCACTGAAGGCAGATTTGGGTTCTGCCCAAACACCAATTGGTAAGGACTGTAGCCATGTACATTGTGCATAGAGTTTTTTTGCCATCAAGGCCCAGTCTAGGGCTGTCTTCGTCACATTTGTTGTCTTTTTTTACTTTCAATAAGATTTCAGTGAGTCTGATTATGCCTTTCCAAGAGGCCATTGCTCCATGGGCTGTATGCTGCAGTTGTTTTCACTTCAGTGTTAAACTTTTCAGCCATGTCTCTCATCTCCTCACTGTTGAATTCACCTGTCACTGAACAGTCTGCATGGAGGCCCAATGAACACTTATCCAGCAGTGAATAAAATGCTTCACAATCTCTCTTGGTTTCTTGGAGGTGACGATGCTCCCTGCACTGAAACGTGTAAAATGATCAATAGCATGCAGATACCATACTCCTGGCTCTAGTTCATGTAAGTCCACAGCTACAATTTCGTTATAGGTTGAGGCCATAGGCAAACCTACCGCTGGCTTAGGCTTTGGTCTGCTGTGTCTGATGCATGTCTCAGTTTTTTACAATGTCTTTGAGAATTGTGTTGCACTCATCATCTTTATTGCCTGAGCAGGCCAGTAGTTTATTAAGTCTGTCAGCGCTGAGGCATGGCCAAATTTCTTGTGTAGCTTTAATAAAACTTTCTGTTTCTCCTTTGTTGTCATGTTTTCTGTCACAGTGAGGACTTCATCCCCGTTTGGAATCCCGCTTTCAAGCAACGGAATATCAACAGGGACAACTTCTGTTTCAATTTGACATCTAGTCTGTCCTATCATGGCTGGGATTGTCACTTTCTTTGCAGAATAAACAACTCTACCATCACCAAACTTGAATGAACGTGCACTCTTTGTGTCCTGAATTTTCTGTAATTCACTCTCTGTTAGTCCATTGAGGTAGTGATCCAGCCATTTTTCACCACACACTGTTCTGGTGCAGGCTGTGTCAATTACAGCTGATCCTAAAGATTCCACCATGAAGATTTCAGTGTCAGCCAGTGATTCTTTTGACAGCAAAGTAATGTTACACTCTTCAACAGCATCTGTCATTTTTTTCATCCTCTGTCAATTTAGCATGTTAATTTTTATGTGGACAAGCTTTTACCCTGTGATATGTGCTTTGGCAGATTGCACATCTGGTTCGTCTCCCATACCTGTCGAGTGTATTTGTGCCCTGCACGGTCCCTTGTTGACTTTGTTTCCCTTCTCTCTTGCCGGGAAATCTTGTGTAGTATGCAGAGTCAGCAGCTACACGCATTCTTTGTTCACTTGCGCCCTCCTGTGGCGCGTTATCGCCAAAGATTCTCTTCAAAGCTGACTTCATGTTCACAAACGAGAGGCTTAAACAGGCCGTAAGCGCTAGTTGTTTGTCTTTAACTCTAAGTCCCGCTGTGTCTAGTAGCTTGAAAGCTAACACGGCATCTGGAAGTTTCATGTCGAACTTACTCAGTCTGTTATATCGACGTTCAAATTCGACAACGTAAACCACCATCGAAACGCTATTTTCCCTCGTTATCCGGTCAAACTCCGTGTATGCCTCGTACTGTCGATCTTTTTCCTCTTTTAAAAACACAGAGTCTAATTTTGTCAGAAGTTTAGTCATTCCATCATCCTTATTCAAGTCCTCCGCGGCGATTTCCAGCGCGCTATCCCTCGCTCTTCCGGTTAGCGACAAGGCAACTGCCAATGCCTGCTTCGTCTTCTCCAAATCGGTAACTAACCTCCAAATTTCGACCTCATTTTTCCAACTTTCGCATGACTTCTTCTCGTCAAACGGCGGCGGAACTTTAGAATTGCCAGCGGCCATCCTCTGCTACCAATGTTAGTTCAACAATTACCACGAAGACTGTTCATGATCACGTACTTTACTGGAACTCTTGTTCGACACATGGTACAGATAACCACGACTTACATCACCCTCGTGCGCCCCCTGTCCCCCATCAACAGTCCAGGACATAACACTTAACATAAAGTTAGCAATGATTAACATTCATATAAAAAAAAGTTTTGCCATGTGAAATCACGTTACACATGTTACTAAAAGTTTAATAATGCAAAAAATATTCAGTATAAAACATTTTGATTTATGACGGAAACGACAACATTACTGACATAAATGTGTAAAGAGTGTATCATTTACTAATTTTTACATGTTATCAATAAGCATTTTCTTTATTATATCATGCATACAAAGGAGAAATCCTGCCTGTATATTATCCCATATGTTCTTTTGTAAAGCATCTCAAGATAATACTTGTTATGAATTGGTGCTGTACAGATAACAATTGATTGATTGATACATGGCATGTAATAATAATAATAACATAATAATAATGTGGCATGTAATAATAATAACGCCCCCAACCCAATATAATGGTAGGGAAACACTGCTAGTAGTAAAACTGCTTAATTTTGACAGCCAATGATCTGGAATTGAATTACCTTTGTATGAAAGCATTTCAATTACATGACAGTACAGCAACAGGTAGCAGGATAATTATCTGCACTGACTCTGAACTCATTTCCGTACACAAAGTAAACGTGCGATTTCCCTTTCCATGAGTAGGTCACTTTGGTGACGGGGATCAGCTCTATGGTCTGACGCTGAAGACAAAGAAAGGAAATATGAGCATAATACACTGAGGCAAAATTAGGCTTTGATCATGAGTATTTTCTAGTCCATAAACATTTCTTGAAAAAGTAGACTATAAATACAGTGGATGCACTCTTACCTGTTGTAGAATACGTGAGTTCTGGCAGAACTTGTTCTGGTGTTCTCCGACGAGGCGCTGTGCAGTATTCACCACTGTATCATCTGGAAAGCCGGTCACTGGGTAAACCTGCACAGGGTGATCACTATAATATTAATTAGTGCTCACATTTTACATTACAGCCACTATCCACTGCTAATTAGTAAAAGAGCACAAAGATAGATTCAGTCCCTGATCAGTGTCACACAGGATGTGTTTTTGTGTGTGGTCACCCGCATACTCGTAGTACTACAATAGCTAAAGCTGCACACATACAAAGAAAATTCAAATGTGCTTTAAGTGACAGTTAAACTTGTGAAGCATCTCACAAGTGTTATGCTGGCTTAGTTCACTGTTGAAGTGGTTATGACATGGCTGAAACAACCTGTGTTGACACTCTGTACACCTGTTGGGGAAGGTAAATGTTACACAATTTTAACCACATATGAGCAAGCTTGGTGTTGAGAGTCTAATTATCAAGGCTTCAGTCGTCGGTAGGTTTGATCGATCCTCGTGCTATTTGGTGCATGTCATCCCCCACTCTGTCCCCACATTTCCTGTCTCTCTCAAGCTTTCCTTATAAATTAATGCAAAAAAACCTTGAAAAACTTAAATAGAAATAATCTATTGTATCCATAAAAAAAAACTATCCTTCCTGACTGAACTTGTGCTTTATGAGTAAGAAAAAAAATCATTTTTTTACCATGTACTGAGTGTCTTTGAAAAGCTCCTCGCCAGACACTTTGCTCAGGTTGTCCAACTGCAGTCCACTTGACTGTCCCACAACACAGTTATCAGTGTTGTTGGTCCTGAAATCATGTTCATAAATAAAAGAATAATTTGGGTTTATATTTGGTTAACTAGTTGAGATTCCATTAACGTTACAAATCTGAAAATTAGTAAAGAGATATTTTTATTTTGTAAGTGGAGTTAGATATTCTTCACAGATGTTGAGGAAACCGCACCATTTCACAGTGAGTTTGATGTAGACCAGAAGCTGTCGTTTTCCATGACATGTGTCACATTGCTTCGATCCTTGCCCGTGACAGTGGCTGCAACTGAGAATAATGATAAATAACTATTAGACTCTTCTCTCCTACTTAACACTTTTATTGAATGCAAATCAAAAACCAATGGGTTTTACTTACTTTTCCCTCCCTCTGCCACCGCAGTGGTCGCATCGAACATCTCCGTGGCGGAAACCGGATCCATTGCAAATCCAACAAACTTTCTAAAACGAGCAAGAAAGGAATTCTTATGATCACACTCAAGGTCACAAAAGTTACACTTTCAATTAGGTCTGCAGAAACTACTCACATTTCCAGCACCAACACAGTCTTTGCAAGGTTTTCTCCCCATTCCCATACAAGCATGGCAGCTCTGTATATGCAATGATTGTAGTCAGGAATCATCTTTAAACACAATCACAACAGCTCTTTGTTCTCCAATCATGTTTCAAATGATTTACCTTCAAAGAGGATGTGTTGGGAACCTTTATAACCTGCTTGTCATCCACAAAAAAGGTGGGGGATTTTGCAGGAATATCCCACGGCCCTGGTGGAGGTTGGGTAAAGGCATCCAATGGCTGGCCTGATTAAATAAACGTAATTTAAGTGAGCAGTGTCCTGAAACAGCTGACTGAATGAGAATGAGAATTGCACCCATGTAACAATATGATGGTACTACCATGGTATGGCTCCTGCTTCCACTTTGTAGATCGTGATTCAGTGAAGGTTTCCAGGCGGTACTAAGATAAAGCATTGGAGAAGAAAATAGGAATATGTATTAAACAGCCACTATAAAACCTTTATTGATTTACATGCTTTTCTTCTGGCAGGTTTCCTACCACACAGACCAACTGATCGGTGCAATAGACCACCTCTTACCCTGTAAGCATTAAATGCCTCCATACTGGTGATCGCACCATCCTTTGCTGGTGCTGCACTGTAGCAGCATTTGCTGGAGGCAAACCGGACAAACGCATCCCGGGCAGTGTCCTCGCTGATAGACGGGATACTGTAGACAGTGTGAGAATGAGATACAGTATGTCATGGGGTCTGAAACCTTTGATAGGACGTGCAAGTTTTAGTAGTGCACAAAGTGCTTAGCTTGCTTTAAATGTTTATAACACTTTACGGAAAATATTTTGCAATATTTTAAACAACCATGTTGAAATAAAAGGAAGTGGTTTAAGGCTTACTTCCAATGTGGTTGGTGAGGTCCAGGTTCAGGCTGAGGAACTGGGTAAGCAGGCATTGGAGGAGGTAGAAATCCACCTATAGACATTAAAAGTAGCATTGCTTTTTTCTGGTAGCAATCATTCCTATGCTTTTTGTTCATGCAGTATGAGCTCAGTGGCCACTTTATTGGTACACAAATCTTTGATTATTTATGTTTATATTTAATGTTGTATTTTTGTAAACTGAGAGCACAGTTCACCAAAGCCATATTCCTTGTGTGTGTAAAAGCATGCATGGCCAATAAAGCTGATTCTGATTCTGAATCAGCAGCTTAGCCATAAATTCTCATGTCCAGATTACAATGCTCAATCTTGAGTGAATGTTTCCTCAAACTTCTATGATTTAGTCATGTATTTGTAGTTCTTAGTGGCATTTAACCTTAATGTCAAATAGTGAGAGGTGTTTGTATTTTTTTTTTAAACACAAAATTAAGACCTAATGTATTTAGCCTAAATGTTGTTCTCTTTCATAAAAATGTCAACTTAAACTGATGTTTATGAGCAAAATAAATGAGTAGAAAAACATGTGTGAGAGGCGATGTCCTGGACTGCATTACCCTAAACAGATGTGGTGTACAATAGCAATGTGACTAGGAGGCCAAGTGAAAGAAGACATCAGTGTGGTGAATAGTTTCCTATTTATACAGTGCTTTACCTTCACCTCCCGCCACTGTTCCTTCATAGCCAGGCACGCTGTCAAACATACTGGCCGGAGGAGCACTGGGGCCCTGGAAGTCTGCTGCGGGTGGGGCGAACATAGCTAAAGTAAACCAGAAGAACCAGTTTTGGTCATGTGTATACATTTAACCAGAGGTGTCAAAAGTATTGACATTCATTACTCAGGTAGAAGTATAGATACTACAATGTTACAATTCACTTAGCAGACGCTTTTATCCAAAGCGACGTACATCAGAGAGTAAGTACGGCATTACAGTTCATACACCGCCACTGAAGCAGCGGGAGCAATGCAGGGTTAGGTGTCTTGCCCAAGGACACATCGGACATGTTGCTCAGCTGGGGATTGAACCCTTGACCTTCCAGTTTTAGAGGCGACAACTCTACCAACTGAGCTACAGCCGCCAATCAAATAGTAGGGTTTAAAAAGACTTCTGTAGAAGTTGAAGTATCAACTCAAGCTTTTTACTCAAGTAAAAGTGTAAAAGTACTGGTTTCAAAACTACTTAAAGTATAAAAGTAAAAGTAATTTAAGGGGAAAAAATGCCATTAAGGACAAACGCTTAGGCCGCACCAAAGCGTGTCGGAATGGTATATGTTTATACTTCTCATCCAACCACAATCAAATTCACTCTATCCGGATGGCGCAATTTATCTGGATAGGTTTTTGTTTTTTTTTGTGTTTTTTTGAACGATGACAAGCCCGAATGAAAACAAGCCGAAATGAAATAGGAGTAACGAGGCTATTTTTAAAATGTAAGGAGTAGAAAGTGCAGATAATTGTGTGAAAATGTAAGGAGTAGAAGTAAAAAGTCAGCTGAAGCCCCCCTAAATAATTTGGTGTTTTTATTAATTATTATTATAATTTTTTTTTACAAAAAAGTGCCGACAAATTCAATATAAAGTGGCCAGAATATGAGTTTAAATAAATAATCATATAACTTGTCATTATTCACTTAAATATGATCATAAATCTGTCAGTTTCCCTTCATTTCATAGTGTAAGGTAGAGAGAGCCCCTTCAGTGTGTCGTTATCACTGAAAATTCAGTCCACGTTTTCCCTGCGACCTTGCTTGCACTCGGTACCTGCAGCGTGTGTACCTTGAAACACACAGAGCCGACTAGTATGGAGGACGAGATCTGACAAAAGTATAAATAAATAAATGTATAAACAAATACTGGAATAAATAAATACAATAATTAATAAATAAATAATTAAATGTGTGAATAAATAAATAAAAACTGGTAAATAAATGGGACATAAATAATTAAATGTCTTAAATGTATTTCTACATTTATTTATTTCCACATTTACTAATTTCTACATTTATTTATTTCTACATTTCTGTGTCCGTATACTAATGAGGTAGGAGGGACTAAGGTCAGTCTCATTCAGGATTGGTCAACTGAGCGATCCAATCAGATCTATTCCTAGCGAGACTTCCTGTTGACATTAAGCAGCAGACTAGCATGGCTTCAACCGGGAAACCGCTGGCAGACCTGCTGCGGGAAGTTGCTGACTATGGAAGCGATTAGTGATCAAAATTCAAATTAAAACTTATTGTATAATTATAATTAAAAATTATTGTTGAAGTTGACTAATGTTATGTCAATGTGTTCAGAGGCCAACCCTGATCATACAAGTGAAATTTCAATCAGATCAGACAAAGTATATATGATGTAGTACTTAGTCCTTGCAGTAGGGGGCACTATGGTTGAAGTTGACTATTGTTATGTCAATGTGTTCAGAGGCCAACCCTGATCATACCTGTGAAATTTGAAGCAGATCAGAAAAAGTATCTGAGATGTAGTACAGTGTCTTTCCAGTATGGGGCGCTATGTCAGTGACCCAATTGTATTAGGTTAGATGTGAGCAGGCCAGTACTGAGATGATTCAAGTGAAAATTGAATAAAATGTGAGATTTTATATGGGAGGTAGTACTTAGTCCTTGTACCTGTGAAATTTTGAGCAAATCTGACATTGTATATGGGATGTAGTACTTAATCTTTGCAGTAGGGGGCGCTATGGTTAAAGTTGACTATTGTTATGTCAATCTGTTCAGACGCCAACCCTGATCATACCTGGGAAATTTTAAGCAGATTGGGGAAAGTATGTATGATGTAGTACTTAGTCCTTGCATTAGGGGGCGCTATGGTTAAACTTTATTATTGTTTTGTGTCACTGTGTTCAGAGGCCAACCCTGATCATACCTATGTAATTTCAAGAAGATCAGACAAAGTATATAAGAGTTACACCCACTTCCTGTTTGATGGCGATGTGATTTGTGGACTTCCTGTTGAGTTTTGGGCATGGGTGCAAGAGCCTTTTTTGTAGGTTTTGTCATGTTAGAAATGCATAGTAAAATTCAGAATTGTAGGTTCAACGTGCTGCGGGGGCTGAATGTTTGAAATATTGTAGGGGGCGCCACTGAGCCATTAAGCCACGCCCACTCACTTAAACGCTATAACATGTTTGACTTTACTACCAGGATTATATGTATGAAGTTTCGGGACAGTACGACTATGTTAAGCCCGTGAAAAAAGTACTTCCTGTTTGATGGTGAGCGACGCGTCCGTATGGGGACAGCGTTGGACGTAGGCGTTTGAGCTTGAAAGTGTTGTATGGCCAAGGTGTTAGCATGGTCCACACCAATTTTGAGGGGAAAATTAGCTACCGTGTAGCAATGGCTAATGCTAATTGAGAAGCAGTAACTTCCTGTTGTCAACAGGTGGCGCTGTGACTAATCAAAAAATGTCAATAATGGATGTGTTCAGGGCGGGTCCCGTATCATGCATGAGAAATTGTAATATGATTGAACACTAGATGGCAGAGATATAAGCATTTAGATTTTTGGCAACTTGCCAAAACGCTCCAAAAACTTAAAACGCACGCCACGCCCTTTGATGAAATAACGTGCAGAGCACAACGAGATATGTTGAGCCTGTGTAGAACGCACTGACACTGAGTTTGCGTCGATCGGATGAGTGCCCTCGGACAAGTGCGTTCAAATAGGAAGGCTGAAATCGGCAAATTTTGGGCCGTTATTGTGAAATTCAACTTTAATTTGTGGACTTCCTGTCGGGTTTTTTGAAACGCCGCAAGAGGATTTTTAGTCCGTCCCGACAAGCTTAATATGCGTACCAATTTTCGTGAGTGTACGTGAAAAAAACCTTTATGGGGAGGCCATGTTGAAATTTTCAAGGGGGCGACGCTGAGCTATTTTGCGAATAGTTTTTACGAAACCACCAAAATATAAAATTTTTCACAAGACCTGATGACCGTGGAAAGTTTGGTGAGTTTTCGGGCACGTTCAGGCCCTCAAAAGTGGCCGCAAAGAGGAGGAATAAAAATAAAAATGAAGATAAAAATAATAATTGCTAGGATTTCAAGAGGGTCCTCGCACGGTTCATGCTCGGGCCCAGAATATAGGTGCATTATTTGACCTATATTTAAAATGAATATTCAGTCATCCAGTTTGCATTATACTTTTACTCTCTATGTATGCATATTGTATGACATAATTCAAATGAAAACTAAAAGGTCTTTGGTCTTTTCTTTTTTAAACTTGCCATGCTAAAAAGTGATCATAATTCAAACCAACTCGAAAACGAAATGGCAAAGTGGACGGCGCAGGAAGGTGACGTCAGACTCCAGCTCCCAGGCAGGCGAACGTAATATTTACAGTCTATGAGGCAAGCCGGCAGAACGCGCAGTACGATGGGTGGCGGGGTGCATCTTTAACACTACGGCAGACTTCACTAGTTCACACTGTGATACAGGTGGCGATCGGAGTGTTTTTTTCAGCGCACACTGAACTTTCAGCGAGCATGACGCAGAAGCTTTATAACCCGAGCTGCCAAGTCTCACACATGACACCATGCCCACTATCTCTGACCGTGAGAGTCACTCAGCATCTGCACGCGGTGAAATTCACACAGACGTGTCCTAAGACCGGTTTATTGATAGATTATAGATCACTCTCTTCTCTGCTTAACTTACATTAAAAAAGATGATCGATTGAATTGTCTGTTTCAAATAATCTCTCCAGCTCTGTACACAAAGTTTCAATGTCTCATCCTCGGTGCGTAATGGCACACACTCTCCCGCTTGACTGACTGTATGAGCTCTCTCTCCCTTTCAGAGATTGTTTTGTAGTTATTAAAAGAATAATCAACTACAACACCAAAATTGAATCAAAATCAGGGCGACAACTAGTTTGGAGCTTGTACCAGCGTGAAAGATTCACCCCACCACCCATCGTAGTGCATGTTCTGCCCGCTCGCCTCATAGACTGTAAATATTATGCTCGCCTGCCTGGGAGCTGAAGACTGACGTCACTTTCCTGCGCCGTCCACTTTGCCATTTCGTTTTCGAGTTGGTTTGAATTATGATCACTTTTTAGCATGGCAAGTTTTAATTATGTCATACAAAATGCATACATAGAGCGTAAAAGTACAATGCAAACTGGGTGACTGAATATTCATTTTAAATATAGGTCAAATAATGCACCTATATTCTGAAAATGAAAACGCGTTTCTGTTACTGTATTTTCATTTTAAAATGAGCTTTTTCATTTTGAATTTTGATCACTAATCACTTCCATAGTCAGCAACTTCCCGCAGCAGGTCTGCCGGCGGTCTGCCAGCGGTCTCCCAGTTGAAGCCATGCTAGTCTGCTGCTTAATGTCAACAGGAAGTCTAGCTAGGAATAGATCTGACTGGATCGCTCAGTTGACCAATCCTGAATGAGACTGACCTTAGTCCCTCCTACCTCATTAGCATACGGACACAGAAATGTAGAAATAAATAAATGTAGAAATGAGTAAATGTGGAAATAAATAAATGTAGAAATAAATAAATATGGAAATAAATAAATGTAGAAATAAATAAATGTGGAAATAAATAAATGTAGAAATACATTTAAGACATTGAATTATTTATGTCCCATTTATTTACCAGTTTTAATTTATTTATTCACGCATTTAATTATTTATTCATTCTTTTATTTATTTATTCCAGTATTTATTTATACTTTTGTCAGATCTCGTCCTCCATAGACTAGAACAGCATGAGGAGAAGAACGTGAATGAAGAAGAATGGATATAAGAAAGTTTTTCAAGAAAGTAAGTATTCATCACTGCTGGTAGTAACAATTATTTAGCTCCAGCCCCCAGCTAACAGCAGAAAGTCCCATGTAGAGTGTTTGGCAAAAACATCAAACATGATAGTTTGGTCAGTAGTGGTTGCAAGAACTGGAAGAAAGCTTTAGTCATCTTTGGCAAGCATGAGATGGCACAAACACATAAGGACAGTGTCATTGCATGAAAAAGCTACCAAGCAACTAGCAAACAGGGAAAGTATTTTTACTTTGTTACTTGACACCCCTGCATTTAGCTTTTCAAAATGTTATCTTTTAAAGTTTTAATGCATAAAACAAACAGTCTATAAAGAAAAAAGAGTATTGACTCCAATGCTCTTAGCTTCATCTTCTCACAAAAACCAGTTGATTTTTCGTATTTTTAAAGTTTACAGTATAACGCGTCTCTACATGAAAATACCTTAAGACAGAGTCGTGAAGGAATCACTTACCTTGTCCATCATACATGTTATTATCCATCATGCGATATTTTATAGCAAAACCATAGACTCACAAAACAGGGCTGTTTCTAAACACTGTAACTTCTGTAAATTGGTTTTGTAACTGTATCTTCTGTGAATCTAGTATCGCTCAGAACAGCAGCAGCGACCACACTGTCAGACACCTCACAAAAACTGTAAAAGTACTTCATAGTACCTGTGCATGTAGTCTAAGAAGATATCAAAGTCAGAAAAAAAGACTCATTATAGTGATTTATAAAGAACTTTAATAATGGATTTCTCAAAAAGTACACAGTAAAAGTACTTCATAGTACCTGTGCATGTAGTCTAAGAAGTACTAAGTCCAACCATATCAGAATCATTTTCTACTTATGGAAGAATTTATTTTTACAAGATATCAAAGTCAGAAAGAAAGACTCATTATAGTGATTTATTATGGACTTTGACAATGGATTTCTCAAAAAGTACACTGTAAAAGTACTTCATAGTACCTGTGCATGTAGTCTAAGAAGTACTTAGTCCAACTATATCAGAATCATTGTCTACTTATGGAAGAATTTTTTTTTTTACAAGATATCAAAGTCAGAAAAAAAGACTCATTATAGTGATTTATTATGGACTTTAACAATGGATTTCTCAAAAAGTACACTGTAAAAGTACTTCATAGTACATGTGCATGTAGTCTAGGAAGTACTAAGTCCAACCATATCAGAATCATTGTCTACTTATGGAAGAATTTTTTTTTTTTACAAGATATCAAAGTCAGAAAAAAAGACTCATTATAGTGATTTATTATGGACTTTGACAGTGGATTTCTCAAAAAGTACACAGTAAAAGTACTTCATAGTACCTGTGCATGTAGTCTAAGAAGTACTTAGTCCAACTATATCAGAATCATGGTGTACTTATGTAAGAACATATTATTTTATATTTTTTTCCCAGGAAAACACCTGATTTTGAAAAACGGAAGTTACCGCAGACTCGCAGTATTATTCTCAAACTAATTTCACCGACCTCCGAAGCTATTCCCTGAACAGTATTTTGTTTGCTCCCGTTTCATACACGTGTATCTCATAGCCAGTTTTATCGTAAGACCTAGGCATTTATCACTTTTGCCTGGAAAAGGAGATTAATAACGGGTCAAAATCGCTCTCTCTCTCTGTTACTCCTGCTCTCTCTGGAGTCCGGAGCATTTACCATAAAGATCAGAATACGTGAGCACTTCAAATTTAGGGGGCGGCTCACTTCACCATGTAAAAGCGAGGAGCGGCTGGCTTGCCTGCAGTGACTTCCGCTACATAGTGAAGTTACGGGAGTAAATAAATATAGCTAAAAGAACAACCAAGAGGAGAAAATGTTACACTAACGTTGTTTTGTGAGGTGGATTTATCTTAAAACATCTGTTTGGGTGACTAACTCTCTTTCAGAAGGATGCTAAATGTTGTGAATGTATCCATTTGTTATCTCTGGCTGACTCAGCCAGTGATGAGTGACAGGAGGATTACTGATAAACACACGTAACTTTGCCGTGCTTCAATTGTAACCAAACAACTATGACTGGCTTAATTGTCAGTTAATAAATCTTACTTGACCAATAGGTTTTCATCAATAACTCCACTGGTAAAAAGTGTGGGGGATGAAAATACCTTTCAGTGTGGGTGTCGCAACACCCACAACACCCACGGGTGAGCCGCGCCTGCTAATACAACTCTATGGATCTTACCTGCCCCCCCTTCTGCTGTCGGGAAGTACCCGGGGTTGGCCACTCCATAATTTGGGTTTTGGTGGCTGCGAATAATGCGAAAACGAAAGTTAGGTCAGTGAAATGGAAAATAAAAAATATGTTAGAAGTGAAACACGCAACATAAATGCAACGCTCACTTCATTATCGGCTGATTCTCCATTAAAACGCAGGAAATCGACTAGAAAGAAGACGACAAACTACACACACTATCGTTCATGATCTAATCACGAATATGGCAATAATATATAACCTATCATCGTGTGACAAAAAGCTGATCATTTACCTTTTATCATACCCCATCCCCGAGTGCTGCATTTTAGTCCGCTACCGCTTCCTCTTCCTAAACAGGAAAAAAAACTTCCCTGTTTGGTGGTCTGTGTTCCACTTGAAATGAATGCTTATTCTGTTATACACTGGTCTTTAGGGGGAAATCAAGTCCATCACTTCAGATAAGTACAGAAGGAAACCCCACCCTTCGACTGCGGTCCATTGTTGCCAGATCTCGCAAGAGAAACAAGCAACAAGCCAAAAACCAGCGACCTGGCTCCTCAAATAAATAAAATGAAGCCCAACAGGTTACCTAACCTACCACATAGTGTACAAGATAGGTCACTTGATAGCAGTATATATATACATATATATTTATTTGTTTGTCTTGTCTCATTTTTACGGTGGCCGGTGGGAGTCAAACGCTCAGCAACTGATGAAACGACATACTGTACATTTAGAAAAACGTGCAGCATATAGAAACGCTGCACATTCAAAGGCAAATGCAAATTTCCACAAAAAATGCAAAGGCACAAACGCGCTGCAAAAAAAACAAACGAGCAGCAAATAGGCAAAACAATTGCATAAGCATCACACACGCTGCAAGTACAGAAACAAAACTTATGTCAAAACACACACAACCAGAAAACAACTGCAAACGCAGAAACGCTGCAAGTTCAGCCTTAAACGGAAGTGCTCCAGGCCTGTAGGGGCGCTGTGGAACTGTTCATTTCGGTGTATTTACGTGAGAGGGTCTGGGGCTGTAGCCCCGGGATGCCTGGAGCTAGTGCTAGCTCTGGGGCTATGAGCTCCAGCTGCAACTCATCCCTCTGCACCCGTTTCCCAGCCTAACACTTTGTGCTCTCTGTGGGTGAAGTGTCAGTGTTTGATGACAGGGAGTAATGTTGAACTGTAGCAAAGAGATGAGTAGCGAGTTCAACCCAGACACCGGGGTGTTAGGCTGGGAAAGCGGGTGCAGAGGGATAAGTTGCAGCTGGAGCTCATAGCCCCAGAGCTAGCACTAGCTCCGGGCATCCCGGGGCTACAGCCCCAGACCCACACTCGGCTCTCGTCCCCGATGTCAAAATCCCAGTCGGACTCGCTTTAATCTCTGCATTTCAGTAACATTGAAGTTATCCTGTGTCTTTTAACGATACAACTTCCCTATCTAAACATAACTTTCTGATCCTAGCTGTCTCTCTTACTCTATCCCGTAGGCTAAATGAACAGTTCCACAGCGCCCCTACAGGCCTGGAACACTTCCGTTTAAGGCTGAACTTGCAGCGTTTCTGTGTTTGCTGTTGTTTTCTGGTTGTGTGTAGTTTCACATAAGTTTTGTTTCTGTACTTGCAGCGCGTTTGAAGCTTATGCAGTTGTTTTGCCTTTTTGCAGCGCGTTTGTGTCTTTGCAGCACGTTTCAGCCTTTGCATTTGTTGTGGTAGTTTGCATTTGCTTTTGAATGTGCAGCGTTTCTATATATGCTGCGCGTTTTTCTAAATGTATGTCGTTTCATCAGTTGCTGAGTGTTTGACCCCCACCGGCCACCGTACATTTTGATTTGAAACGGTGAAATCGATGTCCGTAAGCCTCATGGATTTTGGTGAAGTTTTTTTTGCTTTTCGGTGCCAGCATCATCAGCATGCTGTATTATGGTCGGATCCAGTCTCTTTCTCTCTCTTAATTATATTTTTTTCCATATCCCCCCCCCCCTTATTACCGGGCATTGTCGCTCTGTCAGATGTAGTTGTGCGTGTGTGTGTGCGTGTGTGTGTGTGTGTGTGTGTGTGTGTGTGTGCGCGTGTGTGCGCGTGTGTGTGTGTGTCAGATCGGGCGGGCGGGCTAACCAAGGAAACGGGGTTGTGGAAGGATCCTTCAATTGAAAAGGACAAACTAACTATCGCGATCGTGTTTCGCTTTATTGTGGAGAGTTGGGAGTGAATCAGTAAGTTCATACAGGGAGCAAAGCCCAAACAAGCAACTGCACTTAAGAAAACAAGCCCAAAGACCCGCAACCCGCGACTGACGATATTTGCAAACAGAAAAACAAGCCCGAAGTCGCTTATAACAAGCGGACCTGGCAACACTTTACTATCATCCACATTGTTCTGCTGCACAAGAACAACAACACTTCCTTCTTATCCCATATCCAGTCGTTAGCCAATCAGAGGTTAGGATGATTTAACTCAAGGCAAACATTATGACAAACACAGAAGTAGATTCAATATAATTTGGTCACAGTTACTAGGTGCTACTGCAAACATTAAAACATGTAAATATATCAATATTAACTTCGTAAACTCAAATATGTAAATAGTTCATTGTATAAATGTTAACTTATTTTTAACTTCAGCTGAAATACATGAATTAACTCAAATATATGAATTTACTTCACTTTTAAATCTTACAATTCCTCCACATTCCCCTCTCCCCCGCTGGTCTGCGTTCACATAAACATCGTTCCCTGCGTGCACCGTACTATAGGCTACACTTTAACGCTAAAGTGACCACATTAAATCATACCCTTGAATCTACACTACTGTAATTGGCTGAATAGGAAGGAGACATCTGATTGGCTACAGAAATTTCCCTGCTGAAAAAAATGCATTTGTGAATCTAACCACGGCAGGGGAGTCTCAAAAGTCCCACACACACATGCAGTGAGGTTCACAAATGACAAACAGTTTGTAAATGCAGACTGAACAGTTTGTATATAAATGCAACAAGATACAAATGTGTTTTTTAAATATATATGTATATTATACATTTGTGGATTTCTATTACATATATACAAAACTATAAATATATGTGTGAATCAGAAATACATTTGTGAATCTTGTTTTTTTATTTGTGGATTTGTTTTACATTTATATAGAATGAAATATATTTGTGTGTGCATTGAAATACATTTGTGAATATTGAGACTGATCTAACTCCATACTTGTCTGCCTTGTTAAAGTGTATCATGTTCATCGGACTTTGAGGTCAAGCGTACTCGGAGTCGGACCTGTGCCAGGGTGAGAAACCACCCATAGATGTGAATGTAGTTTAAAACACGAAAACAAAACACTCAACAACCTAACCCAGTAAAAGAGACAAGCTATAGGCTACTAGATATATCTGACAATTATGATTAACAAAACTTTTTCAGAAATAAATGCAAATTCCATGGACCTCCGCAAGTGCCTTGAAGTGAAGTAGCCTACTGTGCGCTGTTAAAATACACTACCCATAAGCCTTTGCGACTCTCACGGAAGTCCTTTTCTTTCCTTCCGCCGTCGCTGAAGTCCCTTTTGGATTTACATCGGCGGGTGAGTTAACGCAATCTATGTTAATCTGCCCAAATGGTCGCTTATTTTAACCCAACTCAGATAGATTATCGATCATAAATGACCGCCCAATAAATGTTTGATGAAATTGACGACTATGTCATGCAAAAAAACGTATTTAATGTTTCGATCAGGAGCGGAGTGTCACATCTATAGCCTGTGACCGACCGCTACTCGTTTCCTCGTTAAATTGGGTTGTTTTTGTCATAAATGTTATCACATAAGCGCTTCATACACACACCCATTGCAAACGGTCTTTACGAATAATTATTTGTTCATTTCGTGAAGCTTGAATGGGAGTTCGGGAAGCAGAATAGCATGGTTAGCTTACTAGCTACACACTGAATGTGCCGCAGAAGCTAACACGTTTACCTCGAGGTTCAAAACACACCTGTAGGTTAAAGTGGTTAATTTGTGTTGCTCGAAGGACCTGTCATTTCAAGTGTTGGAATTATTTTACTGTCAATTGCAGGAACCTTAACATGTAGTGTAATGAGTGTAATTCATTGTGAAGTAAAGCTCCTCATATTTACTCTATTCAACACTGAAGCAGATGCAGTATTATAATGCTTACTTGTGTTTTCTCCTCAGTCACCATGGCAGCCCTCCGGCCCCTCACAAAGCCCAAGATTGTCAAAAAGAGAACTAAGAAGTTCATCCGCCATCAATCTGACAGATATGTGAAGATTGCGGTAAGGTTCTGTTACATACTTGGTGTGCTTATATGTGCTTGACCATGTGTGATGTTGGACCTGCAATCAATTAATCCTATCTCATTTTTTAAAAATCTCCCAACAGAAAAATTGGCGTAAGCCCAGAGGTATTGACAACAGGGTTCGCAGGCGGTTCAAGGGTCAGATGCTGATGCCCAACATTGGTTACGGTAGCAACAAGAAGACCAAGTACATGCTGCCCTCTGGCTTCAAGAAGTTTCTGGTGCACAACATCAAGGAGCTTGAGGTCCTGATGATGAGTAACAAGTAAGTTACATGCACATACTGTCAAACAGTGCAAGATGTTTTTTTTGCCCTCATACCTAAATCTTCAAGCTTTCAAGGTGTTTGGCATAAGAGATTTTTATACCTGCTAAAACTTTTTCTGCCAATTCTGTTTTTTTAGAATAGGTCAATTGAATTACAACTGGAAGTGTTTGATGAAAGCTTTTAACATTCCTTGCAAAGATGTATTGGCCAAACTTCCTGACTAATGGGGACATGATCTTTCTAAATAATTTTCTTGTTGTCCAGAATTTGTGTTTAAGACTGTAAAATATTGGCAGGAAGCCCTTAAACCCCAGCTATTAAGACTATTTACATGTCTTTACAGCCTGAGCGCAAAGTGGGCAGCTTCAATGATTCTGCTATGTTGGGTTATATCTGATTAAGTCACTTCTTTGAAACACTGAGCTGAGAGTCTAAATGTATCTCGTCAGTGATTCCATGTGGGCCCCTAAAAACATCTCAAAAGGTCATCTTATTTCAGAACGTTATGAACTTCACTGGCAATGTTAAGTCGAACATTATTGTAATTAAATTTTGAACAAAACTTGATCCGCTCATCTTAACTGTTCCCCTTCTATTCTCTGATCCACACATGCGCTCACACATCCATGAAACTCCCCTTTCCCCTTCCTTATTCTGTAGCTTTGTTAATTGTGATTTCTACAATATTTACCAATGGTACATTTGAGACATTAAAGTACATGGCCCACATTTTAAAATGTTCTATTGATATTACATCAGGGGGACTGTGCATGTGTCATGCATCGAAACGATCGCTGCTGAACGATATTAAAACGGCAAAAGAAGCTACAGTTTTAAAATGGGACGTAGCACTTTTCTCTCTGGCATGCGTCTGTCTCTCCGTTGTACGCCTCCCTCGTGCTTTCTCGCGCGTGCAATGATTTTACTGATAATCCAAAAAAAGCTCTTCAATATATTTGTGGGGTATGTAAATAATTAATTTTCTGCTTTTGATGTTATTATAATAAACTAAATACCTTTGGGTTTGGACCTGACAAATCAAGACATCTGAAGACATTGCCTTGAACTTTTTTATGGACTATTTTCACCTAACAGTTATGGGATCATTGTTTGTAAAATTGTTAGTTTCTGGGTTACTGTATGTTTAGATATGCGATGGCAAAATTGTTCTTTTTGTTGACAAACCATGAGTGATCCTGCCTCAGAATTAAAATTGCCTGACAAAACAGGTGATGGAGAAATGATTTGCAAGAGACCAAAGCTGTTGTAATATCTTAAGGCTTCACCTTGTAGGGTGACTTGATGCTTGTTTCATATCTCTTAATATGTCTTCAGTGTAAAAGACGTGTAACTGGACCTTTGAGTATATGAATACGTTTCACTAGAAAACCTGATACTTCCAGCTCAGTGTTATCTTGTCACTTACGTTGACTCCTTTTCTCCACCTCTGCAGGACTCACTGTGCTGAGATTGCCCACAACGTCTCCTCCAAGAACAGGAAGCTGATCGTGGAGAGAGCAGCTCAGCTGGCCATCAAGATTACCAACCCCAACGCCAGGCTCAGGAGTGAGGAGAACGAATAAACTGGTTATTCACAATAAACACTTTGAAATTGTATCAGTCTTGTGAGTGATTTTTCTTTTCTGCTCCTTATTACTTTATGACACTGTTGTTGGACAGGTTTACAAATAAACTGTTGGCATGATATACAATTAAAATGTTATGAAAGAGGACGGTTTGATAGCAGCTTAAATTTTTATTTTTTTTGGGGGGGGGGGGGTGGTATGTGAAAAACTTCCAGACTTTCATTGAGAATCATCAAATTTCCCAGGTTTGTTTCATCACGTTTGTTTTTCCACAGCCTTTTTTTTCTGTCAGCTTCAAGCTGGTATCTTTGGTGGGGTTGATGGGCTTAATTTCTAGATGCTAAATGTTTAACACATTGCAGCATGAACAGGAGTTATAAATGGGGCCATTCACTTTGGGCATGATAACTGAGATCAAGGCCATTTTCAGTCGGTGCACAAGCATCAGAGCAATTCAGAAAAGCTCACACACATGAGTTGGCGTCTTCACCGATGGCTACAGAGCTGTGTGCTCGGTCCCTGTTAGACCAAAAGGAGCAAAGTCCCTGAAGAAGAGAGTGTTGACCTGTATTATGGAAGAAGGCCATGTAACTACAGTTTTCCTTCAATGATGCCATGTATAGATTTTTGAAAAGAGAACAGTCATAGAGATTAAAATGCTTTTTGCCATTTGGTACTCTTGTTTTTTTGTTTTTTTTAAATCAAATTCTTTTGAAATTGCTTTAATGATGAGTATTTTCCCAATTTGCAAGTTACTGTTATCTGTAGTTCTACATACAACATTAACGCAAGCATTCTATCTTTTAAAGCATTCAGAAGAATAATTACCTTCCATTTCATCCAGCTAGATGTTTACCTCATTACAAATCAGACTTCTCTGACATCTATAATAAAACAAACAGGTTTTTAATAACAGGTGTACACCAAGCTGTTAACGTAGAAGTTTAAAACACTGGAAGGCAAGAATATAGTACATCAAATAGGGATTCATGTTATCAAATTCAAATACTGTGTGACTATTGGATGCCACTTACATATAAGGTTGGAAGACTGTTTGGCATCGTGTGTCAGTATGTCTTGACAAATCCCTGATATGCTGACTTAATAAAATATCAGAAGTGATTACCTTTTCATGTCCAGCTCAGATTGTATATTTTTGGTTGTTCGGTGTGTGTAGTGCTTGCCCCCTGCAGAGAAAGTTTCCATTGCATTCTGGCAGACAAACTGCCCCACAGCCCTGAGCCCTCTGCCATCTGCTCCTCAAATACTGACATTGCCAGAGACGCTAAAAGAAACATAACGTCTATTTCACCACGCACAGTTTGTATCTGGAAAACAGTTAGTGTTGGATCTTAATCTTTCTTCTTTAAAAAAAAAAAACCCCAGAAAAAAACAAAACCTTGACCTGTTAGTGGATTTGTTTCGGTAAAGACCCCCACGAGAGGGCTGGAAGTTCTCCAGAGTGGGAGGGGAAGAGAAAAAACAGCAGGACAGGGAGAGGCTGCAATGTCTGAGAGATGCTGAGAGTCTCAGGAAGAGGAACGGATTCATTTTTTCCCCCCCTGTCACTGGACACAAAATGAACATGTCAGCAAGGATAGTGTTTGGAAAGGGGCGCCTCGCTCCCAAGCAGCTCGCATTCGCTTTCCCCAAGACGGAATCTCTGAGGAAAGGCAGCCGGTCTGCGGGAGGGAAGAGGAGGATGTTCTCTTTTTCTATTAGGTGTCGCCTGGGAGTCATCAGAGGGAGAACCAAAGGTAAATCTACCAGAAGAGCTAAATCATGTCTTTGAAAACTTTGAAAGTAATATAATTCTGTTGAAAAAGTCGTCTACTTATTTGATAATTTTTAGCAGTCATATAAAAGAAGAGTTTGTTGCTGACACAAAAATCTTTGTTTTAAAGAACTGATCTTTATTTTAATATTCTTCAAGAGTCATCAGCTTACATTTAGACCTGAGTACGTTTAAACCGAAAGACAAAATGTGTACAAGATGTCTGTTACATGTATCCTTGTTCAGTCAGATTTATATGTAATGTGTGACATCCTAACCTTTGGATGATTTTTTCTGTCACACTGTTCTTTGCTGGCTGAAACTTCAGTGTTCATTTTTGCTTCCCAGACTCTCGTTTGAAAGTTGCATCTGAATGTAACCACCATGAGATGGCAGTGTGGTCAGCTGACAGAGGAGCAGGTTTACATTGCAGTCCATCCTACTATAACTGTAATTTCCATTTCTATATAATTGCACCGACGACTACTCTAAAAAGAATATTGTTGAAAATTGGGAGAAAGAAAACCCCTCAAGCAGCATTCAATACAAACCACAAAGTCAAACGTCAATCTTTATTAAATCTTAAGCCCTTTTACATTCACTGTCTCTCTTCTGTTGGAGCATGTTTGTGTGCCAAGGTCAATGCAAAAAGAATGCAGCTCCTCTTTTTGTTATATCATCTCTCACTCCGCATTGATTGAGGAATCGCAAAATAATCCATTTTTACTATGAACCAACATTTCCCGCTTGATTCCCATAGGTTTTTCTTATCAGTTCAACGCACTACGCCATCTCCCTCTTGTCTTGTATTCTGTCTGAAATTAATTAGTCTTGCTCTGAAAGACTACGCTCAGTCACGTTGTAAATGGGCTATTAAGGACAAACGTCTCCTAGGAAATTATCCTGAATCCTGAGGAGCATTGAGTCCACTGGAACAGCTGACTATAGGCTCCGTGCAACAGTGGGTAGAAATGTTTGTTTTGCAATCACTGTATACATATGTCAAATGCGCAGTCAGAGAATAAGAGGGCGTGCTGTCCATTTTTAAAATGTTGTGGCGGTATCTGTTTCTTTTTGTCCTCATGCTGACAAAACTGTGCCTGCAGTGACCAAAACAAATGAGGCAGAAGAGGCCCAAAGGAGCCGCCAGTGAGGCTGTGGGAAGCCGTCTGTTGTTGTGTTAGTTGGTGGTGGTTGCGGTGGGGCTCAGGGAGAGGCAGGCGTCAAACTTGGGAGTGTGAGACAAATGGTCAGACAGGTGTGTGGTAAAGGGTCAGTAGCAGACCCCTCTCAGAGCCTCTGTTCTGGGGTCCTTTCACATTCCTGAGGGAGAGACACGAGATGCCAGGCCTCATTTTTGTCAAATCAGATTTTAAAAAATGTGCACTGCACATCATTCATTTGTTGTTGTTTTTCATGATTGCCATTTGTTCAGGAATGAAATCTGTCATTACAGCCTCAAGGCGCCACAACTGGACTTCTTGTTAGTGCAGGTCATATCAACATGTTCTCAAACAGGCAGCTGTTCTGCACAGGAATCTTGCACATGCATTTTCCACTATGTGCTTATGTGTGTGTCTATGTGTGTGGGTGAGAGAGGGAGATACTAGCACTGTGTGGATACAAGCTGTGTGAAACGGGTGCAGTCTCTTATGTGGGAAAAAACGTGACACTCTGCAGGGCTCAGCATGACAATGAATGTGCAGGTGGTGTTAATTGTGCCGGGAGTTGAGTGTGTGCAGTTTTGTCGTGTCTAAGAGTGTGGGTGGGTTTGAGGATGTGCATTAGAGGGGTGTTTGACTTGGTGGGAAATGGATAAGGAGTGTGTGCGTGTGCGTGTGTGTGTGTGTGTGTGTGTGTGTGTGTGTGTGTGTGTGTGTGTGTGTGTGTGTGTGTGTGTGTGCGCTGGGGGAGGGAGTGACTCTCGTGTGTGCCTGCCTCACTGAACCCCTCTGGCAAAGAGAGAGAGAGAAAGAGAGAGAGAGAGATAGAGAGAGGGAGAGCAAACACACTCACTCCAGCTCTGTATGAGAGAGAGAAGGGTTATGTGTGAGCTCATGTGAGCGTATGAACGGGGGGATGATAAACCCCTCTGGAAAAGGACGAATGATTAGTAAGAATAGCTCAAAATGGAACCGCGACAAGATGGCAAGAAAAGGACATGAACCTTTGCTCTCACTGCTTTGGATTTTGAAAGAAAAACAGAGCTTTGTAGATTTCAGAATTTGAAGGATAGAGGGGGGATGATTTAACATCAACATCTTCTTTTGTCAACAAGTTTTAGAAAGAGAGGACCATCTGAGGATCAGAATTCTGCACGTTGGAGCACAGATCCTTCGCTGGCTTTTTGACTCGGGGGGCAGGGGTTAAGGAAACGTTAGGGAAAGGAGTGAATGAGCGAGGATGGTGTTGTGTCTGAGCGGCTGAGGCTCTCGGGTCACGTTCTCTCACCTCAAGTGTGCTGGGAACCTCAGCTCTGTGCCCACTGCTCCAAATCAGCAAGGTTACTTCCAGAGGGGGGCTGCGCTGCGTAAACTACAGCCATGCTGTGTGGTCTGAGGAGAGACGCCAAGAACAGCACTGGTAAGAGAGCACCACACTTTGGACACTGGAGTATTTGTGTCTCAGGAGGGGGTTCACTGATCATCTGGATCAATAAGTACCCTATGAAGAGCGGATTATGTGTGGTTCATTCGTGGCAGCACCTTCAGCTGAGAAGTATTCTGTTACCTGTCATCAAATTAGCATGCATGTGAATGACTGTGCTTTATACTATGGTTGTGTTTGAGATTGAAATGTCTGTGGAGCTCTTCATACCATCCTGCCATGTGTTACTGGGGCAAATATAGCAAGTGAAACTGGGTCTGGCTGGACATAGTTTATAAATAAAGTTTCACATCTGAAAATAGCTTTATGATTTCATTGTCATTTTCAGTGCCACCCCCATATTTAACCTACATTCTGATTGGTTATGGGAGAGGTTGCATTCAGTGCCCTGAATTAATTCAGGAGTTAATTAACTCACACGATATTTATGCAGGACAAAAGAATCTTATTTTAGTCAGCGCAACGCTCCAAGGTCCTTTAGACGCTGCGTTTCTGCCAAACCTCATCCTGGATCCCCCTTAACTGACCTCCTCTGAGCGTGGACTGTTTTTTCTCTCTCTCTGTCCAGTAGTTGTTTCATTGTTGGGGCTGCTTATTAATCAGCCCCATCCTGAACTTCATTCTTGCCGTTAGGATGAACGATGGTTATTTTAAGCTAGGGGAGGATGACTTGAAGGTACAGTAGTGCTCAGTCACGTGCAGAGTGTGGGGGTCTGCGTTACCCAGAGCTAACGTTGCCTTTTGACTGCAATGACAGCTGCTGGACTGTCAGGGGCCCTCAGGAGTCCGCGTGGTAACAAGGCTTTTGTCCAGATTACTGTGTTTGTGATGTGTCACTCACGTTTTGTTTGTGCCTCACAGCTACCGGATGGGACACTTTGTGCAAGGATGTGTGTAAATCAGTGTGAAATGCCATATTATAAATATGTATCACCTATACATTGACATTAAAAGTCATTTTTAAGACATTCCTGTAGTTAAGGTCTGAATCATGCAGCTGTGAGCAGAAGACGGCGGGATTTTAGTGTTAAGGGCCCACGCAGAGGTTTCAGGTCAAAGATGTTTGACAAAGGATCCGTGCCTCTCAGCTGTCTAAAGGCTTCATCTTCAGTCAGGCAGATGTGGAAGAATGATGTGGACAAGGGAGAAGGCAGTGGATTTGATGCCCTCAGAGCACTTGCGTCTCCCAGTTCAGTCTTTGTAAATTAGCACAGTTTAAAGACAAATTGAACTGGGTGGCAGGGGGGAATGTCATTACATGCCAGATTGATAAAAGGCCTGGGATGATATCTCTAAAATGATGACAGGACTAGTTTCTGGAGGAACGCATGCACACAATCCCTGCTTTAGTTTAACAGGGGCAGAGCAGAACACTAGTGACAGACAATAGAGCAACAGGAATGACATTTATAGTAGACAGTAAACAAGTCGTATTATTCTCTGTGTACTCAATGCCAATACGTTTGGACACAGGAAGTAGCCTAAAATATTTCATGGTGTCAGTAAGTTAGCTTTGAGCTACAACTCGAGCCCATTCAATTCTTTATTTGTTTACACTTTTGGCATATTGGCAGTATTTAAATAAGCCAAATCTATTTGATTTTGACGTTGAACAATATGCTTCGATACTGATACAATAATACGCATAGATGACAGAAACAATAGGAAAATTCATAACCGTACCTTCTGATATTTGTTGAATAATGATGTGTGCATTCTTTTTAGTGGTGCTACGGATCACAAATCATTGATCGGTTATCGAAAAAGACACAAGAATGGACTTTTAATACAACGGTTCCATCCCTCAGCTAGACATGACTCAAACGTTCCATGTTAATATAATCACTGCAAATCAAAATGCATCTTGGAATCTTAATAATGTGTCACATCCTGGCCATGCACATTGCTGCAGGTCCACTGATAATAATAGAAGCAGTAAGATAAACCTGATCTCCCTCTTTATTTAGAATGTGTTTTAAAATCTGAGAACAGACTGTAATACAAATGCAGCATCCTTTTAAAAACAGTGGGGACTAACCACAGCGCCCCCACAGGAGCAGGGCATCATTACAACGGAAGTCATCGATTTCAGGATTTTCTGAATCGATATTGTATGGGGAAACATATCTTGCAATGCACTGATGAATCGATTTTTTTCTGCTCAGCCCTATACTGTGTTGGACAGCTGCACAGGTAATCCTCAGTGGACAGGATTAGAGAAGTGCCAAGTCAAGTTTCCTCATCACTGTTGCTGCTGACATGCTTCTGTGGCTCCATTCAGGTTCAGATGGCTGGCATGCAGTGGCCCTGCTAATCTGAGGCCAGCCCTGTGCTGTCAGAAAAGGGTCCCACTGTGTGGAGGAGAAAAAAAAAGATAAAGAGAAAAAAATCTGTTTCCTTGCAAAGCATATTGAGCATTTCCTGGCTTTTTGCAGCAGCTGCTGTAAATTGCATGAAAAAGATCTTTCACTCCATCCCCGAACAGTCCATTAACCGCATGCTGATCCTTTTGCAGAATTCCCATGCTTTAGTGATCGCATACATTGAGCCTGATGCCGATGTATTCTTGTGGTATATTAATGGTTTTCAAAGGTCTACTACAGACAGATCTATTTTAAACCCGTGATACAAACCCTGAACTCTCATTCTCACAGAGAAAAAGTCTCTGGTTTGTGAAAATAAAAATGTTAGAATAGTGTACTGCATAAACAAAATGTATTAAAACAACAAGATGCTATTAAATAGTTGGCTAATATTTGACTGTGTGGCTGACTTCTGTTTCCCTTCCAGTCTGCAATTTAAAGCATTGGCCAGAATTCAGCAGTTTGAGAAACTGTTTTGCTCTTACATCATATAGGACAATAGCTAACGTGAGTGTTCATTTCTCAGCCATGTTTTAAGCAGAATCACCAGGTAGAAGGTGGCAGAAAGCTAATGGAACCATTTGGTAGTGGTCAGAAATGTAATTTCAGCAAACATTATGTTAAACATTAGAATGTACTTCCCAACTATTATGGTTAAAATGTTAAATATTTTGATACTTTTTCGATACCACACATTTTAAAACACTACAGTCTCTATTATTTTAATGATTGATTGTATCTAAAAGTGTTGAAGATATTAAAAGAAACGACATCCATTTCACAAGACAGTTGCTTAGGTGAGGAATGGGTCCATCAAAGAAAATTGCATGCCACCTCGTACACAATGTCTAAAATTCTATATTTGAAAAGAGGTATCGATATTGTTTGATTCACACTTGTATCAACGTTTAAATCTGGTGTCATGACAACCCTATCAGCTATTGTAGCATAAGCTAGTGAGTGGTTCATGCTAATATTAGATCTTGCATAACAGTCGCTTATTGGGAATCAAATGTGCAAAATGAGTTTCATTTTGAAGAACATACACATTTTTTGGACTCATGAAAGTGTTAGTTTGATATTATTTAAAGAATATATGAACCCAATAAAAAAAAGGGAAACAAGAAAAACACACTTACTTTTAACAATTAAAACCTAAACATTTATGAATACCTCAAAACAAACTTTACGACCAATTGATAGCAATTTTCACATGATCTTGAACACAACTAACAAACTGGAACACAGCAGTGTGATATTGTAACCGTATTTGAACTTCCAGTCTTGAGTGGGATGTCAGAGGCGCATGGCTGCCGTGTGAACATGATGAAATTCACCATACTGAATGCAATTGTGTGCAGCTGTCATGATGTGCAATGGATGCTTGTGCTCATCATGCCTTCTGCTGCAGAGTTTCCCTTCATGTCATCACAGTGCTTCCTAACAGCACCTCCATGCCTTCCTGCTGTCTCCTCAGATGAAGGACCTTACTCAAAGGGGAGCAAGGAGTCTGGGACAACTGACCAATCGCATTCGTCCCAGAGGCGCAGCTTTTCAGGTACAATTCAGTCAAAGTTGACTGTATCTCTTTCATATCTGATTCATGCTGCTGCACCCAAACAGAAGGAGAGTACGAGTCATGCCATGTTTGAAACTGTGTGTCTACTGTTTTTTGCTTGATGTTGCACTGTTTGAATGCTTAGGTAAGGTGAAAAAACTGCTTATGAGGCATACCTGTCATTTGCATTAAACCACACTTCTACTTCAAGATGAACGATTTAATAGCACAGCACAATGTGGAGCACAAGACAGAATGAGTCCTCTGATGACACTTTATGACCACATATCCATCAAGGTCAAACTAATTTTCATCCACTTAAGAACACAATTGGATTTCAATTTACGACCTGATGAGTAAGCCGTAAATCTCAATGAGTCAAATTTTTATAATAATGCATTACACTTCTTTCCTTTATGAGTTTGTGGTGTTGATAAAAGTGACTCCGTCTTCCTCCTCCTCTCTCTGGACCTGTCACAAAGATTCCCTCAGATTGAGAGATTCGAAAGAACAAGGAAAATACACGACAGCGAGAGAATAAAGTATGTGGTCGTGTGTCAAAGAGCATTTCTGTGAGCCAGTCCAGAAAGGAAGAAAGAAAGACCCTGTTGTTGCCTCTCAGATAGGGTGATTCTGTCAAGCAGACGCTGATGCTGACTGTGGATCTGTGCCTGTGTGTGTCTGTCAGCAGATGAATACAGAGGAGTGACCACAGTGGACCTGATGAAAAGGGAAGGCAGCAGCCTTGGCCTCACCATCTCCGGAGGGTCCGATAAGGACGGCAAGCCCAGAGTGTCAAACCTACGGCCAGGTGGGCTAGCTGCCAGGTGAGATCTTTGCTCTATGATGCGATTAAAACCTGGCAACCAGAGCAAGCTGTCCAGACTCAGAGTCGTTATCCTGCAAAGTTACGTCCAGATCGCCCTGACTGCTGGACTGTAGGTGTTGTGTTGGATCAGGTTAATGCCGTCCCACTCAATTATCTAAAACACAAGTCCCTTCAAAACCACATTATAAGTCTATTAATCAACATTTGGTGTTATTTTCTCATGTCTTTCATGCTTAATTTACTGTATGTTACGACTTTGTTGAAATGGTCATAGGCCTACACAATCGCCATTCCAGACAATTCTTCAGAATGCATTTCAACTTTTTTTTAGAGCATGTAGGCCTATAGGACAACTCTATAGAACAACTCACGTTTTAAATAAAGAACACAGCCAATAAAAAAGGCATAAAAAACACCATTTGTGTTTGGATTTCTGTAAATCGCTTGAAGAAACAAACAAGCTACATTCCTCGTCTAGTCCAAAGCTGCGTGTTGAGAATCTGAAAGGTGAAAGGCCAACTCACTCCATCAAAAGCTTTCTCGGCATCAAGTGTTACAAACAGGAGGTCTACGTCCTGCTGTTGAACAAAATCAATTAAATGGGTTAGTTTGTATTATATCGTCTGGCAGAAGACATCTTGCATTAAATAATTGCCTGAAGCAATGCAAGATGTCTTCTGCCAGACGATGTTTTAGAGATAAAGATAAAGATAGCCTAATTAACATTCGATTAAACCAATTTCCTTCAACGTCAACAGCATTACACTCATTTCCCCCTACATCAAACACATGAAAGTAAAATGTAGTGGATGACTCACGTTTAATGATGAATAAGAACGCATGTGTGACACATGCACACACACTTACACACACACACGCACACAGTTTTGTAAGAATGACGCAGCCCCCGACGAAAATGCCTTGACCAAACATCGCTTGTCAAGTCTTGGGAGGTTTAAAGACAGACACTGTGCTAATTCTTCCAAGCAGCTTGTCCTCCCACAGCTGAGTTCATGCTTGTTGCGGAAGTGCTTGCTAATTTAGTGAGTGGAGAGACACTCATGCAGACAGGAGAGAGACCGGCAGTGACATTGTGTGATGAGACTGGACCTGACGACAGGCCGCTCGGCTCGGCTCGGCTGGTTAAGACGTCTCTCTCTGTCTGCTGTCAGCGTTGAATGGCAGTAGCCCAAAGGTGAGAGGAGTGAGCCGGGCAGAGCTTTTCTTTGATTAATTTGCTATTCAATGTGCAGAATGTGAGACAGCATCCGCTCAGCCTCAGCTCTTCATGTTTGTCGATACAAAGAGAGTCATAATGAAATCATCATTACTGTCTGGTGCAAATTACATAATGGTCACATCATAAGGGTGCTCATCCTGTTTATACTATAGTTTTTATTTCTGCACTCACACAGCAGCATCATGGAATCAAAGCCCAAACAGAACAGACCAAGATATATAATTAGACATCTCATTTTTATACTGACCAGTTTGGATCCAAATGTGCCACTATTTCTGAGTGTAATGTTAATATTCAAGAAGCTGTGAGTTATGAGATGAAAGGGTGGAGGTTGTGAGCTGTAAAATAGAACAATTAACATGCAAAGAGCAGAAGAGAGGATTTGGTCGATAGCTGATGTTGCGGTGGCGTTGGCAACAGACATTTGCGAATCAGAAATCCAAAAGTAAAGAAAATTAAAAGGAATCATTTTGTCTGTCCATGCTTTTCCGCAGGAGTGACCAGCTGAATGTAGGAGACTATATCAAGTCAGTGAACGGCATCAACCTGTCAAAGCTGCGCCATGATGAGATTATCAGCCTGCTGAAGAACATCGGGGAGCGAGTCGTACTGGAGGTGGAGTACGAGCTGCCTCCATTCGGTAGGTGAAATTGTGCAAGAGGATTATTCTGCTTGATGGATGAGGGGGGGAAAAAAAGCTCTAACATCTAAAGAAAGTGCTGTCATCAAAAGACAGTCAAAGTTGCATCGCACCAAGAATCGACATGACACTTAAATATGAGTGGCACACAGTGTGCAGTGGTATCTGCCAGTTAAATCAGAGCGAAGACGTTTATAAGTCCAGACAGCATTAGAACTTCATAATCAGCAGCTTCATAACAGTCTATGAGCACATGAGTTAGATGTTGTTAATTAGGGTCATAAGCTTGTAGAACAGTTGCCACAGCGGTGAAATGTGACCCCAGATTTCACCTGATCCACTGGGAGGTGAGGTCGTACATTTCTGTCATGTGACATGTAGGTTTGACCTTGGAGCAAGTTAAAGGGGAACTCTTATATTTTTTAAGTTTTGCCTTCCACATGAGCGGCAGCCACCTTGGTTAAATTGCCTCACGGTTGGGGAGCCGGTATAGCTTAGTGGTCAGTGTACAGAGGCCACAAACCTCCAAGCGGGTGGCCCGGGTTTCGCATCTGACCTGTGGCTCCTTTCCCGCATGTCATTCCCCACTCTCTCTCTCCCCGGTGTCTGACTCGATCTACTGTCCTTTCGAAATAAAAGCCCAAAACCTCCAAAAATAAACATTTAAAAAATAGCCTCAATGCTACTTAAACCTGCCCCAAAAACAGATCAATAGTTCTAATTAAATCAACCTTAAGACTGGATGGACATCTGTGTAAACTTGTGGGGGAACAGAAACATCTGCCAGTGCAAAGGAAGCAATAGATTGCATATTAATCAGGACCAGCAAACAAAACAACTTTGAACCTTAGAACTGAGTTCTGTATTACAACGCAGAATTTGTGATTAGCAAAATTGCTTCAGTGTTCACTTCTTACTCAGATACTCAGGCGAGAGATTAAACTGCGTAAAAGCAACTCATACTGACCAATCAAGATTGTCCCCTTAACAGTAAAAAACAGTACCCGTAACAGATTTTCCTGGTATTTTTCACATGATGAGCTATTCATTGTGCCTTAATTTCTATTAAGATATTCTACAACAGAGCTGATGGAAGCACAAAGGCCAGGAGACTGATGCGGTTATACGATATGAGAGTAAGCCTCTGATGCTTTGAATCATGTTTATTTATGTTTGTTGACACTGAAGGGGTTGTCGCTGAAATATGGCTCATTCTGTCATAAGCACTATTAGAATACATCAAAGCAACACATTCATTGTATAGATTACACAGACGTAATTAGAGTCAGTTGCACTTGTGCTCTGAAGATTTCCAAATCATTTGATGCTTCTTCATTTGCACATTAACACAGTCGGTGAGTTCTGCCATCTGCCCCTATTGCAGCTGTGTTGCTTTTAGCCCGGCTTTAGTGTTTCACTCACACATTTCTTTCCTGTCACAGTTTTCTCTAAGTTTGTATAATATGCCGCTCTGCTGCCAGTGCATATCTTCATATTTGTAACGCCCTTTGTGTTTACTTCAGTTGGGTTTGTAAACCCAGATAGACATAGTTATCCTGGCTATTTTGAAGCTGCTTCGTTTGTACAGGCCTCAGGGCTTCCAAGAGTCATGTTGAGGTCACCCGCACCTCCAGAAGGCTCAGCATCCAGTTTAAGCATGTCTGCAGTCCTCTCTTCTATCTTAAACTGTGGCTTTTTCTCTATGTTTATGTTTTTTTTCATGTGTTTTTCAGACGCTTTTATTTACTCATACAACCAAAAAGCCGTCTCTCATTAAGTGAATCAGTTATTGGCAGGTCAAATGATGTCTGGATGTCAGTTGAAAAGTTTTAAATAAATATATCCAAACTACAAATGATTGTTCTTGGAAGCCTTTACATAATTATGAAGCAAATCGACTTCATTGGGAAAACATTACCATAGTATAGCATCAATAGTTATATCTATAAAATATCAGTAATTATTATTATTTATTTTCCACATGTAATTCACCAAGTCAATACTTATTGAGTCTTACTTGATCAAGACACCAGCCTCAGAAAGAGAGACATTCTCAAGGCGATGTATCATGGCCGCTCACAGCTCTGAAATCGTTAGTGTGGGTCAACCACACTATGATTCCCCCCAGAATAATTGAACACATTTCAAACACTTCTTTGTTCATTCTTGCGATTCAGCACTCACTCAAATCATACTGTGATCAGCACTATTGGTAGAGTCTTTGTCTCTCAACTGGAAGCAACATGTCCGATGTGTCCTTGGGTAAATCACCCCGAGTTGCTCCCCCTGCTTCGGCGTATGAATGTGTATGAATGGGATTTGTACTCCTGATGGTCACTTTACATAGCAACCACTGCGTGAATGGGTGTGAATGTGTAGGTGTGACATGTGGTGCAAAAGCGCATTGAGTAGTTAGAAGACTAGAAAAGCGCAATACCAGCTCAAGTTCATTTACCATCAACTATTTTGTAAAGCTTCACACACTGCAGATACCCGAGGGGGATAATAATTATCTGAATGTGTTGTCCTCTTCTCTTAGTCCAGACCCCGTCAGGAGTCATAACCAAAACCATAGAAGTGTGTTTACACAAGGAGGGAAACAGCTTTGGGTTTGTCATGAGAGGTAGGTGCTTGACCGGATGTCGTTGTGAGATTTTAATTTTAGTCGAAATCTTTCGCCTTTGGCACTGATTTATTCGCTCTTACCGTTTACATTTTTTTTTTTTTTTAGGAGGCTTCCATGAGGACTGGCGCAGGTCTCGTCTTCTGGTGGTGACGTACGTGAGGCCCGGAGGTCCTGCTGACAGGTGAGAACGTGGATTGATGTTTGTGTGCGCACAAGCGCTGCTATTTGTGTTCCTTGTATGTCCTGGATGTGCATGAATGAGCCTATTCAAATAATTGTATATGTGCATGCATGTGTGTATTTACTGAAGATGTATGGCCTGATGGATATGTGTTTTGCTAATTGCCTTATGCTTGTCTGCAAAACAGTATTTCTATTGGATTAGAATCTTTGGAATAACGCTTTTGAATGATTGAACTATAAAGTTGATGTGTTAAAATCCATGTGCACGTTATTTCTTTTGCATCAGCATACACTCTGCGTGAAATCGTGGCTGTGACACATTCTGTTGAGTGTATTTTATCTTCAAAGCAGAAAGGGCACCACTCATCCTGCAGGCTAACGCAACATTGCACTTTTCTTACACACACACACACACACACACACACACACAAAAACGAATCCAGAGAACCAAATCACTGGAGCAACCGTAATTCGCCATCAAAGACTTTTACGGCCGTTTATCTCGCTTATCCTTCATCTCACCTGGGAGCGAACGCTCATGTGGAACTGTTTAATGATTTACTGTGACTGCCCGCCTAAACGCTTGTATGAGCATCTTGCACAGGTTACTTTATTCTTCTCCCTGTCTGCTTTCTGTGTTACTCCAGAGAGGGCACTCTGAAAGGCGGAGATCGGGTTCTGAGCATAGACGGGATGCCTTTAAACAGAGAGAAGCATGCAGACGCCCTGACCATGCTGATGCAGAGTGGCCAGGAAGCTCTGTTCCTGATTGAGTATGACGTCTCTGTCATGGGTGAGCACACACACACAGGGAATATGTGCAGGCATGGTTGGGCAGCTTTGCTCTGAGGGTAAATAATGTGGCTGCTATGGCTCTGTCAACGTGCGTGAGTGTGTGTGCTGGAGACGCCACTAGGGGAGTCACACTGGCCCATGAGCACAATTCAGCTCGGAAAGGGTAGATGGGTAATATTCAGTGTATTATTGTAACATGAGTGTCTCTCTACACTCTGTACCCATGTAGGTTCAATCTAAATAGTCATACCCTAGTTCATTCAATGCTTGTCAGACAGTGAACGTCACCCCTTATTAACATTTATTCAATCACACAAGTTTTGTTTTGTTGCTTTCAAAGAAATTGAGCGAGGTTTAGGTAGAACATCTCCCCAACGCAGGGGACTTAAAAAGAGACAGATTTGAGCAGGAATTGTTCAAAATTGAAGCAGCAGAGGCCAAAATATCTCGACATTCAGGTGAGTAAAGGAAGAAAAAATACTGGATCCTACATTTCCCACAATGCAATCAGCCTGGTTAATTCTCTTGCCTCCACAGTTAGTGAAGCCTTTTGATGTAAAAATGTAGTCCTCGTACTCAGGCCTAAACAAACATGATGACATCACTGTGACATTATCTGCGTCTCTGGAGGTACAGATGAATTATGAAACATTCTTGGCAGTCATCAGCTGGACCACTAAAATGCCTTTTACTTGGTATGATCCATGTATATGCATAATCGAATCTTTCACACTTGACTGAATTTATTTTTGGGCATTTTTTGAAAAATTGGATGCAGTTAGTTTTCATTGCATGACTCTAAAGCTATGGAAAGGGAAAACAGACTAACTGCAGATTGAAACTGTTATTTGGTCATGGTGACTAATTCTCCAGAAAAAATCTGCTCTACTCTGTCTAAAATAGGGCAGGTCACCGAGGACTTTTGACACAAGTGACTTCTCTGTATGTGGAAGTTCAGGCCTCCTGCCTACAGAGTGAGCCAGTCAGAGGGTTCAGAGGGTTCAGAATTTTCAGAAAAATGTGTGTCTGTGTTTGCTTGTGTGTGTGTGTGTGTCACATATTCTTTATAGCATGGGTTCCATTCTCAAAGTATTAAGAGCAATCATCCCATCATTGTACGCGGAGTGGAAACACTTCAGCTGTCACTTCATAACTGCATCCAGAAAGTCTCTTTGTCATTGCTTGAGTCGGGATAGTTAAATGCCTGGTGTCAAAATATCCCAGTGCTAAAAAAAACAAAAAGTGTATCTATATTACTCATTTGTCATTGAGACAAACAAATGTCCTCTACTGCCTGCTGAATAAACTCGTGTTTCCAAACTCCAGCGTGTGCTAAATGTCCCATTTTCACAGAGTATCTTTTACGTACCTGTAATATAAAAACATCAAATAAAAGAAAGGAGACTGGCTTTTCAAAGACTCCTGACTTTACTGACACAGTATTTTCGACATTCCCCCCCCCCCCCAACAACTAAATATTTTTGTTTGAGGTAGAAGTAGGAGGTCTGTGTGGTAAACATCTAGAGAGTTTCACCTATAAAATCCATAAAAAAAACATGCAATAAGATGCATTTAAAATACAAACTGAGTCTAAAGACTAGATGTATTCATGTTTGAAAGGTTAGGATGGAGTGCAATATGTACATATGAAAGTTTTAAACTAGCACATAGATAACGATGCTGGGAGAATCAGTGTAATGTTTTTTTTTTCATTCCAGAGGTGAAAAAGGTATGTTATTGTTCATGCTTTAGATGCATCCAGTGATCTTGTCGGCCTCCATCATATCTGTGTGTCGTATCTGTTTCAGAGGCGGTGCAGCAAGCCTCAGGCCCTCTGCTGGTGGAGATAGTGAAAGGTCCCTCTGCCAGCTTGGGGATCAGTCTCACCACGACAATATACAGGAGTAAACAAGTTATTATCATTGACAAGATCAAGCCAGCCAGCGTGGTGGAAAGGTATAACCCACATCTTACACATTTAACACCTCCCAGACATTTCCTGACACTGGCTGCCTCTGTGTCGCTCTCTCAGGTGTGGAGCGCTTCATGTAGGAGACATTATTCTGTGTATAGATGGGACCAGCGCCGAGCACTGCTCTCTGATGGAGGCCACGCAGCTACTCGCCAGCTCCTCTGACGTCGTCAAACTGGAGATTCTGCCAGCGAGTCAGAGCCGACTTCCTGTTAGGCCACAAGACACAGGTATGTCCTCGAGGTGATGCAGACAACACAGCAGATCCCTTAAAGATCTGAGAGACGCGAGAATCATCAGTGAAAAAAACCTATGAAGTGACATATTTTCTAATAAATCCACTGTTTGTAAAGTGTGATAAAATATCAGTCAATTATTTAGAATTCAAGCTGACTTCTACAAATTATTTATGTGCAATAGACCATCAGAAAAGCAAAAGAAGTTTGATAAACAATCACATACAACGGTGAAGGGCTGAAATATTCCTGGTGGATTCAGAAACTGTTTGACATCTTAAAATTAACAAGTAACACATGATAACAATTTTGTGAAGATTAAGCAAAAGCTACACTGCTTTAACTTCAAACTATACAAATAAGGCATGTAGATAATTTTCATTTGTCACAATTTAATGGCACATTTTTTTTAAAAAAAGTGAAAATGTGGAAATGTGCAGTGCAATGCAAAGGTTGCAAAGAGGAAGTTGTTTTGAGTGTCATGCAATCATTTCAATCTAATAAAAGAAGTTATTTTGGTGCATTGCGGGAAATAAGCACGTTGTCCTCGACATATGTAATGTGACGGCTCTGCTCTTAGTTATTTTACCTACAGCTGTAAGGAGCCTGGCTGCCTCCCAACAGTCTCTTTCTATACGCTGTGAATCAGCCTGAGTATGCGAGTCTTTGTGTGTGTGCATGCTGCCAGCAACAATCCTTCTGCCTTCGGGTACACACTCCTTCCTATGCCACTTGCGTGCACACAAACATACACTGGATACATTTTCCCTCCATCTGAGATCATGCTCGCGCCATGTTCTGCTCACTCTTTCTGGGTCAGCAGCTGCAGGGCTCCTTTACATGTGAGCATGGACACAAATCACACAACAAGACAGAGGGAAAGAAGATGTAGTTTGGTCTTCTCTTGGGTCATTCTCTCCTTTTTTTTAATTATTCAGTGTTTTTTTTTGTCTGGTTCAGTGTGCAGCATTTCACTCTTATCTCTATTTACTGAAAAAACAGAAAACTATTTGGTTTATCATCTGAAGCTCATAAAGCTCCTATTGTTATTCATAATGGAAAAAAAATCAAGACTCTTTTTTAAGTCTTGGGTGTGATGATCGACTATTTGTTGTCCTGGAAAGACCGTATTTAATGCGTCTGCAAAAAGACAAAACAGAGAATTTATTTTCTCAAAATTCTTGTTTTGTTTTTTACATCTGTGATTCTAAACTTCCTGACAAAGTCCTAACAATAATTCAGTCAATCAATCAATTTGCTAATGAGCAGACTTTTACTTAAACAGAGGGTTTAATCCTTTGATGAGAGCATAAAAATAACCACTTTACCAGACAGCTTGAACTGCATATGCTCCTGTTGACCATTGACCTGTCTCCTGTCAGAGTGCAGCACAGGCATTCCTTCACTGTAAAATAACAGACAGGTAACACATCCTCTGAAATTTCTATTTAATAGTGATTCACTTCAAGAATTAGGCACCATGACGTTACGATAAAATAAAACCACATTTTCACAGCTTCCTTTCCTCCGGGATAAGGCGTGATTAAAAGATGCAATTTGTCTAATCTCCTCTGGGGATTTAATAAGACTGATACAGCCACTGAGAGATTAGGAGTTAATGTTTCTTTCCGCCCGCGTAGATAGCAAAAACATCATTTCTTGGAGCGCTTCCCCTAGGTGGGCTTAGCGTAAGCCAGCCGAGTTGAGTCTTTACAGGTTTTTGATTGAGCTCGATAGAAACTGGCTCTCTGAAAAGGGCCGGAGGGTCTCCTCTGTGTATTCTGATTGCATACAGCTGGATTTAACCAGGTTTCATGAAGATGGCAAACCTCCCAGGCACTAATGCAGTCATCCATGTTTCCAGCAAATCCTTCATCCATGTGAGCAAGTTGTTGGAGATTAGACCCTCGCAAATGACACATCAAGGATTACTGTCACATGTCACTGTCTGTGACAATTTCAGCTGCATGAATCTGTGAATGCAATGTTAATTAGGGAGGTGTGTGTTATACAGGAGGTCAGTCTTTTCCCTTTGAATGTTTCACAGATATTTGACCAAATGCAACTTTTTATACAGGCTTTAAAATGAAGGGTAAGATCCCCTTCAGAATAACCACTATTTGGCTCTTTGTGTCATTTAAAGTGCAAACAAATGTCAGCAGAGTTGATTATCAACCAGTGTTAAAAAACATATAGACCAATCAGATGCAGAAACATGCCCTGTCATCATCAGCAATCAAGCTTTCAGCTGCGCCCAATCAAGGTTAACCACGTCTCACTTCTAGTTTGAAAAAAAACCAAAACATTAGATGATGCCAAGCAATCAACTTTCTCGGATTGTTTTAGCGCCTTCGGTCTTTTTTGAAAATAAAATGAACGAAATGATCTCCAGTTTGCACTCAGCTTATTGGAAGCTTGCTAGAAAAAGTTAAGATATTTTTTTGAATGTTTCTTTCGGACCCTGCACCACTTTACATTGAGTCTGTTGAGCATTGTGTCTGATTCTTAGAAGAACATCAAAACACATTAAACCACAGGATTAAATCTACTGTACCATGTCCAAAACAAATTAGATCAATTACCTTGCTTTGAATTTCCCTCCTGGCACTGTGTAGTGTGGTACACATTTACACATTGGAATAAAAGCAAGATTTCATGGCTATGATCTAGAGACGTGCACAACAGAGGAGTGGATCTGTTTTACTTCATGGGTGCATTTGCCTCTGTTTTGTTGCAGTAAAAGTGCAGAAAAGCAACAATCACCACTGGGACCAAAGTAGCAGCAACTACTGCCATCCCCCACATGGCAGCCACGGCAAGGCATGGAGCAGCCCGAGCCACCCACACAACCAGCAGGACCACTGCAAAAGTAAGTTATCACTTGTGACAGCACTGCTGCTGGCAAGACACCATGGAGGGAGCCTTTTCTTCAGCACGTTTTGTTAAATATTTTCCTATAGGTTTACTCCAACACTGTTACCCCTTTTCTTTTCTTTTGTTGCATGTTTTCTTTGAGCACACTCTGATCCTGCTACTGACGCTGAAAACAAAATGTCATGTTAGTACCTGCCCTTTGAAACGTGTAGGTGCTATGTCTCCTTTCAGCTCTGGTGAGTGGTGGCTTCTCCCCTTCCTCCACAGCCACCTCAGGCTTCAGCAGCCAGGGCAGTAGCACACTGCCCTGCCCCATCCCAACCGTTGCCCCCAACAGCCCTCGCAGCTCCACCGGCAAGAGGAGGACCAGAAAGAAGGACCACAAGAGCTCATGTATGAAACATACCTCTCTTTCTTAGAAATAATGGTGATGCAACTTAATGATATCTTGAAGGTTACAGTTTCTGCTTCTGCTAGGTTGTTTGTGTGTCTGTGTCTTTGTGTTGTTTCCCCCATACAAGTCAAAAACATTAGGCTAGTAGCAGAAATGTGTCTTTCAATAATGTAAAACAGTTCAATAGCATCAAAAAACATTTTTAATTTGTTTGAAAAATAACTTTTGCAGTAAGTAAAGTTAATTTATATAGCACCTTTTAAGAACAGATGTCACAAAGTGCTTCACAGTAAAGAATTGAGAATTTGTAATAGGCTACATTAGTTTTAGTTATCCACATGTTCCTGACAAACTGGCAACTGAGTGTTTCCAGATAAAATAATTCTAATGAGCCCCGCATGGCACAGGTGAGAAATAAACAAGACGTTTGTAAATCCATTCCTAGGGTTAACAGATCCGTGCGCACATTTTACAAATTCTTACGCACAGATTACAAACCTGTGCTCGTGGCTTAAAATACATTCACATGGTTTATAAAGTGTGCGCAGAGTTTTGCAAATCCGTGAGCAGGGATTTGTAATAGTAAGGATTTGCAAACTGATTTTGATTTTTTTCTTACCTGAGCCTTTGGGGGCCCAGTAGAAGACTACTACCACAAAATAACTTTAAAAAGCTACCAACAAATCAAATAAAGATGAAAGAATTGAAAGACTATTGTCCATTTGTCATTATATAAATATATTCATTGGATTCTTGTTAGCCTTAACCTTTGTTTTTTGTGCATATTAGCAAGTATAAGCAGGCTAACACACTTCACCAGGACAGAAACAAAAAAACTGATCCCGGTATAAGCAGCATGATAGCTTGTCCTTTTAAGCCATGGGTTGTGAGAAGGTTAACATGCTAGTATTAGCATCTAATTGTTCATTAGTTCAAGCAAACGTAGCTGCTAGCAATGCTATATACTTACATTCTTGTCAAGTATATTTTTTTAAAATGCTGTTAGCATTAAAAAAAGGAAGTTTGAGTAACATTAATTTTGTTACACTGGAGGCAAAAAAAACTCTGATAATGAGAACAGAAAGCTATCTGAGAGCTAAAGGCTTTTTTTGGGGGTAATTTTGGTGAACTGACCTTTTTAAAATGTTCACAGCTTTGTTAAACCAACTTGCACTCGTTTTTTGCCCCCTTAGTGTGTGAACAGATTTGACTGATCCCTAATGTTAGCATGGCTGACGCTAACTCTGATATGTGACTCATTCCCTATCCATTCCCATGTCCTCTCTGTGGGTGCAGGAGCCCCCCCCCTCTGTGTTTTGTCCATCACAATCCCTTGTTCCCTTCATTTATCTGTCACTTCTCCACTAATATCTATCTCTGATGTGTCTCCTCTCTCTCTCTCTCTCTCCCTTCCTCCACCCCACTCTGTCCCATAGTATCCCTGGCGTCAAGTTCTGTCGGCCCAGGGGGGCAGATTTTTCATGTGGAAACAAGCGAGGTTGTCCTGAGGGGGGATCCGCTCACAGGTTTTGGAATCCAGCTGCAGGGGGGTGTCTTTGCCACAGAGACCCTGTCTGCTCCTCCAGTCATCCGCTTTATTGAGCCCGACAGCCCAGCTGAGAGGTAACGCGCTGAGACACCTAACAAAAAAACAAATATCATATAGAGAGTCACCTTCAACTACACTGCCCCAGTGCTAATCATTCAGCCTCATGTGGAAAACAGCTCATCTTAGCCTGATGTCTGGATGAGTATTAAGCTGAAGGCATGCGCTCTAGGACTGCATTTGTCTCATGCAGTGGTTCCTGAAATTGGAACTTGTAAAAAGCCCCCCCAGGATGCATTGTGATAAACTTTAATTTGTCCAGTACTTTGGGTTTTGTGGATGTTGCTATTGCTCTTAAACACAATGAAGCAGTAGGAAATACTATTTTAACAACTACAGTGTAAACCTGCTCTGTCAGCAGTTTCACAAGATTTCATGCATCTGTATTTGGCACTGTATGAATAAATAATGGTTTTATTTTTTGATCGTGAAAAGCCCCTCATATTGGTCTGTGGTACTGTATTGATCAAGGCTGCATGTTGCAGTCTTATTAACACACAGTTCCGATCAGTACACCAGAGAGCTGTATTTGTCCTTGTCTTGTAAGATTAATGACGGTGTCTGCAGGCAGTGCGAGGTCTTTCCCCAAGGGTCTTGCACCACGATTAGTCCAGGAGCAGTCAAGATAGAAGTGACTCAAGTACAGTATCCGCCTGTGATGTTGGTGTCTCAGCCTCCACACAAGGTTAACAAGCAGCCGTGGCCAGTGAATTAATAACAGTTGACAGATCTGCTGTGTTTCCCCTTGTAATTAGGGGTCTGATTAAACGTGTGATATTTGTTGTTTTCTGGATGAATATGCACTCGCCTTGCTGAAGTGTCTAGTGAAGTTCACATAAGGTCAGTGTTCAAGAGTGTTTATTTCAAGGCCTGGAAGCTTTTTTGAGTTCATGTTATAGATGGCATTTTAAACATTCATCCTATATGACATGTGGTGTCAGATAGCATGAATGTGTCGCTCGTCAGAATACTTTTACTGAAAGCAGAAATCCTAACAAATCCTTGCTGATGCTTGAGTGGACAATGTGACTTAAAGATTTGTTGGTACTACTTTAGTGTCTTTTATTATAGAGGAAGACAGTGGGTAGAGTAGTAAACTGGGATGAATGACGCGTGTCAAATCACCAAAAGTTAGAGTGGAACCTGAGCCGCCCGGCACACGATACAGCTGCCAGTCCCTAGAAGATAAATTGTAAAGGTGACTAGAGCGCATAACCGGTTGTTTTGCTCACTGATTTATTATCTAAGTTCATTGAGGGAAAACATCCCGATGTTCCTGCTTCATATTGTTGTTTTTGTGTTTAAACAGTTGCTCTGAGGGTCTTGAAAGTTCTGCTTTTTGAAAAGTTTTTCTTCAATATCTATTACATATTTCCAACTGTTTTATCCCTCTGTGTGAGTTTGTGAGCAGACTGCTAGTTTTCTTAATACCATCAGGTGTTTGTTTTATCTATCAATAAATAATTACGCAAACCATCAGTGATGATAAGGTAGGCTCTATAACAGAAACACCTTTCAGTGCAAACTCTGGTGTAGAAAATAACCTAAAGATCACATTAAGACTTTTGTTTTCACAGTGTTGCTGGCTCGCTTGCTGTTTCCATGGGAACTGACAATGAAATATAAACACGCAATATGATATTAAGTTTCTGGAAATTCATGAATAGACTTTAACCTTTGGTCCTTGGTAGTGTTGTGCTCGTTGTCACTTTTTTGGAATTTTCAAGACTACAAATTGGCAGACATTTTTGTATGTATTAAAGATGAGACGTCCCATAACATTTTCAGCTAATCACATGTCTTAACATTTGTGTTTCTTAATTACCGGGTAAACATTTGTGGGTGATCCAGTTTTGAAAGGACCTTTTCTTCCACTGATGGGCTTGTGTGTGTGTTTGTTTGTGTCTGTGTGTGTGTGTGTGTGTGTAGGTGTGGGCTGCTGCAGGTTGGCGACCGATTGTTGTCCATTAATGGGATCCCAACTGAAGATGGCACTTTGGAAGAAGCCCATCAGCTGCTCAGAGACTCGGCTCTGGCCAATAAAGTCACAGTGGAGGTCGAGTTCGATGTTGCAGGTATCATATCGAGTAGATATCTAATGATGAAACCGGAGTGTATACGCGATCCACCCTCCCTGAATCGTGTCTTTACTTTATTCAATGAATAGAGTCGGTGGTTCCCAGCAGCGGCACCTTCCACGTCAAACTGCCAAAGAGGAGAGGAGTGGAGCTGGGCATCACTATCAGTGGTGAGTTGGGTAACACTGAGATGTACAGCAGGGGGCAGTGTTGTTTCATATCACCCCACAGAGCCCACACATTATAGAGCTCCTTCGAATCAATGTTCTGTGATCCATAAAACTCAGGCTTGCAAAACAATGAATGCACATACCTCATTACCTCTGAACAATACTGGCCTGCACCAGTGTTCATCAAGTGCAACAACAGGAAAAAAGCATGTTGGTGGTCATATTGGTAAGAGTTAACATAGTTATATTTTTACTTAAACTGATGTAAATATGTTCTTCTTTAAACAGCAAGTAAGAAACCTGGCAAGCCCCTCATCATCTCTGACATCCGTAAAGGAAGCATAGCACACAGGTACGTCCTATCATCAATCATGGCTAACAGTTATAGGGAGACATCGCCGTTTAATGATCTAAGGTTTTAATTTCAGGTCGTGATGAAGATACATTATTTCTAATCACTTCACCGCTCAGGGTGAACAAGGTATTTGAGGCTTATGTAGGATTATGAAAGAACAAAAATAAAATTGTTTGGTGAATCCGCCGTGTAATTCGAGCCTAATTGGATTGAGCTATCAAAACTGGATCAGTAGGGCAGAGCAGACACATCTCAGTTGGGCTCAGTGTTGATTAGGTTGAGGGCGAGGTGAGGGTCATCCCCAAAGGATCCCACTGAGACATTCAGCTAATGGGATTCTCATATTGAGTCAGAAGGAAGCGGCTCCCTGCATGCTCCCAGTTAACAGTTGTGGTTCTCTCTCTCTCTCTCTCCCTCTCTATTTCTCTCTCTCTCTCTCTCTCTCTCTCTCTCTCTCTTGTTCCCGGCAGAACAGGCACTCTTGAGCCTGGAGACCGGCTGCTGGCCATAGACAGCGTCCGGCTGGAGAACTGCACCATGGAGGACGCAATGCACGTCCTGGAGCAGGCCGAGGACATGGTCAAACTACGAATACAGAAAGATGAGGACAACATTGGTACTTTAATCCATTTATAAACCAAACGTATTACCCATTATACAAGTAGAAGGGGAGAGTAGCAGAAGTACATTTAGCAGTTATATTAGCTTTCAACTTGCTGCTACATTTTACTTAACTGGATTCCACAGGTCTGTGAAGATGATGTATTTCTTTTCCCCTGAATTTATTTGACACCTCAGGATACTAGTTTATCGTTTGTTAAAAACAAGAAGAACTTGACAATCCTCACAATCAACAAACAGTTCTTTTTGTTGTTGTTGCTTAATCTAAGTTTCTTATTGTTACCATTTTTGTAAATCTTTCCTGGTTAATGGCAGTTCAACCAAAGACTGATTATTTTTTTTCCCCCCCTTTGAATCTTCTCACATGATTCCTTCAAATCGCTTCCCAGGGCATTAAGACGTACAATTATATCTTTTTCAGAAATAAAAGGGAAAAAATGGAACAAAACTACTAAAAATAGACTCTGATTTGTTCAGCTGAACTTTGTTTTTCATTTATTTTTTTCATCACTTCTCTTTTATCTCATATCCCCTCAGGTTTATCTTGGGACCAGTTTTAGTCCCTCCAATCAATCTGCTTATTATGAGGTCCATAACAATGTCAAAAAAAATACATGCAGACAGATTCAAAAGTCTTGTTTTGTCAAACCTTTAAATATAATGTGTAATGTGTTATGAAGATTAACTTTATCAACAAATGAGATTTCAAATTTTTCAATAAATTTGATCTATATAATCATAGTCTCAGGACCCACCAGCAACTACTTCATGAAGAATCGCGACCCAAATTTCCGATGTTTTTCAACCAATCAGAAAATTTCACATGTTTGAACCTCAGACGCTACAGAACATAAGACAGAACAGAGACGGAACAAACAAACAAGTATTAAAGCGCTTCATGACTTTTTGAAACACGTTTTTTGTCCAGACACACATTTCCGACACACTGAAAATGCCTCTGCGACCCACTTTTGGGTCCCGACCCGCCAGTTGAAAACCACTGAGAACCACTGGCATCATTTATGCAGATAAAAAAAAAAAACAGTTTTGCATAAAAGTTTTAAGCCTGTGAGTACTTCTTAATTATTAATAGTCTCACATCAGCCTTTTTTCTAAAGAAGAACATTTCAGAAGTAATACTTTTTGTTTTTTAAGTGTGTTTTATATTTAGAGTGCAGTACATTTGCTTGTAGTTTATTTTTTATTTTCTTGATAACTGTGTTGCTATTTTAACGTGCATAATGAATGTTTATACCTCTCATCACTAGAAACTGGCCTTAAAAGATTCAGAATAAGTACAGTAAGAATAAAATGAAAAGGAGATAATTGTTGCTCAGAACGTTTCATGTTTTTTTTTTTTGTCGTCTTCACAGGGTTCAAACTGTCAGTATAATCGTATGTGTTGTTTCCTTTGTGTAGATGAGTTGGAGATGTCGGGCTCTATAATCTACACAGTGGAGCTGAAGAGGTATAACGGACCCCTGGGCATCACCATTTCAGGCACAGAGGAGCCCTTTGACCCCATCGTCATCTCTGGTCTCACAAAGAAAGGCCTGGCAGAGAGGTGAGGGGAGGTCACACTCAGGGGTCAGGGTAGTTATTCAAGAAGATGGTGGCATGTAAATTTGGTTAAGGGTGCGTAAAATCTGTAGTTCCTTTCTTTGGAGACTTTTTTTTTCCCCCCCTGTAAAATAAACAGCACAGTTGACAATGGCTGTCTCGTCTTTTTCTGTAACAAAAAGCCTCTTTGTTTTCCGTCTCGGTTGGCGCTCTGGCAGCCTGACAGTTCTCCGAGCCAGCATGTCGGTACTGTCTGGTGTAATGTGGTAACTCTGTCTCCTCTGCTCTCCTAACCCCGCAGGACCGGGGCCATCCACATTGGGGACCGAGTCCTGGCCATCAATGGGGTCAGTCTGAAAGGAAAACCACTGAGTGAGGCCATCCACCTCCTGCAGATGGCGGGGGAGTCGGTCACCCTTAAGATAAAAAAACAAGCTGACCGTACGTTTTTTTTTTTTTTTTTTTGGCAACTTATTGTTCTTTTGTTTTTAACCTCTCATAACAGTTTGAAAAGAAAGAACCGCTTATAAATGCATTGCGGGAATAACTGCAAGCTACACTTAGTCAGCAAAAAGATAGGTGTCAAGATAGCATCATGCCACTCACAATCACTTTCACTTCTTCACATGTAAATATGAAATATGTGTTTCATGGCCCTGCAGCATTCTTTCCAATGAGTGGGAGACATTTTGTTCCAGTGGGTTTTGTACCAACATTTATTCTGTAGAACTTTTTTTTTTACATTTAATCTCTTCTTGGTAATCCATTCCGATGCATTACTGTGATTTTTTGATTTTTATTTGTAGAAATGTAAAAGAAGCCTGCCTAAAAAGACATGAATTTCAGGCACAAAGACATCGATTCAGTGTTTCAATTTTGCACTTTGGGATGACTGAGTGCATTTCTTCTCCCTGTTGATGTAGCTTTACCTCACTGCTCATTCCCAGGTTCTGATAGACGGCATCTGGCAGAAAGAGAAGCTGCGTTTTTAAGCGACACAGAGGATGATCTGACCGATTTCCAGAAGACCAGTAAACACTCAGAGATCTACTCTGCCACTGTGCCCAGTATAGACTCTGCAATGAGCTCCTGGGATAGCTCAGGGTTTGATGCAGGCTACGGCAGCCAAGGTGGGTTAAATCCAGGATGCTGGCTGTCTGAAAACTACCCAATTTTCCTTTCATGTACTAATGAGGTCAGTTGATTTCCCCCTTTTTTTTTCCAGGAACATATCTTCACAAAGCATCAGATATACTGCTCAATCCAAGTGACTGGCGGCGCACACAGCACAGGAGCCAAACCAGCTCTAGCTCTGCAGGCCTGCTCCACCACACGTCGCTGTATGATGGGAGGTTTACTGAGGATGAGTGGGACAAGATACCCGGGTAAGCCTACTGTCCAGAAATCTACATCATCTACTCTACTTCTTGTTTCATTTCTGTGCAGCTGCAAGTCTTTTGTATTTCATAAAACGATTTTTTTTAAAATGTAAATCACATTCAAAGGTGGAAAGTCAGTCCTTTCTTTAAACAGTTTTTAAATTAACCCTTTGGGGTAAATGACAAGAGTATTCCATTTTTTTTATCACTTTATAATTCCACGTCACTAAAATGTAAGAATAAATATTTTACACCAACAACACATAAGATACATTTATAAAAAAAATTTTTTTTTTTTTTCAAGGACTAAACCTTTAACCTTTTAGATGTTGTGGACCCCTGACATTGTTTTTTTAAGGATTATGTACCTTTTGAGGACAAACAAGGAAAATAGATTACAAAATGTTTTCAAAAGTCTACAAAAAAACCTAGAATAAAGTTCAAAACATGAATACATTTGTGCAGAACTAATATATGCTGTCATATACGGCCTACATTGGGACAAGATACTCAGACAGTCTTTTAGGTTGCCGTCTGTTCTTGAGTACTTTTGAATACAATGCTCTATTTCTAAATTTTCACAATAGTACTTTTACTCAAGTTAAAGTATCTGCATACTTCTTCCACCTCTGAAAATAAGAGCTTTAGTTATTTTCCCTCTTTGGGTTCATTGACAAATACAAACTGCACAGTCTGTGAATTGTTTTCTCTCCATTTTGTGTTGTATGCTTCCCTGTTTTGTGCTTTTCCAAACTGTCCTTTTCTCTTCTTTCTCAGGTATTCTCTCTCTCATCTGCTTTACTAACTGCCCACAAGCTCTTTGGTGTTTCACATAGATGCATCGTTTTTTTTGTGTCACCCCCTTTTCCACAACAAACAAAAAAGCCTTTCCTGTGAAAGCATCTAAAGAGCCCAAGGATACATCAGCCTTATCTGTCTCGTCACACTTCTTTTTTTTTTCCTCTTTTTTTTTTTTTTTTACTAAACTTTGTGTTACATGAGTTCAATTTCCTGCTCTTTTTTTTTGGGTGACCTTACTTTTATAAAATTGAACTCTTTTAAAGGCTCTGTCTAATCTAGCGGACTCCCTCAGCATTTGAACTGCCACAAGGGAATTTAACAATAACATCCTCAACGAGGTCCTGAGAGACTTTCGAATGAGGATTTTCCAGCACCCAGAACAAAAAAAACAAAAACAACTGCATTTCCCATGCTGCAACGGCGGCAGGATCGCAGGGCTGCTCTCATGTTCTGGTTCCTGCGTTGTCATAGATTCGTCAGCCCCCCTCGTTGCCATGGCACCCTGAACCAGGATGACAGCTTCTGGTCCCAGGCTCTGCAGGACCTCGAGACCTGCGGCCAGTCTGAGATTCTCAGGGAGCTGGAGGTAGGCCTCACCTGACACCTCCACCCCCTAACCGCTTCCTGCTCTTGTTTCCTCCTCCCTCCTCCTCCTCCTACTCCATCTGATTTGTCCTCTCCATCTATTCATAGACTGGTGTAGGGCTAAGTGAACATGCCAGATGAAGCATTATGATAATCTGAGTGTAATCTGTTATTAAATCTGACAAGACAGGCCGTGCACCTGCTGCCGTACTGCTGCTATACTCACCCGGGAAGGCTTTTCCATTATCAGTCTCTATGTGCACTTCATAATAGGTTATATGTGTGTCTCTTTTCTCATACAAAATGTCTAATAATTGGTTTTTTTGGGGGGTCTCTTTCAGGCATCCATGACAGGTAGCGCTCTTAGTCTGTACCTAGAGGAGACCAAGACCAACGACGACTCGATGTTTCAGTCTGACATTAGTCCCATAAAGAGGGAGGGAACCCTCAGGGAGTGTAAGAACAAGGGCACCCCGAACATGTCCACCCGAGCCAGAAATGCACCATCCCTGGGCAAAGGGGACCCATCTGACATGTCGGCCTCTACCACCCTGGCACTGCATAAGGTAGTTTTTCCTTTTTCGGGTTTATTTCTGGACTTTTTTCTGACTTTATTTAGAGACAGGACAGTGGATAGAGTCAGAAATCAGGGAGAGAGAGATAGTGGGGAATGACATGCAGGACAGTTGGATTCTAACCTGGGCCGCCCGCTTGGCTGAAAAATTCCATTGCATGAGAAATCTAACAAGACAGTGCTGAGAAATATCAAATCATGACATGTATGAGAGCAGAGTGGTCTGTTAGGCTACTCCACCTGAATGAATGTTGCTGTGGATACGGGGAGAGGGGGCAGAGGACACACTACCAAACCAATATAGATTAATGCTTCCCAGAATACCTCAGTATGCTGCCTGAGCAATCTGAGCAATCCAATCTCCCAGTAGGGATGTTGATTGACAGTATAAACAGGATCAATGAGACACCTTCTTGGTACTTTACAGATGGGTAAGAGGGAGAGTCATTTCTCATTATCATGAGGCACAGTTTGATGGGCGTCTGATCCCTATAACCAGTCAGATAAAAATGCGTGTAAGTGGAAGGCTTGTGGTCTAGATCTCTTGTTCAACAAAATGCACATATGTTGGGTGTGACATGATTTTGCTGTCAACACTTACCATTTATAAGTAGCATGAAGACCCGGGCAAATCGTTAAGTACATGCATAAAAGCAGATTTAGAAAGTTTCACATCAGCGGCAGCTCTCTTGGTTGTTTAGGAAAAAGCCTCAACAGCGTGTAAACTTCCCCTATGTTAGACAAATGGTTGTGACTGAATCAGGCCGGATGCAAATGTCTTAGAATGGGAGGGGTAACAGATGTATCTGCCAGAGCAAATAAATCACGAGTTGAAGATTTGCGCTGATTTCCAAACTTTCCTAGAACCAAATGACGCCTTCAAACTGAGGACCCCATGTGTCCTTTTAATGTAGCTATAGTACACATGGCACTTTGTTAAACCAATAAAAAGTTAAGATTCCTGTCAACTATGATTATATGATGGCCCAAAATAGTGTGCCTTCATCCCTAACATGATCATGCAAATAAACAGCTGTGAAGATAAACACTGCCTCGCTTGCCAAGTTTAATACTCTGGTATCTGGCAATGATAATAATGTTAAAAAAAATACACTAAACATTATTATTTGAATGTATAAAAAAATCCTGAATTTTAACTTTTACCAAATAAAATATTAAAGAAAGTTTATATTTTACCCAATTTAGCCCTTTTCCACTTCCTTTTAAAGGCTAAAAATAATTCTCAAGTATGTAGTGATTTAAAGGGTTCTTCACTTCTAAATACAAAGATGTGTTATAACACACACTTTCTCCTCCTCTTTTGTATTCTGCTCATACTTTGAGTTTCCATTTTAATTTGCAAGCTGTTATCCAAAGCACTACTGGACACTTGGGGCTAAATGTGGTCATTTATAAGTCCGCTGCACTCACAGCTTGAAAACATTGTACAAACAATCGTCCTGAGGGAATCTGTCCATCATTAGGTTTATGCCTCCATGACTCCTTGACTTGACTCATCGTGGCTGTCTGTACGGCATAACAGGGCCCAGTGGATAACCTGGCCAGTCCGGACTTGCATTGTGTGTAAACACACAACCCTCATTAAACATTACCTCTGAAGCGACACACGCTGTGACCCCAGACTGCACCAGTATGCTCCCTGAGACGTCTTGTTTGGAGTCGCTCATGCATGTAGATGTTTCATTAGGGAAGCGGGGTATGGCAAACTCTTTCAGCGTTTAATCAGAAAATGGACTTTGGGCTAGTTGGAAGCAGAGTACATTTTACAAGTTGAGACTTAAGAAGATATCCACCATTAACTTCTAACTTGTCAAAATTTTTATTCTTCATATCAACATTCATTTCTAACTTGTGTACCTTTTTTTTTTTTTTAAATGTACGTTTCAAATTGAGTACTTAAAGGGGTCATATTATGCTTTTTCTGGTTTTATATGCTCTTTAGTGTGTTTTCCATGTGTCTTGTGCATGTTTAGGCACATCTATGTGGAAAAATTCAAAGTCCGCGGAAATGCAGCTTCTCCTACGTCCTCCTGTTAGCTGCAGCATTAGCTGCATGTAACGCTCGATTCTAGCCCCCCTCGAAAAAAAATTTGCCAGTGTGACGTCTTGTCAGTGTGATATCACTGATCTAAGCCCATTGGCTCGTTGTGGAAAGCCCAGCAGCTCATGTTGCACGCCCATTAACTTCTGTAAGCACGCCCACGATATGCCGTAGCCTGCGGTAGCACAGTAGTGCTAAGGTGCTGATGTTTTTGCTTCCCAGTATGGTAAAAGGGGCGTGACACGGTATGTTTTTTTATGTGCTAATATTTAAGAACTGTAGTTGTTAGTTTGTATCTTAAAGGTACAGTACATTTCCAATACTCACAATTATTAATTAATGTCAAAATTTAATTGTAAGGCATTTAAATGTAATTCTTACAAGTGACAATGGAATCAGAGGATCTATAAATAGAATATAGATACATATAATGTTTATCAGTCTGATAAGACATAAGACACTTTATTATCATTGTATGCAATACAACAACATTTTATTGGTGACAAACAAGACCCTGTTATAGAGTAGGTTTGAATACTCAGAGAAACGAATGAATCGGAGGTATTTGTGGCCATGAAAACCTGTTTAGTGTATACAGAGGACACCCCCCTTTTGTTTACTTCATTGAGATAACTACTAACCTAAGAAGTTATTTGACTGAGACCCTGGAGAAACTGTAGAGGTAGAAGGCTGCATCAAAGTTGTTCTATAAAAAGGTTTCTATGAGTTTGGTTTTTCACTGAAGAGTTGAATATCAAGCCCTCTGCTATAAGGATTTTTTACATCAGCCCAAACCTCTGTCGATGTTTCTGATGATGTTCTGTGCTGTATGACTTCATTTGTAGGTAACTCTGAGGAAGGACCACGAGAGCCATGACTTTGGTTTCAGTGTATCCGATGGGCTACTGGAAAAAGGAGTTTATGTCAACATGATCCGACCGGATGGTCCTGCTGACCAGGCGGGGCTGAAACCTTTCGACCGCATTCTTCAGGTACATTTTGTTTCAACACATACAAAAAACATTAGACTGTAAACATGATATGCTTAGACTGGAAGCAAAGAAAAATGGTCATTAAGACAGGCTAACCACTATCAGGCTCTTATTGAGAAATGGCCTATGTTTAGGCTACTCGCTTTCTTGCAGTTTCATAAAAAAATATTGACACCACACATGTTTTGTTCAGTATGGAGTTACAGTTGGGCAATGGTTAGCTTAGCTTAACTTATTTCAGTGACAAGAAATCGTTTAACGTTAGCCAAGTTGTTTGTTGCTGTGCTAAATTACTGGTAGAAACTTAAGCCGACTACAAACAATTTAGTTAGCACATTCATAATGTTAACCTAAAAAATAGTTTTAGGTGTATATAGAGAACATTTTTTTTCAACTTGTTACAAGAATGCGTGTCTTGCCTTTATGCTTTTTTGCTTTATTTTCTAGACTGTGTCAGGCCAGTGCAGTTGATGATTTTCACTTATATTTGGTTATTTTCAAAACCTGTTGAATGTTAAACTTCATGAATTCTGATCTTCAAGGTGAACCGTGTGCGGACCAGGGACTTGGACTGTTGTCTGACTGTACCTCTAATTATAGAGGCAGGAGACAGCCTGGACTTGGTCATTAGCAGGAATCCTCTGGCAGCAGACAACGGGCTGCCCAACGACTATGACAACCCCTCGAACTCGCTGTTCTGCTATCCTGAGCGCAGGACCAACACAATTGCCCTGTGAGCACAAAGACACACAAACACGAGCTTTAAACACAGCACTGCTGGGACCTCACGTCGCACACACATATCCTTCATGCACGGTTAAGTTTGTCACATTGTACCTCTCACACAGACCTTCACACTCATGTCCAGCACGCGGGGCATCCAGGAACAGACGCCTGAAAGCATCTCTCACTCACAAAGTTACAAGTGCATGTGTTCATGATTGCCAGTTTTAGTCACTGTGTTCACATGATGCGTTTCAAAAGGAGGTTCTGGCTTTAGGGCAGCCCCCCCCCTCCCCCCCATCCCTCATCCACCTCTTCAGGCTCCCGAGGCAAAGCCACATGCAGGGTTATATAACAGCGGAGTCATAGCTTCAGACTGAGCCAGGATGCCAACACACATGCCTCAGCTGTGAAGAGAGTCTTATGCTGCACACACAATATGGATACATCCACTCTTTTACTTTCATGAGCTTCATGTTCCCTTTTGAAAGAACATTTCTCCAATTGTATTTTTCTTTTTGTTGTGATCAAGATACACACATGCACTCAACACAGACTGCACACAGGGTGTTGGTGTTGACTCAAGGTTCAAGCCACATTGGGCGTCTTAGAGTTATTTCAGCCAGGACTTGGATCACTGCCCTTATTTCCAGACTCTCCTTCTCACTGCCTACCCTCGAGAGGGGACAGGGCCTCCAAATAGACAGAATCTGCTACTTGCCAAGTATAATTAGCTTAATTTTAAGGCCCCTTGCATCTTAATTTGTTAATAATTGAGGACACTCTTCTCGTTTTGGTTTAAAGTGTCTTTTAATGGTTCAACAGAGTCCAGCGTTAAGATATAAGTCACTTGGATTTTTGACTCTGGCTTGATGACTCAGCCATATGTTTCCAAAGATGATATTTTAACTTTCACAGTCTGCACACCATTTCTTTCTTATCCTGCATTTGCACATAAAACACATTTCAGTTTTTTTGTTGTTGCTTTTTAAGTTCAACCTTCACTCTCACTTTTTTTCGCGTTTCATTTCACTGTGTACATCTGGGACTCTACGTGTGGCATTACACCAAAATGACTTATGATTTGTTATCCATCACTGACACGTCCTTAAGCAAATCACATCCTTCCCCTAATCAAGGATGAAATGCCTTTCAGTTTTCAGTGATGAATGATTCTCTTGCTTTTACACCACGTAAGGCCATTGATTTAAAGTTGAGTTTCTCTCTGCAGAATAGCTGTTTCACCCTAAAGTATGTAAAAGCATGTTCGGCATGCATATGGTTTGTCCTCGGCAAGTATTGCTTATGAATAGACGGTAATGGAGTAATCTCTATTTGCTCCTACAGTACACATTGTTTTTATAAAGCTTTGTCGTACTGCCTCTGGAAATAAGATGCATATTCTTTTTTACATCTCAGCTGATGTGAAGAATGGTGCGATAGTTCCACTGTCCAGTTTAGAGGAGCCTTAGAGACTGATTATCCTTGGGAAAGTAACTTTTTTTTTTAATCTGTCTTATGTTATACCTTATGTGTATGAAGAGGCCTATTTTAAAGGTTTTATAATAATTAACTGTATTGTACCTTAAATTTTACTCTAATGTATAATTGTATGCTGTGCTTTATTTTTTTTATTTACAGTGCAGGCACATACAGTAAACTATCTTCATGTAATATGTGATACTGAATGTGTCTTCACAATATTTGGATAATATCCACATTCTCCCTGAATAAGTCAGGAATTGGTTAAGAGGAACTTGAAAGATTTATTTGATATTTTATTTTTTATTTAATTTATTATGAGATAAGAAATGTATTTCTTTTTATGGAATTAAAGTTATCAAACTGGTGGATTTAGGTCTGGTTTATTAACCGCGTTGATTTGGCTCTCTTAATTTATTCAGTCATGTTTCACTTAAAATGACATTTATGTCTATTTTTTTTACAGTCATTGAGCTCCATCACATGGTTGACACTTAGTTTTTGTCCATTTATCTGCACAGCTAGCTGAGTTTGACGTCAAGGGCAAATCAGAAAATGTTACTTTACAAGTTAACATATAAATATACTGTACCTACCTAAAATCAGCATTTTACTGTTGACATTGTTTGTGTGTAAGCTTTTTGATATTAACAGTCTGATAACTCAAAACAGCACAGTGCTACTAGCATGGTTGTTCACTTAGCCTTTGTCTGAAATGTTCCAAATGTACTTCTTTTCGCTTCTTTCTTTCTTTAATTACTATTTCAGTAATATACATAAAACATGGTACCAAGTGTTTTCATGCTAGCAAGTGCAAATTGGTAGCATCTTAATATTAGCATGTTTAGTGTTTACTTAATGCATTCAGCAAATTTAAGTCGGATAAAAGTTGTGCCAATGTGTAGCCTCACAAAGCATCTAATTCAGAGGATTGAAACTTTTCAATGTAGGCTACATATCTGTTCAGGAAGTTTTACATAAAAATTGTACGGTAGGCTACTTACCAAAAAAAATCAACAACCAAATGTTAGCATAACACCGTGCACTGTAAATTTTAAAGGATGATGCCAAAGTGATGTCACCCATCTGTTACTGCAGGGGGCTTTGGAGTCCCATCGATGGAGGTCGCCATGCTGGAAATGCTGTCTCACCCTAACATTCAGTCAACACACATAGGCTAAGAGCTGGAGCTGAGGTGGGTTTTAAGCCCCTTTACAAACCGTTACATTGCACGCACCTGTCAATCACGTCTGCTAAGCGCCTTATTGTGAAAAACTTTTATCCTTCATAACATCAAAACGGAAATGTTGTTGAATAATTCACCTCCTGTACCGTTTTTGAAGATGTTCTAAATTGTAAAGAGGTCTAAATTAAATAAGCTAAATGCTATGCCCAAGGACAGGATCAAAGAGCAAGCACAGTTGTTGATATGAACCATGTCCAAAAACTATATTAGTCAATGGCTTAAGGCTGGTCCATTATTTACTTGGTGCATTGATGGAAAAAGTGTCCACCAAGTGACGGAAATGCATCTGCAAGCCAGGGTAACGTTTTCACAAACTGGTGAGCTCAGAAACTCATGTTGCTCATCCAGGTGACGTGGTTTAAAATCTTTGGGGGTTCAGTGCCTCAAGCGCTTTCGACAAACTAGACACCAGAGACGTGCCCAAATAAGCCAGTCCCATATTTGTGGGTGAAATGTCAATGTAGTTACCACCTGTCAGGGGGTGTTAGATTGATGTAGGGATTGACCCCCTTTAAAACATTTAGGGCAAACTTCAATGAGCCGGGACAGGGAGAGGTCAGAGGGGTGGCATCTGTATTATCCACTCAACAGAGGATGATCAAACACATAGAGATAGCTATTTAATTGGCAAAAAATACCTATAACAACTTTCTTTAAACCAAAAACTAGAGGCTGTGCACACACTACCAAGCAGTCATCTAGATTTGATGTACTGTAGTTAAGTCATCTTGAAATTTAAGAACTGCAGTGATGTCCAGAGAATCATTCCTGCAGGGCCTTAAGGCTTATCAGGACAGATAAGATGATACTGTGATGAAATTCTACATCTAAATCATCTGTGCGGTGCTAGAACTGCTTTATTAAGCACACAATTCTTTTAATATCCCGTCATGATTACTGTGAACGCTGAATGCAGCCCATGATTAACAACTTCAGTGGGTGAAATGAAATAACTACCAATAAAATACTTGGTTGTTACCACTTGGTGTCATTAAAGAAATGTTTTTTGGGGTAACTACTGTTACCTATGAAGATATCGTTGATAAAATGATAACAGCTGACTTGCTTGTTCTCGGATTGATTACAATGTGTCAACGACAAAGCCCAAGTGTTTACAGAAAAAATGGGAGATATTAGTAACTGAATCATTCAACAAAATTATACAGTACCTGTTAATCAACAAAAGCTTAACATTTTAGACTTGTCCCTTAATTTGATCCTAAAGAATGATTACATATTTATGGTTATAAAAGTGTCAGGTGTGCCAATAATGTTATCTTTGCATGGATAATGAGGAATAAATGCTTCAGAGAGTTTCATATTTAGAGAATAAAAAATGCATTAACACCAAAGAATTCCAAAGAAAAAGATGTTTATTTGTAATTCATATAGAAATTATGCAATGTGCATCTCAAAGGGGACAATTGTGAGACAAAAATACTTTGGTAAACTTGAATTTCCAAGTAGCACGAGAATTTGTTTATGGACACAGCACGGTACAGTGATGACTCCTACACATGCTCCAGGATAACAATTCCTTCAGTATTTCTTACATCATTGAGCATTACAATTATTTTTGATTTGAAGGTGTATTTTGACGGAGCAGGGAATGCCATTGCTTCAATGAGTATTGCACACTGAAAAATGTCATCCAGGCTCCCCATGAGGTCAATACTTAGAAGACAAATTGCTTGAGATTTCAGTACAATTAATTAATCAGTGATGGTGTTTATATGATGTACAGTATAAAATTGTTACAAAAAGGCATATGTGATTTACAAACAGTTCAAATTCTACAAATACAAATGCCTAGACTGAACATTACAAACTAGAATCCAGTGGTACTGCTGCTGAAATATGAACAATGAAGAGAGCTGTATGGATGTTAAAAAAAGTAATGTTTTTACTTTTTTAGTGATGTTCTCACAGATCCCACTAACATTTATTATGACTCAGAATGTTTGGTGTCAGATAACTTACTATTTTGCCCTTGTCTTAGCAAGGAGACAACTAGATACTGTATATCAAAGTTTACAATATCAAAAAGTTAGAAGCTAAAAATATTTCCTCCTGAATGTGTTGCAAATGTAACTGCAATACCTTGCAGCAATAATAACAAACACTACAATAAAGTTGAGACAACATATAAAGTGCAAAGAGAGGTTTCAATAAATGCACTGGGACTGACTATAGTAGTCACACAGGCAGTGTACAAATACTCTAAAAATGCCACTTCCCTTTTCTCCTTACTTCCTCTTCCTCAGCGGACGGATCTTCTTATGAACGCATTTCTCACAGTATTTGGCCAAGGCCATGTTCAACTTGTAAGCAAGATGTAACTCTATCTTTAACTGCATATTGCCACTGAACACATTATGGATTTGTTCTATGACAGTTGTGGGGGGGCTCGGGTTACATTCATTTTCACTGCGGGGATCAACGACGACAACAACAAGAGATAAGAAGTTAGCTCGGGCACCAACGATGGCCACAATCACTTGAGCAGGTTTGGACGGTTTCTACCTTTTACATAGTTAATAACTCATTTAGTTAGTTACAGTTTGTGAATCAAGAATTTCCTCTTTTCTTCTATTACACCAAAAAAAAAGTAAATTCTTCATCTCTCCGGAATCAATAGAAAGGTAGTAAACATTGAACAAGTTCTATCTCAAAATACTGCCTAAACTGAGATCAGTGCCAATTACAGCAACAACAATTGAAACATCAACAATATTGATATAGTAAAAAATAAAAAAAAATACAAGAGAAAAAAATACAACAATAATATATAACTCTTCATAGAAATCAAACCAAAGTATCTCTAACATGAATATACTGGACAATGTAAACCTACCATTATCAATGTTAGCAAATATGATAACACAGAAAGCACATCAATCTTATTCCTCTCACAGAGAGCGCTCACATCATTGTTTCTACAATGGTGTGGGTGGGCTTCATCAAGCCATTGTTCTCGTTTGGGTCCAGGGGCTGTGTCAACTCGTTGCCCTTCAAGTTGTACTCTTTCGGGCGAGAGCTCACGCCTGACTTCGCCGGGGCTGCCACAGCTTTGATCCTCTGGGGGAGGGAGATGAGAAATTAGGCTAGTGATCACAAGAAACTAGGGCAGTTGAAGGCCCGACATGACAGTTATCAAATGTAGAATGACAAATATCAGGACTCAGCATGTACCAGACATGCCACTTTAAATCAAATTCACATACGTCAATGCATCAAACTGGCTTTGCTGATAGAGTTATTAAACTGGGATTAATAACGTCACCTGAATCTGAATCCAAACATTTTACATAACATAAGAATGAACTTTGTTGCCTTGAGTCAGATGACGAGGTAAAAGTCACGTCTTCATTCTACATACGAATGTACAGCCATTAGCACATTAGCCAAGTCTAGCATAAAGAGTGGAAGCAGGTTGAAACAGCATCTACAACATGGTTTCCTGCAACTTCATGGCTGAGCTACACCAACTTTGATACTTTCCCAAACATATTACGTTAGCTATAGCTATTGTTGTGTAACTTGAGCTACCACAAGCGACTGAAAGAGGGCCAATGCTAGGTACCATTAGCTTAAGAATGCTAACATTGAACATTAAAAATGTTTTGAATGTCTTGAATCATAAAATGGACATCAGATGGAATTGATGATTGTTTGATGTCCTATGATAACAATGGCATGGAGCTACACCCTCTTCTTTTTGATAAGTCTGTAGACATGTTTCATGTTGGCTATGTAGTTAATGATTCTTCAACATACTTTCTTATTGGGCTGAGGTAAACAACCTTCTGAGACAATATGTCTTAATGATATCTGCTGGTAGATGGATTCTGTAAGACTTGGAGCCATGTTGGATGGTTTCCTCTGTTACAAGTTCTTATTCTAGGCTAAGAATACCATATCTGTAAAAATGTCCATTATGCATGGATATAAGAGTGACGTCAATCCTCTTGTAAACTTTGGCATTTTTCTGAAAGCTTCAAACTCTTTATAGAAGGAGCAAAAGGTTAGGTTGAGAATACTGACCTCGATCAGGGGTCCCTCAGACTGTAAGATCTTGATGACCATCACCATGGGGATGCAGATCATGGAGGACAAGGCCAAACACCAGCCCAGGCCAATAGCCCAGTCAGGGTATTCATACACCTTGTTATAGGTCAAGGGCTTGTACTTCACCAAGGAGAAGACAAAGCAGCCCTGGAAAACAGACACATGCCTCTTTAGGAAAAACTCCAATGCTTGTCTGTGACCTTAAAATATGAACGTTTGTCACATGTGCGTGTCCATGACTCAGATACAATAAAGTGGCAAAAGATACAGCTCTAAAAATCTCTCACCATGCAGAGAACAGGAGTGATTATGGTCCAGCTCCATTTCATCCAAGGGTTTGGTCTGTAGCCAATCATGTCCTCAATTCCATCGTAGAACTTATCAACTCCTACAACACAAAGCAGAGAGAATTTAAACAAATGGAGTGCTTCTTTATTCTTCAACAAAGTTTGTCAAAATATTGGATATGTTACATAAACAGCAGGCCTAACAGTTAAGCTGTGATACCTTGTTTTTACAAGATGACCTTGACATTAACCTCTGGATTTTTGGCAGGTTTCATGACCCGTGTGTTATCTGTGTTGTCTGCCCTCAATGCCTCATGAAATTCCACTGGGTCATGAATGATACACTGTTATCTGAGTCTTAACAGTCTCTGCTTCACAACGTTCTTCCTCGGTCATCACTTTTTCTGTTCTTTGTGTTCAATGTGCCCTCAGTAAGCCTGATGTTTTTTCTGATGCCTCTCTGTAACTCCATGTTGTTTGAGTCCATTTTGAAAAACAAACACCAGGAAGAAGGAAACCGGTAATCTGGAGGTTTGGAGTGTTGACGAAATTAAAAACAACACAATCTGCAATCCAACATTCTTGGTCAATTCAGTAACTATTACATCTTTAGTATTACATAACTTTTGCTGATGCTAGGATTTGCATACTGGACTGGCCTCTTCTCAGGGCAGCAGAGGCCATGGGTTTTTGTATTATATAAATCTGTGCGACATTCCAAAGCTATGCTAAAAGCATGATTTCTCCACAGAAGTTAAAATTAGTAAAGGTAGAGGCCACAGCATAAATCTACAAGATTGTAACATAATCAACAAGCAATGAGCAATTTTATGTTACATGGATGATTTCATTAAATGAAGATATTGGCAGGGTAATACAGATGGGGGCCACCTCTGGCTCAACTTTACAACCGACACTATAATCCTCAGAATCATGTGTTCATAAATCCTGATGTACAACAGAAACTCCCGTGAAAGGGAAAAAACTAAATATCAAAATCATGTCACTAAATCAGCGGACCGATTTGCCAACACGGTGCATAAGGAAGTTTAAAGAGCAGATGAAAGGATCAGAAAGCTTGATGGAAATATTAACATTTTAACTAAACCTGTTTATTATTGGGAAACAAAGCCTTGCCACAGCCTTGCTTTCACTCTTATTATAGTCGTATCCATTTGCTGAATGTTAAAAGATGAACGCTGAATGCAAAATGGTGGGTGTGATCCTGGATAGCCAATGACAATCAAGCACGGGACCAACCCCATAATCACTCTCCCCAGCCCCGCACACCCCTGCATGCAGTTAAACATATTTACTACTGACTTGGAAAGACCCACAAGGACATCTTTGTTTACCAGCAAAGACATCATGTGTGCTCTTCAGGATCATTACTTTGAAAAACGACACACACTGATACAAAAACCCGTCTTGTGGAGTCGTTCCCACTTACCATAAACCCAGGCTACAGCGATGCATTCAAAGAATGCCACCCACAAAAGGCACACACCACTGGCTGCATAGTAGTCAAAGAGTTGAAACACATACATGCCACCCTGGAAAAAAAAGAAGAAAAGAAACACAAATTATCTGTCAGATTTTTGTAGAAGAAGAGAAAGTCACAGAGATAGAGGGGAGTATAAATAATAAGAGGGGGCAGGATGGGGGGTAGGGTGCTGAAAGCAGCGCACAAGAATGCCTGGCACCCTACCAACAGAGGCATAGTTCAACAGGTGCTACGACGTTATTAAAGCATGATTAACGCCCGAACGGAAAACGGCATTCCGAATTGTTCCATTCAGACACACAGAAAGTGAGCGATGAAGATGATAGAAAGCCATATTTGGTCTTAACGATGAAGCAAGTGGAAAATTCTGTGGCGTTATCGCTGCTGTGGATCCGAATCAGCAGGGTGTCTTTTTTTCTTCTCTAAACAGGATGAGAAGCAAAAAGGTAAGAGCTCAGAGACCCCTTAAAACGACTGTTTGGTGAACTTACTTTCGTTACCATGGCGAGCCCCAGGAGATAGCTCATGAAGCACATCACAGCTATAAAGATCTCTCGCCGGTAACCCTTCCTGAGGAGGGCTGGGTAAAGATCCACAATGGAGGTGATCTGTCCTTCCACTTCAACAAACTGTGGGCACAAAAGCAACTATTAAGACCTCCGAGGAATAAATACATCAATGTGTCTTTCTGTGTAGCTTTTGTTTTCTATCTATAAACTAGTGGTCAGAGAATAAGAGCCGTCTTTGTTGGACTGTAATGAGAAATTTAAACAGGGCTCCTCTCTGCGACACTGGTTTGTTGCTACCAAGACACAACAGCAACCAAACAACAGTGAATCACTGTCTTCCTCTCCTACACCATTTCTCTCTCTTTCTCCCCAGTGTCTTCGTATTGCCTCATAATGCCATAACAAAATTATGAAATTGTTTCGATTTATCAAAGCAAGATGTCTGCATGCAAAGAGAACATTCTTCTTTGTTTCCTGAGAACCCAAACAAAAACCCCTTACATAACAGAGGCATGTATATGTGAGGGACTTAGACAATATAAAGCATTCAGGGCTGTAAATCTGCCTGAAATTCATGGTCAAAGAGTTCACCCACACACCCATGAACACTGTTACTGGCAACATTTCTCTCATTGAAATAGCCGCACTCGCAGAAGTATTTACATGTGCTCAAATTTAGAGCTTGGGCATGATCTCGCAGTTGGCTGAGATGAGTAGCCGGCCATGTGCAGGACTGAGTTAGCACAGGGGTAGAATTACACTTGGAGGGAGGAAATGTGATCTAGCCGGAGAACCCCTCGGGTGGACACTTGTGTTTTGTCTACTTAGATTATCTTGTCTTAATCAAAGCTCTGCCTCCTGCCAAGGCTAGATGGCTTGCATGTGTTGCTGTTATAATGACTTCTGCTAACAAAAACATTAACAAACAACACCAGGCTTTTAAAAATGTTTTTGAGTGAAGACAGGGCATTAAAAAGGGCTTGATCCTCTCAGAATGGTAGTAAAATACCTTTGTGTGAACAGGCTGCTTTTCTTGTCCACCTGTTATCTGATCCCTTGCGGACGTGAGATGTGGATCAGAGAGACACTAGATGTGTTTTACACATTGCGGCTGACAGGAGCCAACTAACCCATGGTGGCCTGATAGGTGTCTGTGTGGAATTAACGGGCGACACACCAACCAACTCTCCAGTACTTAGCCCCACAGAGGGATTGCGAGAGTGCTGACCTGGCTGTCGAGGCCTAGAAGCAGCAGCATGATGAAGAAGAGGACGGCCCACAGGGTTGGCATAGGCATCATGGACACAGCTTTGGGGTAGGCGATGAAGGCCAAGCCGGGACCTGTAGGGAAAACAGAGTGGGGATGGGAAGAAGGGAGGAGGACAGGATTAATATTTCTGTCTGGTTTCAGCTCGGACGACAAAGGCATGAGATAATGTAAAGACTGCTTTAGAAAGGCTGAGTAGGGCCTGGTAATTATCTACAGAAGATATAATCTTACATCTCCAACTTTTGAAAGAAATGCGTTACATTTCACGTATCGAGTGTATATTCTATGTGTGGCGTGACTATGAGGAAATAAAATTCCCCTTTGAGTGTTGCATGCACACCCTGTCTCTTAACCATAAACATATTACATAACTGCCCACTGTTTACATAGGGAGATTCCAGACCAATCAAATGCACATACTAATTAGGCTCTGTTCAAGTGGTTACACACTTACATATCAGAGCGGCTGTACATTCAGTTTATTGTTTTACTTCTCCTTTTCCCTAAATGGAAACCATTCATCCATGCTCCTTTTCTACTGTGTGCTAGTCTGCTTCACATCACTTTGCTGTACTGATACTTCATGTGTGCATTTACAAATCTAACCTTTAGAAAAGCCATGAACAGGTTCAATAGGATATCATAAAGGTACAAGACACAAAGGCAGCAATCACATAAACCAATGCCTCTATTGAACTGACAAAATGCAGGTCATTTCACTATAAAAAGTGCTTAATAATAACAATAACTTTTTTTAACTTGTATAGCACCTTTAATTCATAATGGTCCATACTGTTTTTTCATGTATGTACATACTAACATGCTGTCACAGATTTTCTGACACTGCCATACACTTGTGGTTTGATTTCACATGAATATATTCAAATTACAGAAATTAAGACAGCAATAAATTAATTTGAAGTGAACAGAGTGAGCATGCTGAAAGAAGACCCATCTCCTTTAAGTCCACATAGAGTAAAAGAAAAAAACAAAGGCAGAAACAGAACCAGTGGCGACCATCTCAGGAGATCCAAAGGCTGCTGGCACGACTGGGCTTACCACCTCGAGCAAGGAGCGGGTTGAATGTGAAATATGAGGACACCTAATGCCAATGAACAACTGCAATAACAGTGATGATGGCCCAATGCAGGAGCTCTGTAACAACGCAGTTCATTGTGTTGCTATAACACACAGTACTGACCACTGCAGTGCCACCTGTCCTCAATAAAGGTGGACCATAGTTCAAGCTGACGTCACAGTTCTGTTTCATTGAGGCTTTCTAATCAAGGAGTGTGCAATTGCCGATACCTCTACATTTTAGCATCATTGTTTCCGAGAATACAAAAATATTTCTGAAAGTGTTTTCATCCATTATTTTTCTGTTGCTAGACAAGCGCATTTGATGAGTATCCAATTGGTTTTTTTAGTTGCTGTTTTTTTTTTTTTTTAGCAGCAGCGCCCACCATCACTGCTGCTATCACCTTGGACCCTCGTACCTGACTCTGCCACATCGGCAATGTCCACCCCTTGTTCTTGTGCCATGAAGCCCAGGACGGAAAATATTGCGAAGCCAGACACAAAACTGGTACCGCTGTTGAGGCCTCCCAGCAGCAAACAGTCCCTATGTCACACATATTTCATGGAGGTTGTTAATGAACACAGGCGGAACCGAAGTCCCCATTTTTTTTTTTTCTTTTTTTTTTTTTTTTCACGCAACCCTCTCTGTCACGAGTTGCTGTCACTACAGTCCCAATGCACCTCCCCTTGGAATCACAACTCACCTGTAGCAGTTGTATTTGTATTTGTTGTAGCTCCCAAGTGACGTCATGGCTCCCAGGCAGATGGCATAGGAGAAGAAAATCTGGGTTCCTGCATCAATCCAAACCTGAAACACACCGAAGCACATAAATAACATGTACTCGGGATTGTTAAAGTCTAATCAGAGTTAGCAAAGCAAGAAGAAAACAAGTCTGCTTGGTTTGATGTTAGTCCAAACACTCCTTAGATCAGATTTAATGGAGTTAAGTACCAAAAAACATACAACTTTAATTTCTGTTCCTTCAAACAGCCAGTTAGATGACCAATGAGATCAAACTGTTTCCAGGAAGAGCACAGTCCTGATGTCTAGTTCCCTGCCAAGTAAGCTGTACTTTAAATTGAAATGTTTATTTGTGGGCTGAATAAATCCTGGAGTGGATTTCATTTTTGGACGGAGCCAGGCTAGCTGTTTCCAGTTTTTATGCCTAGCTAGCCAGCTGCTAGTTGTAGTTTCACATTACCAAACTTCAATTTCATTGCGTCACAACATGCACTGTTAGCTCGTAATTCTATTTCCTGTGGTTTCATCAAGGGAGGCATTTTATGAACGTGTTCCCCTGAATCAACAAAATATAGAACATAGGTCTAGTCGTTTCAGGCGTTCAGTTCCAGGACTGTGCAAGATATGAGCAGGGTTTAAAGTAGGGGGCTTTTACAGAAAAAGAGGAGAAGAGGAGCATTTGATTAATACCTCTGGATCTTGTAGGCGGGTCAGGTTAGGGTAAAGGTAAAATTTGATCCCTTCAGATGCACCAGGCAGGGTCACTCCACGAACCAACAGCACGATCAGCATCACGAATGGGAAAGTTGCCGTGATGTACACCACCTAGACAGGACAAAGGAGCGTTAGTCAAAACACTTGTCCTTGTGTTATTGTCCTTGATATAAAGTGGAAATAACATAACTTCCTTTTTAAGCTTGGTTATGTAATTCAGACTGCTGACTCATTGTTTTAGTTATTTCATTAACAGCCACAGAAGTCAAAATAAAGGGTTAAGATGAATTCTAAGCTAAAAAAAAAAAAAGAGGAAATATCTGGGACCAAATAACAACAATACCACTTTTCATTAAATCCAGAAGTAGATTTATGAATAATTCCCAATAGAGTGAATTATTTTCTTGTCACGGTCACTCCTGTCTGTGGTGCTTTCCCAGTTTCTCTCCCACTAACAGAAACAGAGAAAGGGCTAAGGAGCAGCAATTCAGCTGTTTACAGCCGACAGTGAGTCTGGCCAACGAGTAACTTCCAGGACAGCGTGGAGCCGTATGTTGCTAAATCTTGCAGACTAACGGCCTTCAATGCATGTGTGTTTTTTCTCCAAGCAACAGTGTTTTGTCAATGACTTGTTGGGGTAAAAAGTGAAGGCCAAAAAACCTCCAGGCATCACAGTAAGTACAGGATGTGTCCACGCCTCAGCACTCACTTTCCCTGTGGACTTGACTCCCTTCCAGATGCAGAAAAAGCAGATAATCCACACAGCCAGGAGACACAGGGCCAGGTCCCACTTCAGGGGCCCGATGTCCTCGATTCCAGAGGAGATGCTCAAGACGTTGCGTCTGCAGAGGACACGCAGGCACATCAGGGGTTAATGGCAGTTTGTGGGACTTGAAAAGGGGAAGGATACGCTCTCACACACAGACAATGATGTCGTTCATGAGACATTTCCAGATTATGATCCCGAGAAACTAATCATAAGGTCAATAAAAGAAGTCAAACAAACACATGACTTCTGTGAAGTGTTGAGAGAAACTGTTTTGGAACAATGAAGTGTCAAATCCTTAAACACTTTGAATTTGGTGCCGTTTGTTGTAATGAATTTTCATAAAAGTCAACTGCATGTGGAAAAAAAGGCAATTAAAAAAAAAATAGGTTTGATTGAATGGTACTTTACATTGGTACGTTTAGTTTGACGACGTAAGCCAAACTTTGAGCGCTGTACAAATAAAGTTGACAATGAACCCCAGGAGAACTAAAAGTAAAGCGTGCCTTTTGAAGGAATTGTGCCAGTTCAAATATATTTACATAAGCAAGATCAATAGTGTTACTGTAGCATATTCACAAATGCCTGTGTTTGTGTCTGTTCGGCAGGCTCTCAGTGGATACTCACTCCCAGAACTCTGTGACAGGAGAGGTGAAGTTGGTAATGTTGGCTGTGATCCACAGGGTCTTGTTATTGCGGACTTTGTCCTCTATACAGTACTCTGTGTTCCACGGCTGTTTGCATTTTGCCCAGGGGAGCTCCGGCTGAAAGCACTGAAGCAGGTAGTAGAGACCCCAGGCCAAGATCACGATGTAGTAGACGTTCAGCAGTGATACGATCACCACAGAGGCATAGCCAATACCTGCAGAGACAAAGAGGAGAGGGCACATATCATCTACTGGGGACACTGTGTTCTGTTGTCGTTGTTGTTATTTTTAAGTCATATGTTAGGTTTTCACTTGTGTGATCGCGTCTTTAAAACATGCAATAATCTTTTTTTTTTTGGCTAGTTACGAGGCAGCTGGGGAAAAATATTTGCATTTTTGCCAATAAAGAATGTAGGTCAAACATTCACTCTCTTTTAGCTTGGAACTATCTTACTCTGTGAATGCTAAATAAGCCATGATGTTAAGCAGCTAACAGCTAACTGTGTCTGTCCACTGCTACATTGTGCTAAGCAGCTAGCTGCCAGCTGTGTTCAGTGCTGTTTAAAAGTGAGCAGGTGGTTTAAAGACGTTTCTTTTAGAGCTTTCTTGCTCAACAAATCAATAGTTAAAGCTGTTTGAGTGAATCTGATTTTAAAAAAACAGCATTTGTACTATTAAGAGAGATTGGATATTTCATGTTTGGACTCCGATAAATTCTTATATACACCGTTTTGTTAAATGCAACTCATTAAATTATTAACTTGCTGTGTTTGCTTGTTGTAAATGCAGGTCCTTGAATAAAGACACATACGCATTAATTTAAAGGGCTCCATGAATAACGGTGAACAACAATTCAATGGAGCATAACGTACATAAATCACCGATATGGGCGTCTATACACAGAGATATCAGCTGTGAAAGAAAGAGTACCTAAATCTGACATTTGTTTCAAAAGAATACAATTCAAACTTTCTGTGACAGAAAGTGGAAACTTTGAAATGGGAGCAAGCTAGCTTCGTGCTAGCACTTGTAGCCTAACGCTAAGGGCCAACACCAAAACATTCACGATCATGAATACAAAAGAGACTTCTTTGTTCAAGACAACATTAATCACAGCAGTGTTTGGGCTGGTGGCCCACTATGGGGAAATGTGGAGTTATAATTCTCAGTGGTGTCATCACTAATGAGAAAAAGGAGTATTATAATTTACTACTAAATATTATTTCCTTTCAGAGTGTGTCAGTACATTTTATGATCACTGCCGGGAGTGATTTCACATCTATCAGTGATATAAGAGTTTATATTGGGCAACAATTTCAACCAGTAAGGGCAGTAAAACACATTTTCTGCCTGATGTAAAACATTTTTTTAATAAGAATTATAGTAAAGTAATGAAATAGTTTTGAGACCGCAGCCGATTAACTTGAAAGGCAGGGACAAATAAAAGGAACAGCTCATTCTTTATCGAGGGGAAATCTATCAAAGCTTTTCAGTAGTGTATCTACTCTTATAATGTCATTAGTGTTTTTACTCTATTTTTAGATGACTTTGCCACGAACCTGAAGACAGAAATCCCTGGTACTCTTCTACTGCTGTAGAGTATTTTTAAATTCATCATCTCCGTCACCCCCACCTCCTCGTTCCCACATACTGAATGCAAACTGATAGTCAGCCAAAGCTGTGACAGGTGCGTGCGTGTGTCTGTGTGTATTTGACTGAGTGCAGGAAGTAAAGTCATATGTCTCCCTGTGATAAAAACATGTGAATGCAGGAGGTGGACAATGAGGAGATTTGTGATTGTGATTTTTTTAGCGGGCCACTTGTGGACTCTCTCTGCGGTGCCAAATGGACAGGCAGCAAACCTCAGTGCTCTGTGAATAGCGGAGCGACCGTTAGCAGCTGCTAGAGATCTGGTGCCGCACACTTTCCTCTCTTTCCATGTCACGTGTGATCATGAGTAAGGGCGTCACGGCAGCTGCTGAGGGCGTGGTGCTTCAGCGCTTGTCTTCAGCTGTCACTCAAAGGTAGACAGAGTTACATTAAAAGAGCAAAGAAGGGCCTCTGGAGTGTCTTAAGAGTATCAGGACCTCATGGTGATCTCAGGTCAAGTGATCACCAGGAGAACCCGAACCTCACAACAGCGTCACAGAAGACACACAGTATTTATAGCTTCCTGTAGGCTCAGATGTTGAGAAAATGATCATTTCATGCAGACCTGCTATGTGAGACTGTACCCATTGCTAGGCAACTTGATGTTTTTTTTAATGTGCTAAGTCTATTACCATGGCAACCAATAACTTGTAATTCCATCACACTTCAAAACCCAAGAATGGTTGAATGTTTTGAAACATCTTCAACCTTTTTGTGTCCACTTTATCTGAATGTTTGTGTGTGTAAGTAGACACGTGTGTATGTTCAACCTGAGGCTGACCCTGTTTTTAAAGTAAGCGTAACAGATTTAATGTGAAGATGTCACTTTGTGTTAAGAGCTTTACATATTCAAATGTTATTTTTCTGAGCTGTTAAACGATGTTTACTCAACTGAAAGCAGCTTGATGAAGAAAAAGGGGTCAAATTACACTGGGAGGGACAAAGGGTGGGAGGGGTACTTCAGCAGAATATTATGTTGAATAACGATGAATATGATTTAAATAATGAGTACTTGGACTGAAACGGGGACTAAATCAGGGCAGATTTTGTGTTTGGACAAATGAGGTTTTTACTGACCGGTGAAGATGGGGCAGAGTTTGGCCCAGCAGGTGATCCCTCCCTCAGATGTGTACTGTCCCAATGCAACCTCTAAGAAGAAGACAGGCAGGCCTCCCCCAAAAAGGAAGATGAAGTACGGGATGAGAAATGCACCTGAGAAAAAACGGATACAGAAATAAGCTCAGAGTGAGACATCTCAAAGCATTGTTTTGTTGTCGTTGTTGCACCTGTTGTGCATCTTTCACCTACCTCCACCATTTTTATAACATAGGTAAGGGAAGCGCCAGACGTTTCCTAATCCGACGAAGCCTCCGGCCACAGACAAGACAAAGTCGAGCTTACTGGCCCACTTCTCCCTCTGAGGAGCCTTCCCTTCGGCCTCATCCTCGGGCCGCGTGCCTGGGCTCTTCCCCGGCGAAGGTTTCAGGGTGTCCTTGTGAAAGTCCTTCAGGCATTGGAGCTTTTCTTTTTGTGCCATGCTGTGGACGGGGACACGGGGGAAAAGGGACAAAGTCAAAGAGAGGGGTACAGAGATGAGCAGGATAAGGCACAGACAGGGCAGAGTATTAGAGAGATAATGCTGTCTCCTGATTGCGTTACAGCATACTGTGAAACCACTGAGTACATAATATACAGTACTATGTGGCTAATCTGGCTAATCTGAGCACTTGATGCATGGAGGTCATCATGAGTAAAGTAAAGGGCTAAAACTGGGTCCTTCACATCCTTTAGTGAATACATTTAATTTTCTACACTTGAAAAGGAATGTCTATCTGTAAACGATCAAAGAATATATATGCATGTTGCAAATTTTAAAGGGTAAAACCAAAGTGGCAGCCAAAGTGCAGAACAATCACCCTGTGAAAGCATTTGCACCTTCACATTTGTGTTTTAGCTCTCTGCTTTCCAACTTTCTGTGTCCCAGGGTGGATTTTTTTGCAGCTCAGAGGGGGGCTCATTGTCACCGAGGGAACAGGAAGGGAACATTTGGACCCCGACACACACCTTAAAGTCCTGGCCTGACCCTGGCTAAAAACTTTCCTCTAGCTTTCTCTTTTGCAAGCAACAAATCAGTCTGCTGTAAATCCAAATTTAGAGAGGAAGATATCCCTGCGCATTCCTGAAGCCGCCGCCGCCGCTGCGCACGGGAAGATACAACAGATTAAGTTCACTCGAGTGTTTACACTGTAAACGGACAGGATTTGTCATTAATGTTATTAATGACCGAGGGATCCTATTTCTCGGCATGAGCCAAAGAGATGAAACTACGCCCTAATATGACAAGAATGAAAGTGTAAGTCATTTCTAGGATGAGTTTGATTTAAGATCCATGATGAAGATTAAGAAAAAGAAAAAAAAGGAACAATGAGAAAGCTGTGATTTATTGTAAAATCTGAGATTAATTATAAGAGTGTTGAGGAAGGTTTTCTCCTCAAGTTTAGATATGAGATGATTTTGATCTTTTTTTGTATGGAACATTTTTTTTTTAAAGTTTTGATCCCATTGCAACACTTACAAATGGATGGTAAGAATCCAAAATAATATTAAAACTGAAAACCGAGTACAACCATAACAGCGACTACAACAACCCCCCTTTCTCAGGATCGCATGCATGCATTCAGAAGAAAGAGTCCTCTCACATTCCTACTGAGAACTATGTGTCTCTTCGCTTAATCAACGCTTCAACAACAAGCCCTCCATCCCCCTGTGTGTCCACACAGCGTCCCGTCATTCTTTAGGATTTCTCTCTTCCTGTTATGCATGACAAGTCAACTCGGACCACTTTCCATTCTCAGTCCTCCTTACATAACTGGATCAGTTCTTGCTCACACGGTTTTCTCATCCTGTTTCTCTCTCTCTCTCTCTCTCTCCCCCCCCCCCCCCTTATCCAATTTCCCACTCTTCTTCTGCTCGCGACTGTTTTCACCTGCTTGCAAGGTCTGCCAGCGACATAAGACTTAAACTGTCCTTGGGATTTAAACCAGGCATACTCGAAAGCACATTCCTTAACCCTTTTAAGAAAACATCTCAGAACAGAATTATTACACCTAAAAATCTCTCACTTTTTCTGAACAGAAACCAAAACAAAAGGGATAAGAAAAAACAATGATTGAAACATTAAGCAGTTTTCCCTCTATTTTTAACTTCAACATACAAAGAGAGTTTTTCAATACCCACTGAATTAAAAGATGTGTAGGGTTTCTACACATCTTTTACATCTTTTAATTCAGCCAAATCATGAAAGAAAAACAGTCCACACACACAACGTAAGTCTCCTTTTTCGAGCAAAGCAGTTGAGAAAACTTACATTTCCTTCATGGCTGCGGCTATGTATAGAGTTCCTCTCTCTCAGCTGTCACCATTCCTCTGTACTGAATGCCTTTATGCCGTCACGGGTCAGAAGAAGTGGAGCTGACAGTAGGACCCGCCCCTTGGCTAAAGACAATTAAATCCAAAGTGGAGATTGGACGCAGCCTGACTGTGACCGACAACTCAGGTACCAACGTGGGAGACTGTAAATTTCCACTTCCCACTACTCCCTGCCCACAAACATACACACACACACATACACAGTGAAGTGGTGGTGGTGTTGGTGGTGGTGGGGGTGGGGGTGCGTGTGTGTGTGTCACATACACACTTCTTATTCATGTTGGAGACACAGAGGACAAGTCAGATGGAAAAAGAAAGGCTGGGCTGCTCCAACACTGGGGGGGTTGGTCTTGAGTTATGATCCTGTACAAGTGGACGAACTGAAGGCAGTTTTAGAGCAATAATATTAAGTCCCTCATAACATCCCCGTGCAACTTCTAAGCATCTTTGTGTGAAAACTATTTTTATTCACTGAGGTAATTCCTGACTTGCGGGACGTTCAGAAAAACTGGCCTCCATTCTGTCCTGACTTCTGGTGTGTTATCTGGGAAATGTAAACCCGTACTGTAACAGCTTATAACATTTCCTAATAAGGTCATGTGCCTCCTCTGCTCTTCAACGGTCTGTTTGGATACCATTCACTGCTCCCAGAGCTCACAATGGTCAGACAAAAGCTGCCATGCAAATGTCAATAAAAATACTGAAGGAGTCCTCTGCTGTGGAGTTTGAAACTTAACTGAGGGACAGGGATCATCTGATGACACTGTGCAAATGCACACCTTTGACACCTCTCAGCTTTGCACTGCGCTTTAATCTTTAATATTTTGGCTGGTTTCATGCACTGAATACTATTTGGGTTGCATAACCCTTCACAGATGCGGTCTAATCTATTGTGAGAGACTGCAGGATTTGTATTTGAAGGTGGACGCAGCAGAAAGAAAACCCTATTTCATGTGGGTCATTTCATAGAAGAGAACTGCCCTTAAAAAGATTAAAAACTTTGCTCTGTTTGTTTATAACACAAAGCCCACAGAGAGCCAGGGGGGAGTGGTTATTTGAGAATAAAAGTGTAGTAAAGATCACTATTTGTTTCCTTTCACTTGAATCCGTGGCAATAGTCAGGCTCCGGCTCAAAGGACCATGTTAAGAAGAGTTCAAAGCTGAGGTACTATCACCATGGGGCATCGGGTCAGGATGCAGGAATCCAACAAGACTTGAGTTTAGGCAACAGGTTTATTTCTTCAAATTAGGTAAATCATGAGGGTAACAGAAGACACACATGGGATTGAACATCCATGCTGAAAGACAAATAAAATAATATTAGCACAATAAACAAGTCAAATTAGATGACTTTCTGAAGGAAATAAAGATAAATAAAGTACTTACGATAACTTAAAATGGACTAAATAGTAACTAAAGAGTAACCGCCACCTTAACATTGCTGAACTGCCGCCCCATGTGAGGACGAAAACATGAGTGCAGTCTTAAATAAGGAGTAGGCAGGTGAATTCAATCTAATTAATTAGTGACAGAGTGCAAACAACAACCAATCAAGGGGGAGAGGAGAGAGTGAAACCAGGAAGTGTACTAAAGGAGGTGCAGTAGGAAAACAGAGGAAGTGAAAGGAAACAAATGGTGATCTTTACTACAAAAAGGCAACATCATACATTCAAACACACTAATTCAAATGAGTGTATTTACAAACGGACAAATACACTATTCATTACTTTGACGATATTTCCTGAAACGTGAGTTTAAGGTTTAATCGTGTCCTCTCTTATTTCATATTTGATCTGTGATTGGACTTCGGATTCAGATACTTTTAAGAGGGGCATAAATGTGGTTTAGTGTTTGAGGAGTATAATGTAAAATCTAGGAAATCAAAGTGTATAATGATTATCCAACAGCATTGTCCCTTAATTTAGATCCAAAACAATATAATATACCATAAGAAATCATACAACACCATAGGATACAATACAAAACACTTTATTGTCCCTATAGCACACAGATGCACAGGAGAACTAATCACAACCAGAAATGATCAGTATATAAAAACCTCGCACTTTGGACCCAGTGGTCTAGTTTAAAATAATCATTCAATATTTTAAACTCTTGAAACTCTTAAAAGTCCCCTTTTGTAAATCAATAGGAGTTAAACTCTCAGCAGGGGACCTTCAGGGGTCGTAGACGCCTGAATGGCTCCAGATGCCTGAATGGCTTCAGACCCCTTACTTTGAGGAACTTTTTCTACCCCCACAGATAAACACAATACGGTGATCCTTGGGGTGTTATCCTGCTGAGAGGGGATGGTGGGGATGGGGGGGGGGGTTACTAAAAGATCAACGTCAATCAATCACCTGCTGGAGGTGATGGAAACAACAGAAGTAGGTTAGTTACGAGCCACTTAGTAGAAGATGAAACTAGTAAACGTCTTAGATCATCAGATTTACTTCGGCAGAGTCTTCAACATAGGGTGCATATTTATTTTCTGCATTCATGCATTCAGTGGATGTGGAGGATGATAGTGCTCCACAAGCCTGCAGATGACAATGAATGCATCCCGCCATACACACGCACACACACACACACACACACACACACACACACACACACACACACCATATGACTCAGTTAAGCCGTGTTGCGCCTGAACGCAGATCAGCAAATCACAGCAGACCTCCCAAAACATGATCAAAGGGAGACGAGGACCCTGGTCTTATCTGATATGAACACAGGAAACCGGGTTCAACGGCCACAACTGCTATTCTGAAGCCTAAACATGATTTACTAATGTTGTTATTCTCTCTTTGAAACAGGATCGTAAACAGACGCTTTTTTTTTTCCAATAGCGTTATCAGCATGAAAACAATGAAGACAGAGAGCATCATGGCACAAAAAGGAGAGAAAATGTTCTCTGTTTACATGAGATATTCAAATCAACTGTCCCGATATCAAAATACGGCGACTAGTGACATTTCTGACGTGAAATGCTTTTAAGAAATAGGATTATATTGAAATTGCTGTTTTTATCTGCTGTAGTATAACTGCGATTCTTTCTTGCATTTTAATTTAGTTGAAACAAAAACATAAATTATGACGGACTTTACATGTAAAGAAGATGCCAGGTTACCTGTTCCCGTTTTATTGAGCAGCCTGCTGTTCCTTGTTTTTGTTGCCTACGTTTAACGCTGGGTGACACAATCTCGTGTATTTTTCTGTGAGACCATTATATTCTACGGGCTGGTGCGCGTTTGGTTTAATATCAGTTTGAGTGGAAAATCACCAGCTACTCCAAGAGCTTTTCCATGCAACTACTTCTTAAAGCGACAGCCTCCCTCTGAAGCGCTTCACCTGATTTTTCTACACAGCCACTAGCCTACAGGAAGTGGCAATGAATGAGCAACTATTATCTTTTGGCCTTTTACAAATTGATTTACATCCACTTGTAAAATTTGACAGTGACCTACAAAAGCATAGGCAGTTAGCGTTTATGTGATGTGCAAATACGTGCCATGCTCGAAGCCTGCTATGCTGGTAAAAAAAAAAATAAAAACACACACGTAAAAATAGTTTGAAATCCAAATACCCCATTCAAATAACTTCGGAACCCAATTCAATTAACCAATCAACCAATTGGTATTAGCTTCTGCTTTATGCTATAGCCTAGGTCATATAAGCTAAGAACAATGTTGCGGGTTGTCAGGTTGTTAAAAATTAAACTATCAAAACTTCTTTCTATATCATGTTTTTTCAAGTGTTGCTAATTCATCAATACATTTTCCCGGTGGGTTTTTCTCTTATCTGATCTAAGACATCAAGTCTGCAGTCATAAATGTTCAAACGTCATTAATAAATAGCTAAAATCTGCCACGAGTCTGTAGAAAACATTTTAATGAATAGATTTTAAGTTAAGACCAACATCAGGTGTTGGCAACATATCTGTACAAGTCTAATTCACAGTAAATGACAAGCATCGCTTACATGCTGAACAAATAAAGGGACATTTCTTTATTTAAGCGCAAGTTAGTGGAACTGCATTGTCACATGAACCTGTGAGCATCTTGACATTAACATTTAGATCAGAGAACGTTTTGTCCGCTTAAAGAAATAGACTTTATATCGCTTGTTAAATGTTAAAAGCAGATAAACAAAGCAATTCATCAATCATTTTAAATGTTCCCTATACATAAAAAGGTGCAGTGACATTTTGCTTGCTTACAAATTGTCATCCAGTGTAACTAACAAAAGAATGGAAATGGTTTCTCATGTCTGTTAGACTTGTGCATGACGTTTATTGTAGACAAAGATGCTTCAGACAAGTAATTGTCTTAATCCGGAGCCGCAGCCATGCCAAACAGATGGCACAGGCATGTGTTCAGTGCGTTATGTAAGGCAGGTTAAGTGTCACTTCCGAAGTATAAAGATGGTGACATTGTTTCAAACCACACTAAGATTTTTGTTTCAGAGCGACATGTTTTCCATTTCGCAACATCCTCTCAAGTCAAATTGTAGAGTCTTTGTTTTGTATTTCCTATGCTGTGTATACTTGCACTTGCCTTCTTCATCGTGAGGCGAAAAAGCAACATCTCATGTCATTCTTGTAAAGCAAAGTGTGTTTCAAAGCCAGCCAGCCCCCTTGAGTTTCAGCGTTGGTTGTTCCCTGTAGACAAAAGTTTTGTCAGCAGGACAACTGCTTTCTGATGCCAGAGGGCCAAATGACCAGGAAACAGGAAAGTGACTGAAAAAAAAAATGCAAGTTTGGAAGCTTGCTGTTTGTAGCTCTGACAAAAAACCAACCTTGAATCTAAAGTAGCTGAACAACACGTGGGGGAGAGGAAGCTTTATTGATACTTGCATCAAGTTGAAAAACAACAACATTGTTTGAATAGGTTTATTTAGACTTAGGCGCATACTGGTCTAAGATTTGAAAAAGGTCTTAAATGTCATTGTCTGACTGGGTTCTTGCATTAAAGCACCTATAAGTGTCCTGAAAGTACCCAATGAACCAATCAGGTTCCACCTTTGTGTCACATGACTGCTGTGTTTGTATGTGTGTGTGTGTGTGTGAGATATTAAATGAGTTAAAAAGAGTGATGGCACTATGAATTTGATGATTTTATGGATGACAATCATGTAAATAGAAAATAAATGGAAGTTTAATTTTCAATTCTGGTTGAACGTGTTTGATTTGAACCCTTAGCTTAGTTAGCTACCATGCTAGTTAGGTGGTTTATGTTAAGTACACCCACTGTGCTTATATTTATCAACAAGACACAAAGTATGATCACTAAGGTATGTTTGCTGATGCTTTATTAAAATATTCCAATGAAAGTCTTTTGCATATATGCATAAATCTTAGATAAGTTCATGTTTTCGATGATAAACTCTTCCATACTACTTCAGAGGCTTTGCTTGAGTTTCCAGAAATAAAATGCACAATGGTGTTTCAGACAGTGGAATTGGTGGCATAAAAAGCTGAAGCTCATTTTGGAGCAAAGAAAAAAAACAACAGAAAGGAAAATGTCAATGAAAGTCTTTGTTGTGATCCAATGTTTCCTTGTCTAAAATTAAAGCTAAATCCCCGTTTTGCTATGGACCTTACACTGTGATACCGAGGTGTCATCCTCACAGTCATTTTGATGCATCTACTCACAGAAGCCCGTCTGATTGTTTACATTTGGAGAGTTCAGAGCAGAGGTTGTTGTCCTGGATGGATTTAGCCTGTCTTTTGTTAGAGGTCTGTCTAAGTACAGACCTAGACCTGTCACATGGTGACGGTGTAATCCTGTCTCACATGCAGACACTGTTTGAATCTATGTACAGAGCTGGTGTCCATTGACAACCATGTGACTCACCCCAGCTGGAGAACTGCATTGTACTTTAAACGAGATAGACATATAACGAAGGATAAAGTTTAACACTCAGGCAGATATTGGGAAAATAAAAGCAGAACACTTTACTTGTGCTGCAGCAGGGGAAGGACGCCTTGTAATTGTGATTTGCATATGCATTAGCAACAATACTCCGCTTTCTTAGAGAGCCTACTGTCTTTGTCAAAGCTGACTAATAAGACCACTGCTTGTCTGTGTCCTCGCCGCTAAGACTTCAGGGCAGCATGTAAAGCTTAATCCCATATTACCGTGGCTATGTTAAGTGTAAGCATCTGACTGTCACACACTTCCAAGAGGAGCATCCATGCCGAGCAGGGAGATAAACAGAATTCCTGCTTGATAAGCTTGAGCTGCAATCAGTGTTTATGAAACTTCAGAGGCATCCTTGGCCTGCCGCAGTGCACGACACGCTTGTGGAAATGTCGAGGAAAGGGACTGGCTTCTGGGAGGCTCTCATTTCGAGACAATCCAATAAAGAGATCTTCTTGGCGTGGACCTATCGTTCAGTTTAGTGCATGTGTTGTCTTCACTGCGCCATATCTTACATAATGCCTGGCAAAACACTGGCCAAAGTTCTAAGTCAGTGTAATGACATTTAAATGCAGGTGCTTTATTGTGAAAAACTAGGACTGAAACTACAACATTATTTCCCAGTGATCTACCTTATGCATGTTTAAATGTAAAAGTGGGACATAAGATGGAGTTAGGGAGTCAGGGAAAAAGAAAGCTCTTCAGGTCAGTCTCTGGTTAAGTCTCTGGGCTTACCACTCCCTCTCTCTCTCTCTCTCTCTCTCTCTCTGTGTGTGTCTCTCTCTCCCTCTCCCTCTCTCTCGGGTGGTAATCCCTGACTAATAGCAAATTAGGATATTGGCAGTGACAGCAGCAGTGAGTAATGTCTTCTGTCAACTGGAAGGACATATCGATACCCAGGAGAGGGTTGCTAAAGTGTAGGTTTGTCTATCACAGAAAAGACCCACCTATGTTGATGATATGAGATGTTGTGGAGTTCATAGTGTTGACATTATGGCAGATATACAATTAATGCTCCTGTAAGTACAATAAATGAAACCTTAAATGTTGGAGGGAAAATTCTGACCTTTCTACTTGCTTTTAGCAGAATGATCTGCAAAATTCCCAATTACACCTCACTCAAGATTCATAATCAGTTTTATTAGCCAGGTATGTTGACACATGCAAAGGGATTTGACTCTGGTAATAGTCCATCTTACAATGTTTTTATTTCTATTGTCCATTTTAAAGACTATTTGTTGTATTTCCTTTTGTTTTCTCTCGCTGTATGAAGCCCATTTTTTTTTTCATTGTAATGACGCCCCTCTCCACTGGGGTCCCTGTGGGTGCTGTGAATTCAGGTCAGGCACAATTAATGCAACGATAACATACATTCTGAGTCAGTTTGTTTTAAACAAATACAAACACACTATTATTTTACAAATATAAGAAGGTATGAGTAGTTATCTGGGTATTTCTCTCATCTATGTGAAATATTGAATATATCGAATCGAATCTGGACCCAAAGAATCTAAATCGAATCAAATTGTGAGTTTGTGGACAATACCCAGCACTATTGTATAGTAACGTTTTCTTAAGAACATAATCCCTTTTCTTGCTGCAAAGTAAGCAAACACTTAAGCTGTTAGATACATGAAGGTGGGAAAGGTTCGATATTTTCTTATTTAAAGTAGTGAAGAAGAAGTATAAAGTAGTAAACATGGGCATTAACTAAGGAACAAAAATAAAGACATTACATCTATACGACATGGTACAGCTTACTTGTGACAAAGCTCTGATTCAGGGTGAATATTGGACCACCTGCGTCCATCTCCATCTGTTCCAGACGTACTGAATGCTGTATGTGAGCCACATAAAGAAAAACATCAAGGTGGAGATGAGCACCTTTGTTCCTGGAAACACAAGAAGACAGATGGTATGAATGACACAGCCCTACATTTTCAAACCTCATTCAAACACCACCTGAAGTAAAAATGTATCATGAAAAGACTTTTGATTTTAAAAAAGGGCACATAATGATTACAAGGTCAAGGACAAATGGTTCTAGGATATAGGAGCGTTAAGGGTGCCTGGTGTTTTTAATGCACTTCATGCCCAGGACATAAACCATCATCAGTACAGGTAATAAAATGTACGGTTAGAGGGTGATGAAATCCAACAGAAACTGTTTGTTTGGAAGATTTCTGCCCTTGTACATTTCAGCAGGAGGAGACAGAAGTCACAGTGATGTCTCAATGAGTCACGCACTGGCATGAGTCAAGAGCCAAGACATTTTACCCTTTACTGCCCTCTCCAAGATTTGTTTTCCCCCCTAGCAAAACAGATGGAAATCATCAGGCAAAAAAAAAAAAATGTTTTTAAAGGCAGTAGCAGACACATGACTGAAATATGAGTCATAACTTGGACAGAGAAAAATAAATCAAATATAACTGTCTTAGTATAAGTCTTCTGAGTTATTCTTCTATAAAGGAGACTGCAATAAAAAAAACATCTGACAACCATATGAAGATGCATACATTTCATGCCATAACTCCTAGCAATATCACAGAAATCATGCTAACTGAAGATGAAAAACAATTCATGAACAAGGAACTTACAAGGGGAACTATCAACATGGGGTGAACAAGACTTCAATAGGACAGCCGTTCTCGAGTCTCTGTGACGCTGTACTTAATGCAGAAAAGTGGTAGCATGCATAACACGTTTAAGTTTAGCACCATTTAACATTGGGTCACATCGTTGTTTTTAAAATTAGCACTAAACACAAACTACAGCTGAGGATGATGAGAGTGTCATTACATTTGCATGCATTTGGGAAAAAAACACTAGTGCACTATTAAAAGAAATATTACTTTATTACTATAAACTATTTAAAAAGATCATATTTTAAAATGATTTATGCGCTAGATTAAAAAAAAGTCAGAGGTTAATAAAAGTCAATACAGAAAATGTTTGACATGGTTGTGTACACCACAGTTCATGTCAATTCATACAAAATGTGTAAATTTAATGTGAAGCCATACATTGTGAAGAAAAAGCAAGTGGATGACAAAAGTCAATTCATTTCATCTGATGGGGACAACAATTAGGTGTACAAAATGTTAAGATATTTCAAAAAGTTAAGTGACCACTTTGGCCTGCTGGTGGCACTAGAAGATAGTTATGAGATCATTAAAGGTACACTAGTATGTAGATTTGGGAGTGAAAGTGAAACAATTCGATGCTATATTTTCTGAACTAAATACACAAACTTTATTCCAAGGAAAAAATGGGTCCCTGGTACACTGTTCGGCGCTAAAAAGCTACCAGGAGAGTTACGGTTTCACTGTTGTGACCCACCACCATAACTTCTCGCGTTGCATTTTTTATCCTCTGTTTTCTGTTTTCCTCTGAGGACAGTTAGTGTATAGTGTTATGAACATGTACTGAATCTATATATTTCTCCAACGTTCACGTTGCTCTACAAAAAATCCATAGTGCACCTGTAAAGTCACCACAGTTTATTTAAGTATTAATCCCCAGGGGGTAATTCGGTTGAAAAGATTTTCAACACCAAAATCCACAGAATAGTAGTGAAAGTTGTTCTGGCTTCAACCTAATGGTGTTGTCAAACTAAATATTCTTAGGGAATCACCAGATTTAAGTCTTCATCCTTTGGGGACCATATGTGTACAAAACTTGATCTTGATTTAGTCCAGTGGGCTGTAGTAGGTAGTTGAGGTATTTCAGGCGGGAACAAATGGTGAACAGATCTGAGCTACAGTGCCAAGACTTACAGCTGTGCTGCTAAACTCTAACTGACAAGCCAGATTTAACTTGCTGTGCTTTCAACTAATCCAACATTCACAGTTTTCATGGTTTGGTCTGTCTCTTTCTGAACTGGATCCAGTGGAGGTGTGGAAACCACGAAAATGAAAGCTCACTGAGGCCTTAAGCTGCTATCATGGAGAGAGGCCGGTTTCACTTGTAAACACGGTCTCCATGGAAATTGAATGAAGTAATGAGAAAAATGAGTCCCTCCTGTACAGGGCATAAATGTCAATTTGCTCTGGTTTGATGTCATTCTTAAATTCAATGAACTGGACATTCCCACCCAAGACTAAACAGAACCATGTTCCTTAGCAACAACCACCCAAAATTTGTAAAGGACCGCTGGGGTAATAACTAATTGTGCTGTTTATTCTTGTCTTTATCAACATGTCGCAGTCAGGGTGCCGGGCTCAAAGCCAAAGGTTTTGTCTAAAGAAGAATAGTGTTTCAGTTGAACTGAACTTTACCATAACAGCAGCTTTGCTCCACAGTGTTGGGAATTGAGCTTACCCTCTGTTCTGTACCTCAGGGGAACATTTTGGTGACATGCAGCTTTTCTTTGACCCTTTAAGAGTGATGGAGCCCACAGGGACCCCAGTTATAAACACATTCAAACCACTGCTAACATGAAACAGTTCCTCACCCTGTATTCCCCTTCCACGACACTCTTAGTGATGTTTTCGGAGATGTGAATGAAGAACTTCTCCTTCACATAGCATGAAGAAGTGTACATTTGTTTGAAGACCCACAAATGCTGTTTCAACTCATCGCCGCCGCCACAGTGACAATAAGCTTAGAAATGGCGCCATCTTCAGGTGCTTTCCGCTGCTCTTAAGATATAAATTCATGGTTTACATTTATTCCTCACCTCATTCACTCGGCTGCATCTGTATGTGTAGTCTGTTGTTTAAAAACATAACTTAAGGAAAACATGGTGAAGTACAGCAATGCTAGCAGCTATGTTCGACTATCTAGGCCAGGGACGGGCAACTTTGGTCACGGCAAGGGCCACATTCAATTAATTCTCCCTGCCAAAGGACCAAATTGTAGTATACAAAAACGATCAATTATGAATCAATTATTTAAAAAAATCAATTATGTCTCAAATTTAACTCAACATATGCCAGTGATCAAATATTATTATGGACGTATTTCTGGTTTTCATGATTTCATGGCAGATTTTGTCACATTTTCTTCATGTTTCCAATTCATTGATGTGTAAAAATTAACCCGAGGGACACATTGAGGGTTGATGGGGGCCGCCAGTTGCCCACCCCTGATCTAGGCAGAGCTGCGCTTTGAGCTACATGCTAAGAATATACTAACAAGGTGACGTCAGGAATACGGTAAGCATAACTGTCTGATAATTTAAAATACATGTACAGACAGTATATTCACAGTCTATGGTAAAGCCGTATAATAAAGGGGTTTTAATAACTTAGAGGACAGTAATTCTATGTAGCCATTAATTTCTAAATGTGTCAGCAACTGCAGCTGCAGCATATTCTGTTAACACAAGTGGATACTGAATAATAGTGAAATAAATTCTACTTTCACATACTCTTTCAAAAGTCTCTATGTTTGCTTTATATTTTGTATGTGCTAGCAAGATTAAATGAACAGGGAGTTCATTAAAATAGTGAATTATAAAACATTCAGCTAAACCATTTTGTTCATCTACCAGTATTTTATAATGCCAGGGAGACTACAAAATCAATATCAGGATTTTGAAAAAAAAACAACAACTTTATTTTCCTTGTTTTGAAAGAATAGGATATTTCATGCAAACTGTTTTTTTTAAGTGCTTTATTTTCTTGCGCACACACTGGGTACAGGGCTCCAGGAAATGTAGGATTATATTAGTGGTTGGGTGGAGGAATGTTACATCTCAAACATTGAAATACATTTCCGCTTTCATGTCATAAATGTATACTTATGTCAATCAATTATGTTCTTGTCATGTACTTGGTGGCTTTTTAAGCATCACATAAAATGACACCGACTTCAGTGTGAGTGCTAGTCCTCAACTTGGTTCAGGTACAATTTAAAAGAACTAAATAGACAGTTAAACAATAACAATAAAACAATGCTTAAAACAAATTCATGCATGTGCAACTCTAAGATATTCTGTCAAAAATCATACAATAATTTGCTCAAAATGAATATTTCGTCTCACATTATGTTTCATCCAGAAACATTTTTAACAGCCAACTAACATAGTTTTTCTTCATATGCCTCATCTGAACATAAAATAAAAATATATATTCTTTCCAAATAAATTGCACAAAAGAAAGAAAGAAAGAAAACAATTAAACCTACAAACATACAGAAGCATACGTTATCTCTCACTCCCGTTATATCGTCACAACCTGCCGACCCTTCAGCAGTCTATATTAATGCTGCAGAGCAGCTCCTCCAAGGCATCCAGTTTCTGATTGGCCTCCTCGATTGCGCTGTACGTCTGCACGTTGCTGGCGATGTGATAGCGGATCTCGTCTACCAAGGGGACAGAGTCTGTCTCATGTCGCTCCTCCAGTGACGCAGCATCCTCTTTAACGACCTCGGCAAACTCGGGCTGCTCCACCAGCTGTGACATATAGACAGGTATATGTATGTGTGTGAATTTACCGGTAAGTGTAGCTGGGGCAACAGTGAGTTCACAGGTTAATAAAACTACTGACGCAGATACTAGATGCAGCAAAAATAAGTAATATGTTACCAATATCAATAATTGTTTATATGCAGAAATGAAAGCATCAATTTGAAATGTGTACAATTTAGCCCCAAGCTGTTCTAACCCATATTTGCCAGGACCAACAAACGGGCTCCAGTGTAAACAAAGAGGCACAGACGTCACCTACCCGATCAATGATCTTAGCCATAAACTCTGTGCATTGATCCTCCAGCCGAGAGAGACGGAAAAGCTTCGCCATCTTCCACATGTACAAAACGTTGTCCTCACATATAGTCTTAGCAAGAGTCTTCCCACAAAGACGCTTCAGCCCGGGCAGCAGATACATGTCGGCCACGCACAGCACGTCAAACACATTCTCTGCTGTCAGCTGTAATGGAAAGAACTCCAGTCACTGTCTGATTATAATCATTAATAGTCAAGTAACATTACCTTTGTTATTCAGGAGCTTTACATTTGCGTTTGTCAGATATAATTATCGACTGTCTGTCTCTTCCTCCCTGGTTGTAGTACATCCGTTTGTTTGTTTACAATCTTGAGTTGAATTTCAAACATCCTAAAAATGTGGCCACTTAATATGTAGCTTCCATATTTGCGTGTCACACCCTTGGGTGGGTTTAGGACTGCAATGTTACTGTTGGCTTGTAAAACCAAAAGAGTGAATGGAAAAATATTATACATATCTATGAGCTTACTGATGAACTTCCAAATGCAAGAATACTGCTTCATGTTCATCAATCAAGCCACAGCAACAAAATAAAAGAGGGAATGATTATATAGATGCTTAATATGTAAAAGTGTTATTGTTAATATTTGGGTGGAATAAAACATAAAAAGTGCTTAGAAAAGTGAGAAATATTCTAAAATAGTGTTTGCAGTTGTTTTATAGAAAAAAAGTTAAAGAGCAAATAAAAATGTGAACTCCTGTTCCTACATTTTTTTTTCTCAAAAACCAGTTTGTCTGCCATTAATTAGTTTGTAAAGATTTTTTTTTAACAGCTGGTAGACTAACAAGTAACTCTTATTTTAGTTTCAACAGATCCATAAACAACATTAACCCAGAGGCTGTGCACTCACCTCTGTGTCATCCCTGTAGATGTAGTACATGACATGGATAAATATTTCATGGGAAATGTTGTGTAAAGTAATCACTAGCGTGCTGGGCTGAGACTGCAGCTGCTCGCCCTCGCTGAAGTGGTCTTCCAGCAAGGCTTTAAAGTAATCGCTACGTCCACAGAAAAACGCCTTCAGACACACACACAAAAAATATCAAAATGAATAAAAATGGACATTTTCATTTGAGTGAGAGGATTGGTGCAGCGCTCTGTGATGTGATCAAGGAATGTTTTGTGGCTCGTTTGTACCTTATGACAGAGGAAATTAAAACTCTCGACTCTGAAGCAGATGTCGGGATACGTTGGGAAGTGGTCGACTCTGTTAAAGGGAAGTTCACCAAATCCAACCTGTGGAGAATCAACAGAAAGAGTGGAATTAAAAATAGACTAATTCACTCTAAACCGGACGCGGTTAAACGTTTCACAATGCCCTTACCCGCAGTTCAGTGGGAACTGCACAGTCTGCTAACTGAGCCATCTCCTCCTGCAGCTGGCAGCTTTGAGGGTCCAGACTGAGAACCTTCACACAGACTCCTGGTTTGTTGGACACTTCAGAGTGAAGACAAAAAAGAAAATAGACACAAAATGGACAATTTTTATGATAAAAGTGGAACATACTTCACCCAAGCGACCTAAAATATGTGGATGCACTCAAGTTAAAATGTGTTTATGTGACTATTTGAAAAGTTGTGTTTGACTCTTCTAAACAGTGTGAACAAGAACTCAGAGAACTGACTTACCAAATTCATACACCTTTTTGCATTTATTTTCAAGCTCCTCTATGAGGTCGGTCATTTTGCACTGTTTAGCAAGTCGTCTGGAGTCCTCCACAAGGCTGATGTCAATATCCATACGTCCTGTAACAATAAGAATAACTAAGAATGAGAAATGGGAATCTTACACATACAGTGTTTGATTTATTTGTTTTTATGATTTCTTCTTCTTGTCTGCTTTATGTGCTCCTTTTATTCTATTGATTTGAAGAACTTTGTAACACAAGATTAGAAAGGTGCTCTATAAATGAAGTTTGTTATTATACTATTATTACAGCTTCAAATGTTATTTTCACTTGTGTTAACTAGTGATGTTAAGGTACAGTGGTTTGTATACAATGGAAATAACACTTGCTGCAGTTCTATATTTAACTTATTGGTGCTTAAGCAATACTTTCCTTTGTTTCATAATAACTCCCTCTGTTCATACTAGATGCGCTAGAAAAGCTCCCTTCTCTCAGGCTCCCATGACATTAAAAAGGAGGGGGGGGGGGGGGGGGGGGGGGTCACATTTTTGAACTAGAACTACTGGAAGATTCCCACCTCATTAATTTAACTCAGAAGGCCAACGAAGCAAATTAACTTCAGGTCATCTTAAAATGAAGTTTTGCACATAAAGGGAGGATACATTATTTTTTTAAGGGTCTCCAATAAATCCATGATGTTATCTTTGTTACTGGTACCTTACAGAACGATAATAAAAACATCATTTACCAGAAGAATCTTGTAACTGTGCCAAGTGTTGAAGCTTAAATGTATTTGAAGTTCTAATACACTTACCTGTATAGATATATTGCAAGATGGCTCTAAAGGCTGCAGGGTTAATCTGAAAGTCAAAATCGCTTTTATCAGCACAGATATAAAGTGAGAACGTATGTCTGAAATGTTGTATACAAGAAACTACCTCAACACAAAGCAACAGCACAGACTTAATCTTTTAGAATATATCAATTTACCAAAGGGTGTTTGAGGGTGATCAAGGTCTTCCCTTTCCATTTAGTCTCGAACATATCAGTGAAGTACTCGGAGCGTGCACTCAGGACACATCTGTGGGCCGTAAATATCTGTCCGTGTACCAGGAACTTGACATCACTTTGTGGACCCTGCTCCAGTAACCTAAAGCAAAAACACATTAATGTTCAGAGAACATGATGTCTACAGGTTTGCATCCAAACTGCAAGCTGTACTGTTGTACTCCATTCCTCTCATTTCCTCATTCTTCTCATTGTAAATTGATGTAACAGCCGAGGAAAAAAAGCCAACAGGCATCGATCCTTACATGTGCAGAAAGTAGTTGAAATCTCCCCTCTGCATGGCGCGGACACTGACACACTTATAGTCCTTGATCAAACGTCGAACAGAGTCATTCAGAGAGCCGTACATACATCGCTCGCCATCAAACGTGTTGGCTTCAAACTTGGCACCTTGATGAAGAAATACAAATCATCGAGACTAGGGTTATACTACAGAACATTTCAGAGCAGTTGGAGCAGCTGGTATGCTTAACTCTGTTGAAAAAAGAAAGTAGCAATATCACTATATTTGAATTGCAGTCTTACCACTAGCCAACAGGTACTGGACCAGCTGCTCATGGCCACAGAGACAGGCATAATACCTAAAAAAGGGGCATAAACATTTTAGGGTATTTCAGATTATGATGCTGTGTTAGCCTGAAAGTTAAGACTGCTTGACTGAATTGTACTTACAAAGGAGTGCTGTCCCATTTATCTCTTACATTGAGGTCCACGTCCCTCTGTTCCACAAGGTATCTTAAAAAGACAATAAAAACAGATAAGCGGTCGTAGTAATTTTCTGAAAAGGCCCTAACAAAACGATGGGTGCTTCAAAAGAAATTCTCACACAGCTGCAGAAATTACACAACCTATATGGAATACTGGGAATACAACTACCATTTCATTTAAGGTTGTTTTTAATCCTATGCCAATCCCTGCTTTGATTATCACCATGGAAACATAGTAACGCTAGTAATGTGCACAGTGTCACATAATGTTGAAAGTGCTTGTGCAGTATTACATGTTATACGCTTACACCGTCAGCAGCGCACGTAAGGGTTCTCGCGAGAGTATACAGATAGACGCACTTGTATGTGATGTTGGCTGGCTACCGTGGATGTGTAATAAATACAGCTCCGGCTAAAAGTGCATGACGCCTCTAGTGCAATCTTTTACACACAGACTAGGTTTCTCAAACCAGATGTTGTTCAGACTTGTCAGCAAGACATCGCTGCCTGTGGCTGTGAGCAGATGCCATGTTTTCCCCCATTAACTGGTTTACAGTAGTCTTGTATTAGTATAGTGGTTTGTATTTACTGAAAAAAAAAAGTATATTATTATTATAGTATAATATGTATATTGTGAAAATATTTGTATATTATGAAAAATAATGAATAGCTGCATACAATGACTTTGTGGATTTGGGTTTAAATATTACTTAGAAAACTGTAAACATACTAATGTTGTGCACAGAGTATGTTTCTATCTCTAAATGAGGACTAATTAAATTGTATTTTATATATTTTAACTCGATCTGACACATCTCTGTTATGTACTGTGTTTTTAAAAGACTTACCTGTGTACCGCTGCGACCATGTTGAATATCGATCTAATATTTACATCGGTCTAAATCATGTTGTGTCTGTCTGACATTGAATGTTTGCAGGATGGCAACTATCTTATCCTACGTCGCAGCTGACCTACAAACCTTAATGTCAGCTAAAGTTACTGCCTGGGCCATCAAAGCTATAGTTAGCAACACCATCGGTGTTTACCTCAAAACACACTGCAGTTAGCTTTTGAGAAAAACGAATTATTCCATTTATTTGACAGTAAATAATTGCACCATGTACTTGTACACTGGGGAAAAAATATAACACTGAGAGAGAGAAAATACCAGAGGAGTTACCTGACTCTGCAAATGTCGCCCTTTCTGCAACTAATAAACAAATCAAGCACGTCCATGATCTCCGCGGTGTTTTCGGTCCTCTGTAATGCATTTAGACGGCCTGTCGGGCGGACAGGTGAGGGATGAGTAGGCTGAGGTTTAGAGTTAAAGCTTAATAACGTTTAAAGTTTAATAACGACGGGAAATTGGCTGCTGACACACCTTCTTGGGGTTGTTTACAAGCTGGTTGACTGCTCTGTGTTTTGATGGAAGAAGTCCTGTTATCACGTGACATGTGTCTACTTCGATTGTGGTCGGAAAAAACGGTACACTCAATTCCCAACAGCGGGGTAGCTGTTTATATCCTCTACTATAAAGGCCATAGACCACGGTTCCGCTGTCTCACACTGACAAGAAATATCTGTTTAAACAATGTTTTACTAATTTTACGCTTTATATTTTCTTCCTAACTTAAATAGCCAGCCGCTGGAGTAAACGTCAGCGAAGTGCTGAAAGTCGGAGCTGAGGCTGCTCACTGAATGCAGCATATGTTCAGTTCATGGCTTCGGGACATAGACCGTAAATAAGATGGTTTATCCCTGAGCTAAAAGACACACTCTATCATTTCAACCCATAGCCCGACAAACCGGTATACTTACCAACAACTAAAGACAACTCAATCCAGTAGGCTTATTTAATTTATAACCTGTTGACCTAATACAACCGAGTACATGTTTTTAAAGCAGTAGGCCTATTTATTCCAGTTTCTGTATAAATTGTAAATACAAAATATGATAACAAAAAATAAAAAGAATAAAGCGAAAGCACAAGTGTTTGAGGTCTTCTATTTATTGTTTCAGATGAAGTACTGCAACCCGATGTTTTAATAAGAAGATCTGAAGTTCAAGTTTTTCTCGCTCCATCAGGAGGTTTTCCTTCTGCAGTTTCAACACATCAGACTGCAAACCATCTGTGAGGAAAAAATATACATGAAGGCTATTATTCTTTTTATTATTATTCTTTTGAAACAATTATAATGTTACAGTCACTGGAAAGAATCCTCTACTAACATGTGTTTAATTATGATTCATCTGCTATGGGAAAAACCCCTTACCATGAAGCATGAACAATACAGATGTCTGGCATGTGAAACATGTTTTCTCTAATAATTAGCAGTACAAATGAAACCTTTATTATCAGCTGTGAATTTGTAAAAGAAAGAAGAAAACACTCCCAAATACCAAGCATTTCTCCTGTTTGTGACCCTGTCATTCAAAGAGGCCGTACTGTGCTGTGAAATTCAAAGGTTCTAAACATCAAGCACAAGTAAGTCTGCTGTATACTCCTTCAGACAAGAGAGAGTAAATTATAGTTTTCCTCTTTACCTGTGACAGCTCTGTTCACTGATGCCCGCTGGGTGTCACATATTTGCTGGCTCTTTGTCACCCAGAAAAGAGGAGTGCTGCATAATTCTACCTCAACGGGGTAGTGGTCGCTCACTCTCAGGGCCTGTGTGATTTTGCATTGCATAAACTGAATGTGGAACTTTTCCACAAAAACAGGAGCAGCTATACATGTGGGAAAATGCAAATACTGTGTTGGTTTCTATGAGGGACACCTTACCATTTCTTCAGTCATCGCAAACTCTTTGTGGAAATTAAACGGTTTGGCTGAGTTTGGCACAATGGCGGCAAGCATATCTTCTCCATACACGACAATCCTTTTGAGAGAAATATACTAGATTATTCAATCTTTTTGTTTTTAAAAGATTGTACGGGGCTAATTCTTAATACTCCTGCAAGAAATGGTTATTTTGGAACTGAATGTATGGAGGTAATTAAAGTGCACTTGCCGGTCGTAGCTGTGCTCGTTTGATGTGTTTGCAGTCGTGTCCACGTCATCACCAATCAGCCAATGGAAATTCTTATCGCTGCGAATACGGATGTCTTTCATTTCTTTGGAGGTGATATATGCTCCATCAGCATTGAAGTCCCCCAGGATCATTATGTTCTAGAGGAATTCAGAGATGGTTATTTAAGCAGTACAGTCGATGCTCACATCAGTTCAGAGAAATCAGAGAAATCCCTTTAAATGTAGACACGGTACATCATTATTTATAGATCATTTATGAGCCATATAGAATGAAATAAAAGTATGCAGGTGTGGTGATGAATCTTAAAGCTTTTAAAGGACTATTCACTCACATCAGTTTTCCACTTGGCTTTGACCTCGAGGAAGACCTCGTACAGCTCGTCAAGCTCTTTCTCCGAGTCCCACGCCCTGGTGTGCACCGGAATCAGCACTATGTTCTTCAACACTGCAACCAAAACAGTCCTATAAACTCCAAATCTGTCCTCTGATAACATGCCCCATCAGGGTGAATTTAAAAAAAGGTGTAGATACCCAAAGCAGACACACAGACCGACTTAACTTGATAAACCTGCTATGTGCTCCTCTGTGTCACCTGTCACCCTAAGTCAGATTCATTCAGCTTAAGAAAAACAACCAGGCACATACAAAGACATGACTCAGAAATACCACAGTCTTCTCATTATGTCATCATAACGTCTACAGCAACTGAAAATCAGCATCATATTAGTACCCATAAACTTCCTGTGAGAGACAACCTGTGTTTCGGGGTTTGAAGTGGAGAATATACGGCTCCCTTGCAAAAGCATCCATGTCATCCTCCTGATTGTCTTCGTACTGATAGCAGTCGATCAGATCAACAACATCATCCCTTACAGTGGAAAAGAATGCTTTTAACTGAAGCTGTTTATGATTGAAACAAAGGGGACAATGTCTGGCGATAAGATTCAATCTCACCTGTACAGAAACATAAACTGTTCCTTGTATCTGTTCCGGCCCAGGCGGGTGCTGAGCTGCAGAGCGTAGTGATGTCTGGTGTTGACTCTGAGACAGCACAAGATCAGCACAAGTAAGCATAAATAACAATAGGCCAAGACAATCCCAGCTAGACATAAGAACATAAACGTACCTGTTCAGCTCTTTTAAGAAGAGTTTCACAGAATCTCCGCTCACATCCACAACCTCCAGAATCAGTATGATGTCATACTGGGAGACAATCTACAGAGGATAAATCAGGGAAGGAAGGACGTTTTTTTGTATTTTCATTCTTCACAATTTTTTGTTTGATGTTTCCTCTTGGCTGATTCCCAAAATCACATTGGTGATAAGACCCATGTGTTACCAAAACACAAAATTGAAGAACAACAGATCTTTTTTGTTTACCGTTTTTGCTGAAACCGACCCCCTGATGCCTCTCCATTAGCGTAACAATACGGTAGGCTACATAACAATACCAAAATGAGACGTTCTTTACCTTAATCAGAGCTGAAAGGACATCTGGATCAGCGACTTTCGTCAATCCAAACCTCTGAACGTTGAAAGAGGCGATCTTCATATCTGACAAGAGAGGAGCCAATGGAAAAATTACAACTAATCCATTTTCCTTTAATATACACATACGCACAAAGTCTTGGCTTTACCTTCTATAAAGGTCCTACTCCTAACAAACGCTGAGAATAAAGCTACAACAGGTTGAACAGCAGATTCATTTTAAAAGTTGTTTTTTTAAGCCGATGATTGCATAATTGGTGTGAAAGGGAGGAGAGCAAACACTGTGTGGTAACAGGAGGACAGCCCAGATTTTTGTTTACGACCAGCTGTCACTTTAAATGATAAATGACGCTGCATGTATGGAAGAAACAATCCCAACATTCTGACTTAATCTTTTTTTTTTGACATGACTATGCCTTTTAAAGGATGAAACCCAATACATTTGTAAAAACACATTTGAAGACGGTGATAGTTTTCTTTTCATCATGTCAAAGCTCATTGACATGATGCTCCCAAAACAATTACATGTCTCACATTTTGTACACCTTTGGGTGCATTTTCTGGATAATCTACAATCTACACCGTATTATTATTGCCTTTGTTGCCTTATTTTATAGTTCACTCAATTAACATTTTTTTCTGTCAATTATTTCCCCATGAATCAATCTGCGACGTGAGTTTCATCAATAAAACGTCAGAGGCTCATCATGAAATATGTCGATCAGTTTTCACCAAAGCCCAAATAATGTCTTTTTATCATTTCTAAACATTGTTTTGACCAAACCTCAAAGATATTTAATCTACTGTCATTCAAAAGGACAGAAAACACACATATATAGCATTTAACATGCTGGAATAACTTGTCTCATCAAAAGTCCTTATATGGATAAAGTCATTAATCAAAAAAGTAAACTTAAGGAAATTTGGAAAATCTTCGATAACAAGCTCCACCTACTTTTCATAAATTGTGTGAGATCTTGCTGTTTTAATTCACACTTATTTGTCTTTCACCACCTTTTGTTGTCTGCTCTTTTACTGCTCATTACTTTGAACCAATCTAACTCGGACATGGATCCAATTAGTGTATCTATCTGGATTCCAGTCATGCTCTGATTACAGATTTTGTCTCTTGATGCTTCCTTGTATCAATCACTAACTTTTCTTTCCTTAATCAGACAGTGTTGTCTTTGATGAAACACCTGTTGGGCATTGCTCAAATACCTGAAACTGCGAAACATGGCAACTTTCTTGCTCAACAACAGAAAAAATGCAACTTTCACAGTGGAGGTAGGTGGGAGAACAGGAGGCATGTGTCTGACTGGTTAATCCACATTGAAAAGCCACATATCTCCACTATCATGCCACACCCAGAGGCCTATAAAGAAGCAACCAAAAGATAAGAGATGCACATTTGAGCTCAAACACGGCTTGAGCTCCTGTCCATCCTCTCCAGAAATAAATATCCACATATCATCACTGCCATGAGTCTGAGGAGCAAACGCAGCACCCGCCCAGGACTACACATGTCCTCAGGGGGCTTCAGTAGCAAGTCCATGGGATCCAACTCCTTCTCCAAGATCAGCAATGGACCACATCAGGCAGCCCTGATTACAGCCGTGACCATCAACAAGAGCTTGTTGAACCCGCTGATAATAGACATTGACCCCAATGTCCATGCTGTCCGCAACCAGGAGAAAGAGCAGATCAAGAGTCTCAACAACCGCTTTGTTTCATTCATTGATAAGGTAAGAGTAAATCCCCTGTCTTTTGCATTTAAATCCACTTAAGATACTTTATTTTAGGCCAAATATATACATAAAAGATGTTAGGATCTGTTTGATTTTGTTGGTGCCTCCTCCTTGTGCAACAGGTGAGACACCTAGAACAGCAGAACAAAATGTTAGAAACCAAGTGGGAGCTGCTGCAGGGACAGACTGAAGCCTCCTCTAATGTGGAGCCCATGCTGAAGTCCTACATCAGCAATCTGCAGAGACAGCTGGAGTTCCTCAACAATGACAGACAAAGACTGGACATGGAGAACAGTGTCATGCACAAAAATGTGGACGACTACAGGACCAAGTAAGAGAATCCCCTTGAGCAAAATAGGGAACTAGAGCAAAGATGCTTACTGATAAGACTTAGTAGGACTAGGATAGGATAGGATAGGACTAATGTGATATTTTGCACTGTTTCAGGTATGAGCATGAGATCAACCAGAAGAATGATGGAGAGAATGAGTTTGTCATGCTAAAAAAGGTGCAGTATAACATGATAACTACGATAGACACTTTTTTCCTGAGTGTCTATAAAACTGACTGATATAACTTTTTTATGCAGATTAGGATCTGAACTATTTGTTTTGTATTCCATTTCATTCATGTTTTTTAAAGTCATTCTACTGAGATGTTTGGTATCATCTGAAAGCTACAAATCGAACAATAATACAATCTCAGCTGCACATTTTTAAGTTATTGATTAAAAAAATGAATCTGTGTCTATTAAATAAAAATGTAATAAACCCAGGAAATGTATTTCTTACTGTTCTTGTGCTTTTTTTGATTTCAGGATGTGGACACAGGCTACATGTCCAAGATAGATCTAGAAGACAAGGTGTCCTTGATCAGTGATGAGTTTAAATTCCTCCAGGCTCTGTATTACGCGGTACATAACCACTTGCTGAAAACCTTCACAGAATTTCTTAAAACTCATGTCAAAGAAACATTATGTATGGATTTGTCTTCTTACTGTTGCTGTGTGTGTGTGTGTGTGTGTGTGTGTGTGTGTGTGTGTGTGTGTGTGTGTGTGTGTGTGTGTGTGTGTGTGTGTGTGTGTGTGTGTTGTTGAATGAAAAAGGAGCTGCATGAGCTGCAGGACAGCCTGAAGGAGACCTCTGTGGTGGTGCAGATGGACAACTCCCGCGGCCTGGACATGGAACAGATCGTGGCTGATGTTAAGGCTCAGTATGCAGACATTGCCGCCCGCAGCCGCGAGGAAGCTGAAAGCTGGCACAAAAACAAGGTGATGGTCTTAAATTTTTCCCTGTTGTTGTTGAACAAGATAAGAATGAAACCAGAAAAATGAAAGGGGTCAACAGTTTAGAAGAGCTCATGAACCTACTTAAATACCTTGAGTTTTTGAGTGAAACCACTCTTGTCAAACCTGTTCTTCACTTTTCTCACATGTTTCTTCCTCTGTTTTTTTTCCTAACTGCACCAGTTTGACCAGAAGAAAGCTGAGGCCGACCAGTATAGCAATGAGCTGCGTAGCTCCAAGGGGGAAATATCTGAGCTCAACAGAATGATCAGCCGCCTGCAGAACGAGATCCTAGCTGCAAAGGCACAGGTCAGTGGAAGGTTTGGATAATGGCTGATACAGTATGTGGCAAGTCAAAGTTTAATGGACTTGTCTGGGCTTGATATTTTCCAGATAATTGAGTTATCTTTGCTAATAGGTGCTACAATCTGTAAAATAAAAGGAATGCAAACAAACTTTAATAAAAAAAAGCAACATCTTTGGAGCTTAATGTTACTCTTCAAGCAGCACTTAACTGATTCAATCTAACTTTATGAAACAATTTCTGACAGTGTGCAAGTAATTTAACATTTTCTTACCTCAAGCATTTGTGACATACCTCAACGTCAATGAAACATCTGCAGTCCCATGTTTTAAGGTGATTGACAAGAACAGTGCTTTCTTCCTGCTTATATAATCCTGCCTCGCACTTTTTTCAGCGTGCTAACCTTGAAGACCAGGTAGCCGAGACAGAGCTTCGTGGTGAGGAGGCTGTGCAGGATGCCAAGGCTCGCATCAGGGACCTGGAGCTGGCTATGCAGAGGGCTAAGCAGGATATGGCTCGGCAACTCAGAGAGTACCAAGAGCTCATGAATGTCAAGCTGGCCCTGGACATAGAGATCTCCACCTACAGGAAGCTGCTGGAAGGAGAGGAAGAAAGGTGAGTTGTATTGAGAATCAGAGTAGTGACTATTTCTCTTGACATACCTCATTAAATGCAAGCTATTTGGAGCTTTACTTACCAAAAAAAGCTACACTGGAACCTTCCAGAAAATTATACCTCATCATTTGAACTTGAGGTTTTTAACCAATTCCACTCTTGTTTCTTGTCAAAAACCTGTTACCTGCACACCCAAAAATGCACTTTACCACCAAAAGTAGGGTTAGAGAGCAGGGATCAAATTTTAAAAAAAGCAATTTTTACAGCAGAAATTAACATGTCTACAGCCTGGTCCAAAAACTGAAATTGGTAACTAAATTTTGATAACTCTAGTTTGTCAAGAGGCTTAAAACCCGCGGGTGGGTGATGTCACTCAGGCTTCGTCCATCAATATTTCCATGCTAGGTTCAAAGGTATTGGCACTTGAGAGTTGTTGAGAACAGTTTTTGCAGGTTGTGTTTTTTCCGCTGAAAATGGTCACAATGGGGAAACAATCCAGACACAAATTTCGGACAGTGCCGACCTGGAAAACCTGGAAACAGATTTACATGTATTTATTTGTCGAGCTCTATTATTTAATATGTGTTTACTTTGTTAGTAAATCAGTTCTGTTCATTGTTTTCCTTTTCTCACTGCAGAATTGGACTGGACTCTATTCTCAGCATCCAAACAATGCCCTCAAAAGGTAACTACCGTATATTTAAACTAAAGACAAACCCATTATAATCACTGTCCTATATGTATTGTTGTAATAGCACCTATGTTTGTGTGCGTTTCTGTGATTTTTTTAACTGTCTTTTACCCAACAGCCGCCTCAGTTCACAACCAACTCCAGCGAAGGTCAAGCGCAATTCTCATCAAGACAACGGAGACGTCTGACAGAGTGTACTAAATAGTGAAGATAATACTAAAAACATAATTCAGTGCCGCAACCTGCTGGATAACTTTGGACATTTTATTCTGATGTTAACATCAGGCTGTAATTTACAATAAGTTACTTGCAGCACTTGCAGCCAAATCTGTTTGTCTATTGTGTAATTTCCTTCTCATTGTATTGAATTTCACACCATCTGCCTCTTTCTGTGTTAAAAATAAAGACATACTCAACTGCATTGTATTTTTCTTCTTGGGTTATATTCAAGTGTACAGTTGTATAATTTTTTATTTATTTAACCTTTATTTATCCAGGAAAGTCCCACTGAGATTAAAAACCTCTTCTTCAAGGGAGTCCTGGCCAAGAGGCAGCAAAAGTTACACAGTCACACTCACAACATACAGACAGCAATTAAAATTATAAAAAACAGTTACAAGTAAAGGAGGTCGTCTCAAGTGCTCTCAGCCTGGATTTAAAAGCATTCAAAGAAATCAGTTCAGTTATTTTCCAGTCTTTTTGCAGCATGTTCCATGTAGAAGGAGCAGAGTAGACGAAAGCCCTTTTTCCCAGCTATGTGCGGGCAAATGGAACAGACAGCAACAACTGATCATTTGAACGCAAACCGTGAGAATCAACAGTTCTCCGTGTGATTAGGTTACAGATGTAGGAGGGCAGTAGCCCAAGCATGGCCTTGTAAATAAAAGTGCACCAGTGTCCCAGCCTCCTGGTGGACAAAGAAGGCCATCCCACTCGAGAATACAGTTCACAATGATGGGTCAGGGCTCCACAGTTAGCAATAAACCTCAGAGAAGCATGGTAAACAGCGTCAATCTTACTTAGACATTTAGCTGAGGCATTCATATACATCAGGTCTCCATAATCTGAAATGGATAAAAAAGTTGCAGTGACAAGCCGCTTTTTCACCTCAAAAGAGAAACAAAATTTGTTTCGGAAGAAGAAACCCAATTTAAGTTTCAGTTTCTTCACAAGATTGTCAATATGGGGCTTGAAGGTGAGGGAGTCATCAAGCAAGACACCAAGGTATTTGTACATATGAACCACCTCTATGACATTTCCCTCAAGAGTGGACACTGTGGGGACAGTTTGAGGTACTTTCTTAGTGTTAGTCCTGTTTGAGAACTGTTTAAGTCCTGTTTAAGTAGTAGTTTAAATACATTTAGTTGTTTTTTAGTCTTTACAGTTACATACAAAGTATTCTGCACAAACTGTGGAAAAAGTTGCGGGTGTACAGGGGCTTGTCCAGGCTTTTAATTTTAAGATTTATTTATGGGGGGACAATTGCGTGCCTTTATTTGATAGGACAGTATGAGTAGGAAATAGGTTAGAGAATGGGGAATTACATGAAATGTGCCACAGGTCATACTAGAAGCCGGGCTGCCCGCTTGAAGGACTTACTACTAACAAAGTATATAGACGTTAAAGACCTGTGTAAATATTTTTCTAAAAGTAACACAACAGAATGGAAACATAAATCTTGTAAGCTTGATTCTTTAAGGGCTCAAAAAGAAGATGTTTGACAAAAGTAACAAAGAACTTTTTTGTTGGCATCATTGGTTGATATGATGCCAAACGATGATAATACATATACTATTGTTTTCAAATAAGTGTATTTCTGCAAGTTAGACAGTGTCTGTGGACACGAACCTGCAGGTAATTACTTGAAGCATCACTTGGTGCAGCTTGTACAAGCTACATAAATTGTTATTACCGGTGCTTATCTATAAAAATACACAATCATTTATTTTATTGTTATTTTTCACCAACATAATCCGGGTCGGCAATTTAGCTTAAAGTGACAAATAATGAAATTAATTGGAGTTTAGTAAAAAGTTCAGTAGGCTAAATGTTTTTAGTGTAGTAAAATAATAAAGTGGCATAAAACGGTCATTATCGTTCTTGTATAAAAGTAGGCTTAACAACTTTTTTATTCGAGTGTTTGTCCGTTTGACTATCAGTCCTTCTAGCATGCTTCTTCTGCCCAGTACTTTATGTGGAAACCATAGATTAAAAAATAAAACAAGCTAGAATGAACAGTACTCAAACGGACTCTTATGTTATTGACTTCCGGTTCTGTCGCCTGTAAGGCAGAGTCGAGGGCTTAAAAACAAGAATCACAGTTCTGTCGCCTGTAAGGCAGAGTCGAGGGCTTAAAAACAAGAATCACATCGCTTCCTTCCTTATGTAAATGATTTCTCGCGAGTCGTGTTGAATTGGTAGGTTTCAACTACGACAGCGTTCCTAAAGGGCGTAAACCCTAACGTTAAAACAGGAATATTTATACACGTACGTGTTTGTTTCTATCTGTTTTCCATCAACACTTCGTTAAATGTAACTTTAACTTTTTCTTCCGTGTTTTGAAAAAGGACAGTGGTCATTGTACTGTTACTTTAAGGTGGGCAAGCAGGTAGGGTGGAATGCTTTCAAGTTGAGAGGTAGACTACAGTTTATCACACTGTAATTTATTTGTAGAAATGAATAGCGTGTCCTCTGTAGTCTCTTTATTGCATTATATTTGATGTTTTTTTTGTTTTTTTTTCACAACAGCTTTTTACACCATGGACAAAGACACTGTGCTGACTCACATCCTGAAGCCAAAGGGCACGTCGACACTCCTTGGTGGGGAACTGCCTCTAAATGTGATAAACAACAATAGGTACATACCCCTGCTGACTTCTGAAGCTCAGGCAGCAGAAAGAAATGTGGAAGGAAACTTGCCCTCCCTCAGTAATGCCATCCTGACTGCTCTGTCAGGTAAGGTCAAAACCGTGTCACTGGTTGGTCCTGAAGGATCAGGTAAAACCACAGCTCTGCAGAAGCTTGTACTGGACTGGGCACAAGGACAACACCTTCAAAATTTCACTGCCGTTTTTCACTTCCAGTTCAGGGAGTTAAATAACATGAATTGGCCACTTTCCTTGGAGACGGTATTGTTGCACCATCATGGTCTCATCGAGCATGATTCATTACCCTTAGTCCTGCAAAATCCAGAGGATGTGTTGTTTGTTTTCGATGATCTGGATGATTTTAAACAGAGCCTGGACCCCACAACCCAAACACTCTGCTCTAACCCTTCTCAGGCAGTGTCACTGTCCTGCTTAGTGGCCAGCTTGCTTCATGGGTCACTGCTGAAAGGAGCTGCCTTTGTGGTCGCCACCAGGACAACTGGATTCCTAAGGTTTCTTGGTGGTACTCAGGTAGAAGTATTGGGGTTTCTAAAGCCACAAAGAGAGGCCTACTTTCAAGGATTCTTTACTGACCCAGGTGTTGCCAACAAAGCACTTCAGCACATGGAAAGGACTCTAGGCGTTTATGATATCTCTGCCACCCCAAGATTTTGTTGGACAGTTTGTTCTACCTACAAATCCCTGATGGATGCTGCAGCAAAACTTCCTGAAACAATATCTCAGCTGTATGTAGACATCCTGGTCCACCTGATTCAGATGCTGTCTCTGAGCCAGAACTGTAATAAAGAACTAGTGTTGGCCCTTGGCAGGATGGCATCTCACTGCTCTGTCGATCAACATTTGAGCTGTAACAAAGAGGAAATGGATGCCTTTGGTTTTCAGCAGCTTCTCAACTCAGTTGGGGTTTTCTTACAAGTAGATGGAGAGCGTTCAAGTAGACCGGTCTTCTCCTTCCGCTCTCAAATGATGCAGGAGTTCCTCTTGGCCTTGTCTTTCTTTTTTGACAAGTCAATGCCTAAGAGTGCGGAAAGTGTGTTAGAAAAACACAAAGGTGCCAACTTTCTAGATATGTTCTTGTCAGCGCTCTCAGAGCCGACTCAGTGTAGACCTCTGGAGACCCTGATCGGCAGATTTGACCCAGATCAGATCATGGATTTCAAGAGTTGGTTCAAAAGCAGCTCAGCGATGACCCTGAAGGGATGCTATAGAGACAAGCACCAGCGCTGCTTCCATCTGCTGCATCAGGCTCAAAGTGACAGTTTGGTGAAAGAGATTGTCACAGACTCAGCACGTCTAGGTATCAGCTACGGAGACCTGAGCCTCCAGGACTGTGTGGCTCTGAATTATGTCGTTACGTGCCTCGGTGAGATGAAGCAGTTGAATCTGTATCTCACGAGAAATTTGACCGAGGAGAAAGCAGAGAGGTTGGCTCCAGCTATGAGCTTGTCTCATAATATAAAGTAAGTCATGCCAAAAATTCAAGTGTAGAAATATTTCCGTTCATGAAGAGTTGTTGCAATACCAATACCCGTTTTGTAAATGTCAGTGATAAAGCCTCAAATTTATTGGGTATCAACAAGTTCGACAATATCAGCAATGTGCTGCCATTGGCCAATTCTCAAGCCTATGAACATTGGTGTCACAAAGTAAAATATGGTATAAGAGCACCTCTTTTTCATGTGTTCAATATGCAGATCAAATGTACGATCTATGTATTATGTCCAACAGCCTGTCAGACTGCTCCTTGAGTACTGGAGCTGTCCCTCATCTGGCTTCAGCTCTCAGCAGAGGGCTCACCACGGATCTGAATCTCTCTAACAGCCACTTGGGAGATGAAAAGTTAAAAGTCCTCAGCGCTGGTCTCAGAGACTCCAAGCTGCACAATTTAAAGTAAGATTATTTAAAGGCTTACTTTTGTTTACAGACAATTCTCCACGGCAAAACTCACTCACCCAAGTTCTTAATTTCCCCCCCCTTTTGATTGACTTAGTATTCAAGTATGCAGCCTGACAGAGGCGAGCTGTGAAGATGTGGTTTCGGTCCTGACTTCAGGCACCTCTCAGCTGTGTGTGTTGAACCTCCGATGGAATGCGATCGGGGATCAGGGCTTAATGAAACTGTGCAAAGCCCTGCAGAGTCCTCACTGCAAACTACAGCAGCTCGTGTAAGTACAATTTCTTTTACGGTCTTTTTTTTTGACAGAGCTGTCTATGTTTATACATCAGTTTGCTTTTCATATGAAGAATGAACTTGTTTTGTTTGTTTAAAGCCTACAAGCAAACAAGCTAACTGTTACATCCATGGAAGCTTTGTCTGCGGCTTTGTGTTCTGGCCAATCAGAGATGAGGAAGGTGGACCTGACAAACAACACAATTGGCGACGCTGGAGTTGAGGCCTTGTGCAAATCCCTGCAACATCCACTCTGTAAACTGCAGAGCCTCAAGTAAGTGTGCAACCAAAGATTTAGTTAATATGTTTTCATTTAGAAGGTTTCTGAAAACACCAAATTTGAATCATCGCCTTAGGAAAAAAAATCCTGAACGGGAGTGATGAATCAAACATTCACATCCACTTTACTGCCATCTGTGACCTTTTCTTTTTCTCAAATTGTAGTTTCTTTGATAGTCAGTTAACTGGTGCGTGCTGCTCTCATTTAATGGAGGCCTTGATGTCAGAGAACTGTTCTCTGACAGAGCTGGAGCTGGCTGTGAATGATTTGGGCCAGGAGGGGGCACTGTTGCTCTGCAAAGCCCTCAGCAAACCTGGATGTCCAATAGAAACACTCGGGTAGAGTCACATGTTTTAACAGTCCGCCAAAGTACCACCTTTAACAAATATTTGTTGATATTCAGACTACTTCATCTGTGCTTGTTTTGTTGCCCCTACAGTTTGAAACGATGTGAGTTAACAGAGTTGGTCTTCAAAGACCTGGGCTCCGTGCTGACAAGTGGAACATCTAAACTCAAGTCTCTGGTTGTGGGTATTAATAAAGTAGGAGACCGAGGGGTTAAACATCTTTTGGATGCAGTTGCACATCCAAACTGTCTGTTGGAGGAACTTGAGTGAGTTGACCAAAAAAACATAATTTTCTTGTATATTTTTTCCACCACAACCTTGAAGTGTCCACTCAATTCAACTCTGGTTTCCTCTCTTTTTTGGAAGTGTTGAAATGACAGATCTTACTGATGCCTGTGTGGAGGACGTGTGTGCTGCCATACGAGCCAGTAAGACTTTGAAGAGCTTGGAACTAAGAAACAACTCACTGACTGACGCATCTGTCCCAGCCCTAGTTCAGGTCATGCAGGACAGCCCCAACATGCTGGAGATGTGGTAAGCCTGGTTCCCTTCACTCAGTGACAAACTATAGCGAGCCAGTGCTCTTTACATAGTTTAATAAGCACAAGAAGAAAAAACAGTTCAACCATCAATCTAACTGCTGCTTTTGTCTTTTTCAGCCTGAAGTACAACGACTTCAGTGAAGACGTTTTTGATATGTTGGAAGAGTGTAATAGAATAAGATACTGAAGAAACCTGACGATGACAAAGCGACACTTGACCTGACAAACTGTCCTTACAGCTAAAACGAGAAGAACATAGATGATTTTTCTGTTGGTCAAAAATGGATTAGAGATTGGTGAAAAACTAAATTTTCAAGCAAAATTGGCTCTGATTGTAGCTTTGTAGATTTGATTAAAAACCAATATGATAAATCCACCTTAAAAAAAAAGTAAAGATTTGTTGTAGGGATTTCTGTGCCTTGTGTAGAGACCAGACAGTGGATAGAGCTGAAATCAGGGAATGACGTGCAGGAATGGAGCCAGAAATTGGATTCGAACACGAGCCGTCCGCTTGGAGGACTACAGCCTCCGTACATGGGGCGTACACACTAACCATACCTGCACCCAGTAAAATCCACCTTTAGAGAATTGTGATTGTAGTTGTTTATTCTGACTATTTTCCTGCGATTTAAGTAAGAAGGCGATCTTTATAAAAAAATCCCTGATCAGTTGCAGACTTGATATTGCAAATTGAAATGCTTACATTTTAATAACCAAACAAATATTATTCTGTTTGCAGTTGATAATGAATGGATGAAAACCTTTCTTGCCCCTGGGGGAATTTGTCTTGCACTGAGAGCCTTAAACACCATACAAACAAACATTTACAGGACAGCACACATGATTAAAAAAAAACAAATTAGGATGGATTTAGGAAGTATCTCCAATTAGAATCTGATAGAAAAAAATCTAATACTTAATCCTTGTCAAAAAACAACAATTGAATGTTAGACCTTGTATTGTTTAAGACTGTAGGGAATCTCGGTGTCGTCGTGGAAGCCCTGAGTTCCAAACGTCTGTTGTATGCATTCAGCTGCATCTACAAAACGTGAACTTCTCATGCAGTATGTGTACGAGTGAGACATAGTGCTTCAATAAAACATTGTACCTTGAACTTATGACCCTCTTACCCGCTACATATGTCTTAGTTCATGGTAAACGAGTTGAATATTCCTTATAAAAATGGTTGCCTTAGAGATCCAAAAGCCAACATATGAGACGTGCTTATCAACCTGAGGAGCTCTGCTGTTCTCACTTTGAATAGTAGTTTTATTTAATTGTGGATTCTAACATGCAGTATTGTATAACCAACAGTAAAATTACATATTCATGCTTTGTTAATTATTTTCATAGTTGTTTCCCTATACTTTAATTCTATGTCTTTATACTACATTTTGACAAAATGCACTAGCTTCCTTTGTTTTACTTTGTTATTTCTGTGCCTTCACCACAGGCTCAGTAGATGTGTTTTTTTTTTTACCACTGTGCAATGGATTGTGGGTCAGGGTAGCCAAAAAAAGCATACTGGCTTGTACACGGCAAAATGTGACCTAATTAAGTAGGACATCCTGGTATTTTAGGCAAACATATACCAGAACATACTAAATCTGCTCTGACATAAAAGTATGGACATGAAATGCAGCCTTAAATTACAAAAGACACTTCAACAAGATTAATAAGAAAACTCTGTCAACTACTGTTTTTTTAATAATGCAAGGGTAAAATAACTCAAGTCTCAGAATGACTAGGAGAAACTTTTTTTGTCTTTTTTTGAAGACTTAGTTATTTTAATAGTTTACAGCTTATCAGACCGGCTGCAGTTTTTTCAGAACACAGCTGATTTCATGAAATTAAAATGAACACATCACCAGCCCTAGCATCAGCGTTGCACTGATTATTTAGTTTTGTTCTAATTTTATTAAATGTGAGGGGTCGTGATACATTTCCTGAATGATGCTCTGTCGTGTGAGCCATTCAGCTCTCCTGAGATCATCTGCAGCAGGTTTGCTCGGTGTGCCCAGAGTTGGAACCAAACATGAAGGGGCAGTTTTTTCGTTTGTTTTTTTAAACTTCAGGAACACTTAAGGTCAGACCATACCTGTTCTCTTTTAAATCAAGTCCATCATTTTTTAAGTTAAATGGGATACATGTTTATACCTTTTGCACTATGTCAACCTTGTAAGCGAGCTTGTTTATCTCTTTCCCTGTCTGATTTGTTTTTTGCATATGCATGCCTCGTTTGCTTATGCGTGGTGTATGTAAAGCACTTTGAGTTGCCTTTTCTGTGTTAAATGTTTACAAAAGAACCCTTGCACTTCCATAATAAAGTAAAGATATCACACTTTCGTCACTGCAATTGATACAATAATGTTTTATTAAGAAATCTTTGGCATTTCAAGACATTTTTGTAGTATATTCTGAAAGGCAGATGCAGTGATTTGTTTTACAGCTTTAGAATATATTACCAGTTTCACTAATAAAATCTATTTACATGTACAAAATTACTCATGACAGAAACACATTTGCAGCTATTTAAATTTGGAATGCACACACACAAATACATACACACGCACACACACACACACACACACACACACACACAGCGAGGTGCAGACAGGGTGCACACATTCTTCTGTCTACTCCTGTAAGCAATAAGCAGGTGTAAACGTCACACAGTGTAAACCTGACTCAGTAAGACAAAGCTAAGTCTGTATTCAACACATGGAGTGTGTCTGTATTGAAGTTACCTCTTCGTTTGAACAACTCAGGAAATCTTTTTCAAGTGACAAGAAAAGTTTCATATCTTTTCATGAGGTGAGTCACACAGGCACTCTGGAAATGAATAAAGCCACGCTTGGAGAGAATATCTGCCCATGGGACTCAGTGGTCATGAGTGTCTCCATTAAGGTTACCAGTGTGATTGCCGTCCTTTGGCTTTAGGGTCTGGTTGGGAGTTTTGCCTTTCGTCTCCTCGTCTGAGCTGCTCTCAATGTCACTTCTGTCATCTTTGGAAACCTGTTTTGTGAATCGCAGAGGGAAATGTTGACTATCAACTGGAATAATAACGAGGATAAGAGTCTAAAAGACATTCTAATATGCTCACGATGACCATGCTAACATCTGTGAGAAGGTTATGCTTACAGATGTTATCATAGTCATTTAATTTAGGGTCTCAAGCATTACAAAATTTAACCCAAGGGGAACATCAATGTCTGTACCAAATAAAACTGAAACCTGTCCAATATGTGTGAAGTCATATCAACCCAAACCCCAAATTGAAACCTGCTGATTATGCTGGAGGGAACGTCAGTGGGAGCCTTCATCTAATAACAACAAATATCTGTGTTCAGAATCTTAAGAGGGACAAGGATGTTATTCTGTGAAGTGACAATTTTGACCTATGGGACCGGGTGGTGTAAGATGATAGTCAGGAGATCAATCAAGTTCAGCTCTATCCCCGGGGGAGCATGTTGATGGTAACACATCTAAGAGTTGTCAAAGCATTTCACGAAACCAAAAAAAAAAAAAAAAGGAAAGTTCACGGTAGCTCTAGAGTAAATGTAAAAGGATCCCAAAAGTCAAGTTGAGGGCCATCCTCTGGTGACTATACATTTCATGGCAACCCATTTAAAAGCTGTCGAGATATTCAGAGTGCGGAACATGAAACTATTTCGCTGACGAGGCTAAAAATTGTGCCAAACTAACAACATACGGTCAAACTCACCTTTCCCTTGAATATGGCTTTGATGGCAATACGAGCGACGAGGTAGAACCAGATTATATGAAGAACCTGCAGCACCAACAGCAGGCCATTGAGCAGCCACCAGGCTTGGTACGGCCCGACGATCTCCCAACTCTCAATCAGAACACTGTATACGACCCTGAAAGAGATACAGACCACACTCGACTGTTAACGCTCCTCTCGGTTTAGAATTTTTCTCACTTTTTGTCAAGAAACTAACAAAGTTAAAAGAGGTTTGAAGACATGCATCAGAAAGAGTATGTCAATAGGGTACAAAAAAAATGAGCCCTGTTAAGTCTCACCAGAATGGGTAGATGACAAGCCGGGTGAAGAAAAAGCTTATGCTGAACACCACAAACAGGCCATCACATAGCCTCTGGTACTTGGCGTAGTTGGCCAGCTTTGCAGCCTTTGGAAATAAAAAAAAAAGGAATTCAATCATTCACAGCGACAAAATATCCTTCCTTCATTTCTATTGTAATTTCCAGACGTCACATTTTTCCACAGAATGCACGCTACTAAATTGAGCTCACACACCAACTTTTATTAGCCTATACTTGTACCAGTATATGTCAATGTATTTTTGTCACAGCAATGCTAATTAGAGACACATGCTTTTTTCTGTCAAACAGGTAGTATGTGTCAGTGACATCCCTTGAATGAGCTGCTTATGAGAACTGTGTGTTCTGTCAGACAGGTTATACAAGTAGCTTAAAGCACAGCACTAAATAGTCCACGCTAGTATGCTCCCAGCTGTGTCCGCCTACATTTTGTACAACTATCAGCATGAACAACGGTGCTGTTAAAACTCTTCGTCAAGATCGTTACCTCGAGAAAGATGTCAGATGCATCGTGCACACACATGACCAAAGTGCCAACTCTTAGCATGTTGTTGGTGTAGGAGAATGTGATGAGCATGATGGTTGCCAGGTGGTGCACAAGCATGATGAAGAAATCCTGTCATCAGTGAAATGAAGAGAGATGACAGAAAGAGAGAGAGAGAGAGACATGTGGTTAAGGGGGGTTAAATGAGTTAATTAAACATTAAGTATGTAAAAACACCTGCGACAAATGGAACCACTGAGATGAAGCAGAAAAATCCTCATCGCTAACCTCTGTGCATTCATTCAGACTGTCAGCTACAACACCAACTGAAAGGCTTGTATGAATACCTGCATGACAAGAAGCTATTCATGAGGCTCACTGTAAATGCACGGAATGCCAATGTGAAGTGGCAGTTAATTGTCTAACCTGTTTTGCTCGAATGTAAAGCAATAATTAATTCAGACGGTACACATAATGGTGAGAGAGTTGAGCTTATACACACGCCTTCCGAAAAAGGTACAAAAAAAATGGATATGACATGATATGAATACAAAAAAGCAGGCAAAGCTGTCACACTACAGGGTAAGAAGTGTTCAGGAGGGCCATTGAGAGACAGCACAAAAGTCTAGCTGTTGTTGACTCACCTTACGCTTAATATCTATGAATTGGGAAAACATCAGAGACCAGTAGAAGGCCAGCTCAGCTACATAGTAGTTGTACTGTCCGGGGCTCATATTCTTTGGGAGGGAATCAAGCAAAAAAAACATCTTTAACAAACATGAAGCTGCACTTGTAGTATGGTGCTGAACAGACAAGTCATAATATAGACAGCTTATTGTGATTATACCAACCTGAAATGGATAGTTGTACCAACACTGTCGGGTATCCCACATCCAGGGAGACTAACAGAAACAGATACAACGTGCCTGATTAGACTGACCGTTTCAATATGCAACACTTAATGCAAGCAGTACTGCAAAAAAAAAGAAAAAAAGAAAAGCATATTGTATGCCAAGTCAACTCACCACCCATAAATGGCGAATGGCATAGATGAAAATCCCCAGGTAAAATGTAAACCGCCACCTGGGGAAAAAGACAAAAGCAGAATGAGGGAAACTGAAAAAAAAATGTGTTTACTGTTTGAAAAACAAGATTAAGAGTCTACAGTGTTACGCTAACACTATGTTCAGGCTGTTCCTGGGCACAGCAGTGATTTTAGCTGTACGCTGTCAGTATGATAGCAGAATTAGTGAAACAGAAAAACGTGTTCTTTTCTTGAAAACAACATTCAGTGGCCATGATGATGTTAACCACCTTTCAGAGGCTATAGTAACGCTAACCGGCTTACAGGCTCTGGCTTTCTGTCGATCCTGTTGTTTTATTGATACTTGTGACAAAATCAGTTTCGTTGCTCCGCCTGTGTTGAGCTGTGCTTAAGTGATAGCGAAAGCTAAAAAAAAATAATTGAACACAAAAAAAGCAACTGGACTAAAGTGGCCAAACACAATTCGCTCACATGATGATGCTAACTTTTGTCTTACTCGTTAATTTAACTGCTAGCATTTGTTAAAAGATTTACACATGCTAGCAGAAACATCACACTCAAAACCACAAAACTTCACCTCATTATGGAATTTAAGGAACAACTCAGTTGTTAGTGCTAAAGGTTTATCCTTTAAGTGTCACGAATGTATGTTCAGAATATCTTGTCCAATAGGTGTTGAGAGAGTTTTGTTGACTAGCAAACAAACATGTAAAATGTACTGCAGTGCAGATACATCTCCGCTCATCACACAGTGCTGTCCCACAAAGCAGTTTTCGTAGGAACCTACATGCTCTCACAGAACTTTTTCTGCGCACTGGGCCGGTCTTGGTTCCGACGAACACGAAACCATCTCTGTATTTTCCGCACATCCCAGTCCAGCTGCTTGGAGAGACCATCCAGTTGACTCGTGTCGGGACACTGCAAAGAGGACCAAAAAGAAGTCACTTGGTTTTCATCGTCTCTACTTGTAAGAAACAGAAATACTTGTAGGTGTGACACACCACATTAAGTATTGACTACATGTATCATTATGCCTGTGGCGGTGTAGTCCAGTGCAGAAACAGCTGTAATCCAGCATACAGGGGAACATTTACTGGACTTTGAGCACAAACATAGTCTTTATGTACCGTTTTGGATCGAAACACCTTCTCCAGGACATCGTTGGATTGAGCTCGCCGAGGCACTCCCGCCTGAATCTGAAGTATGTGGGCACAGGGTTTGGCCACTAGCCTGTATCCACACAGACAGAGGCAGCAAAAAAAAAAAAAAAAGAGAGAGAGAGAGAGGGCAGGGAGGGGACACAGAGATGGTGTTGTATTAATAAAGACATTCAGAAAAAATAGAGACACAAGATGGAGAAGTTAAGCACTTTGCACAGGCTGAAGGAGCACATTAACCATTAGCTTAATTGGCCTCGCTGAAATGAACTGTGTAGCTTCAGCAGTTTTTTCCCCCCACACAGCTATGTGTGACATGTATGTGTGTAAGGGATACAATAGAGCCTATAGGGGAGACACAGAAGGAATCCTGGGGAATGTAGCACCTATTCCAAACACAGCGTGATGACCTGTCATGTGACAGGGTGGGAGTATGAGAAAATTAGGAGGGATTCCACACACACACACACTCACAACAAAAAAAAACCTGATGTGGGTCACAAGATCATCTGGTTGAGTTGATCAGTATTCAGGCTCAGACTTGTAACAATGTATTAGGTCTCAATCTTACAAAATAAACCCACTTATATCTGGTGTAGTTTTCCCAACATTAGAAAAGACTGAATGATTAGGAGTACAGATTGGACTTTGGTCGGCCCTCTCATTGGTGATTTGACTCTGAAAAGGAGGAACCGCAAGGAAAGTCAGGGCCTTTGACAAAGCTACACTTTTCTGAGTCCACAAAAGTCTCAGTCTCCAGTGACAGGTAAGACATTTAGATGCCAGTTCTGTCAAACAACTGCAGGACACATTCTCTTGACAGCAAACTACCATTACCTTGCAAGGTAAACTGGTGTCTCGAGCTGGTCGGAGTTACATTTCACCACAAAGGAATGCAGAAAACAACAACAGTGACAAAACCTTCACATCGATAAAGACATTCGTGTTAACTGTCTGAAGCTGAGGCAGCCCCATCCATGTATTAATCAAAAAAAAAAAAAAAGGGATAGGCCTATGCCTGATCAAACCAAGGAAGTTGCTTCAATAGATTTACATGATTTCATTAAAACTTACTTTGTTACTGTGATAATGCAGAAAATGTGGCTACAGAAAGCAAGCTCTCTCTAGTTTACAGATATTTTATTGTGATCAACAACAAAAAAAAAAAAAAATGAGTCATGCTTTAGGATTGTAGGCTATTGTTGCACACCTATTTATGTAGCTTTGCTTGTTTTTTCCTCCCCTCTGTGCCGCGCACGGCAGAAACTCCAAAACTGTGCGCTCACATGGATCACGCAGGATGAGGAAACTGGTGAAGTTAACAACGCGCGAGGATCTATTTTACCTTTCAAAAAGCAGCCTTAATAGAAACACTCCAATGGCCAGAGGCAAGGCGATGAGCATGTGTCTGAGTCGTGGATACTCCACACCAGGTGGTGGATTCTCCAGGTCCGCCCATGAGACATTTTCGGGAAGCCAAAACCTCTCACTCCAAAGCCAGTCTGAGATAGAGGAAGTCATCGGGGTGCTGGGTAACACAAAATCAGGAGCAGCAGAGTACCGCAGCTACGAAGGTAGACCGGGAAACTTACTTTTCGCACATCTGGTTGTGGCTTAACTCACCGATACCCGACTGCAGTGAAGTTGCCACCTCCTCCCTGGCTACACTAACTTGCTGAGTATCACTCCTGGTTAACGGGTTAGACTAAAACTGCACAGACCGCTAGGTTGACACGTAATGCCGAAAGACAACGCCCACCAGCACACTGTTGATTGGGCAACTTTCAATGAAGTTTTCCGCATCAAGAATGAACTTGCTGCTTCGTCACAGCCCGTCAGACTACCTCTCCTCCTCCTCCTCCTGCTGCTGCTGCACTTTTGTTGTCGAGAAAGTGGAGAATTTGGGGTGTTTGTGGCTCAGCTTGGATTTGGGTTCAACAAGCACATGTCTAATGGAAGCTCTGTTTTCACTGCAGAACTGTTTGCAATTATCAGGGCAGGAGATACATTCAAACAAAGTGATGTTTTTGTTCTGATTCAGCATCTGTGCGTGTGGCTTTAAGAGGAAGTCAATCAAAAAGCTCGCCCTGAACTCATTAACTAACTGATTTTAGCTGTCTCGCTCAGAGTTGGGACTGGATGACAGATATTGTGAAGTCAGGTTTTGCTGGGTTCCTGGGCAAGCAGATCCCAAAGGCAACCCTTGAGAAAAGAGAAGTAGTTGTGAAAGTATGCCCGGGAAGAGTGTTAAAAATGAATGGCAGGGTTTATTATGGGAAAAGGAGACCAAAGGGAGGCCCTGTTTTTTTTTTGTTTTTTTCATCCTCAGATTAAAGAAAGTCAGTTATTCTGCCCTACAAAGGCAAAAGCCCTTAAGTCGCCAGAGTGTAGAACTGAGAAAAATGACTTTAAAGTCTTTTTGTTGTCCAGCCAAATGATTTGCGGGCAGAATATTGGAAATGTGGCAATTCTTCGTCTTTTTAATCAGGTTATTAATGTACATAAAAATCTTGAGCTTAAACATGACCTTTGACCCTTATTTGGAAGTTAAGGTACTCTGCCGTTGCATTGCCTGTACAATAATAAGGGGTCATGCCAAGGCAAAAAGCATTATCTTCCATTTGATAGCTCCCTTGGTTGCTGATCACTATATTAAATCAGTATATGATAATAATGATAACATATACATGAAATCTAGTGATCATGGCACAATTAAGTGCTTGATGACAGATATTAAAACAAAGGCATAACGCCTTAACTCCACTGCAGTGAAACAGTAACTTCACTTTGATCCGCAGCAAAACAAAGGCAGAAGACCTTAACTCAGTTTGAGGCAAAGACCCTGATGAGTGAAGTTACTGGACTCTGTCTTGGTTTCTCCAGGGCTTTTGGAAGTTAAGGCAAATACAACCTACTATTTTCTCAAAAGAACAACAACACAATTGACTCAAGATATTTGTTCACATGATAAAGCACATCTGTAATGTTCCAAAAATGACAAAAACTCATTTTTGAAAAAATTGAAGTTACTGCCTTTTGCCTTTTTGTAGGGCAGTATTGCTCAGGAACACGAAGAGACTCTGTTAAAATGTGCAGATAAGGCTTGGACATATGGGTTAAAGCATTACTTGTGCATCAAAGGGAAGCACCCTACTGGACTCTGTGACTGTGGACACCCTGTCCCTGACCTGAAACAATCAAGCATGCCTGGAATGTGTCAAATATTACAGAAAGGGAAACTTGGTTTAAGACATTCTCAGAACTGGGAGGATAATCACTGTCAATTAAACCTTTCTTTGCCCATCATGGCAATCACCAACTTGACCATGAGAGCAGTGTTACAGTTCCTGCATGATTCATGGCTGTATGTGAGGATATGAAACGTGATTGTGTCAGTTAAGTTTTGTCCTGTGAAGGGTTGTAATACGCCTAAAATCACAAGAAGTCAGTATTAGCTTGCATCAGCCTTCTATGACTTCAACAAACACAAGCTAACTACACACCCAGTCTGCAATTAGCACTAAATGACATTTGATTATGGTTTAGTTAGCCAATTAACACTAGTATATGTTGGAGTTCTGACAGTATAGCTTAGTTACAGCAGCTGATGTCCTTGAACTTATATCAGGCAATCATTAAAATCAAATTAAAGTCCTGGAAACCATCCGTTAACATGTTTAACATCCCCAGCTACAGCCTAGCTTAGCTAACTAGCATGTTTGAATGAGAAGAATTTCAGACACTGAAGTCAAGTCATTTTCCCATTTCCTGCTCTAGTACATTTTATTTAGAGCATGTTAAAATTCCCTTCTATCCTAAAAGCTAAGTTAATATGTCTATGTGAACTTCCAAGGCCTGGCAAATGATATTATAGAATTATTCACTCTTTTGCCACCTTACGGCTCCCACCTTGTTTCGACAAATGCAGGAACCATGCAGTAAATATAGGCTTCTTGCATTAATGCAAAACGGCCATTTAACACATGTCAACACAACTCTGATAAATGTATTATATTCTTCAGGACTAACTGTTGTGTTCGATTGCATTAGTTTAATATATGTGTACCAAATAAACTGAGTATATGCCTATAGAGTTTGAATTGTGCCTGTATTTCCATTCAGAATATATATTTAGTGCCATTTTTAGAAAGGAAACAGCCAACGCCTCACGACAGAGTTAATTTAGACAACTTGCAGATTTTTAAAACAACATAAATCCTGTTGACAGGCGTTTGATATACAGTGGATTTTAAATCTGCTGACTAGAAGGAAGTGATTCACTGTAAGTGTCACTGTATGTGTTAGTCATGATCACACTGATTTTTGTTCCAGAGTTTTATGTGCAGGCAGTTAAATCTCAAACCTGTTATCATGGATTTGACCTTCCCTTGTCTATAAAGAGAGCACTTATTGCGTGCTCTTTAAGAGTCTTAATCCCTTAACTGAGGATAGGCTATTTAGTGTTTTCTAGAGTGGGATCACAGTCACACACACCCCTGGGATACCAGGATCTAGTTTGATTGTAAAGATAGTCATTTGTATTGAAGTAGGCTGTTGGAAGGTTGATTATTGACTGGAAATATGTCAATGATTTGCAGCTTGAATTTGTAAATCGTTAGCTCATTACCAGCCCATGCCAACTGAGGATAAGGCATTGGGCTGGAATTGGACTACACAGCAAAATTAAGAAAGCCATTGAGATTTAATCAATTACGTCCTACATTTCACTCCCTTTCACTTTGTTTTTAGTAGACCCTGAAGTGTGTTACATTTTTACCTCCTTAGATGTTTTTGCTATTAGATAGACGCACACAGATAGCTGAAAACATCCCAGAGGTTATTCAGTATTACAGCCGGCTGGGTGACTTTCTCCTCTTTACAATAACAGGTTTGCACTGTGAGAGAAGAATAGAGCGTTCTTTTATTACAATCTCTCTGTATGGGTTAGCGCTTATCTGGAAATAAATGTTTTACACAAGAGCCAATTAAACTTCTACCATTAAGCCTGTGACAGAATCATAAAGTAGATAATGTATAATATGACCATTAAGGATTTGGAATTGCACCGCTGTAAATCAGAAGTTGAGCTGATGAAATATTAATAGAGGATTAATACATTAGAAAAAAAATATTTTTTCAAGTTAGTAAGTAGGTTAAGCCACAGGAACAACTTCCTGTACATTTAAAAAAAATAAAAATAAAAAAAAATAAAATGAAAGAATATGCTGAAGTGAAACACACAAACATCAACAACAACAAACCTAAAGGGGACTCAGACTAAGTGAAGGTATTAAGTTAAAAGCTCTGAGTTAACTCGTATAAATGTTCTCTAAACTATGATCTTCTTTCACAATTTATCAAACCTGCATCAAAACCTACAAGGTCATTTGTGGAATACTTCGTACATTATTCAAGGCATTTCTGATGCAACACAAGAAGTTATGAAACCTTGTGACCAGCTTGCATTTTTATTTGCTTATGTAGAAAAAAGGTATATGACACGAGAGTGACGTGCTTTTAATTTAGGTCAAAGTTTTTTGCATTATCATAAGTATCCCTCCTCCTACGCAACCTGCTGTGTTTTACATTCAAGTCAAATTTAATTTGACTAATCAAAACTGTCATGTTAAAGTTGAAGCATGATCTCACCCTGCTGGACAACATTTAGATCTCACCCTGAAGACTATTTATTTACCAATTTAGAAGTGACACAAAAATTGGTGAAGAGATAAATTAATGGAGGAGATGAATGCAAGCATTCATCCCCCCCCCCCCCCCCCCCCCCCCCCCCCCCCCCCCCCCCCCCCCCCCCCCCCCCACACACACACACACACACACACACACACACACACACACACACACACACCCAACCAAGTTGTTTCATCATGTAGATTTTCACATTAGTACCAACTGACCAGGGAACAGCACAGCCCCCTAAACAAAACCTCTCTGTGTGAGCATGCAGCTGCACCTTCCGAGATGCCCGACTCGGATGCATGACCTACAGTGTAGGGGCAGGGGACTTCAGCCACAGAAAAGGGGGGGGGGTCGTGTGTTTGAATACAATCTTACTACCTCTAGAGCAGCATTTTAACCCCACTCTTGGCATGTGTCAACTAAACTCAACCTGATTTTCTTTTCTTGCTTGCTTCTGTGAAATTTTAGCATGCAGCTCCAAAAAGCAGCATCTGTCATCCCCCTCGGCGTCCCCCTCCTCACTTGCTTGGACTGTTCCATTTCGCATGTGAAAAAATCTGATAGTTGGAGAAGAGTTCTTCATGTCAGGGACTGCTGTAGCCTCAGCACACAGAGAACTGACGCTCCTGGATCACTTGAGGTACTGTTATCTTGGAAATTTCATTCAATTTAAGTGTATTTTCTGTGAACTAATCCTCAGAAGGACATTTATCCACAGCTTTGTGGCTTTTTCTTTCAAAAGAACTTGTTGTGTTTATAGATGAGCATGCATTTTTTCTGTTTATCTCGAGAAAGTGTCAAAGCCATATTCAAAACAAAAGCAGCAACAGTCTTAATGATTCAGTTCAGTTCTGTTTTTAAAATAATATTTATTTATCTGCTTTAGCTTTTGCTTTATTTTGTTGTAAATATGTGGTATTATACCTTATTGTCTCTCACAGATAAGCAAATGGATGAGAAAGAGCTGAGTGACCCCCTGAATAACTTATCACTTATCAGAGGTAATGTAACAGGGTTCTTTTATTTCTCTAATCATGGACAGACTTTAATTCTGCTCAATGACTTTGCATTGTTTTGCTGTTTTAATGGCTTTTACCTGACACGACAGATCTAACCCACTGACGATGAGAGAAAGAGAGAGCGAGAGAGAGGGAGAGAGAGGGAGAGAAAAGCATGAGTCACACTAGATGAGAGTTTTGGTAGCTATTAGGGGCAGTTGGCTGGCTTCAGTGCTTACAGTGCTGTAGATGGCCTTGTTTTAGAGGCTGATGTCTCTAGTGTCAACGGCTTATTAGAGGATGGAGTCCCTTTGCACAGCGGGCTCATCAGCTGACTGATGTGCCATATAGAGCTGTTCTTTAGAGGAGAAAGCAGGGGATTGTGCAGGGATTTTGACGTGAACTTAAACATCAACAGGGGCACTCATGTCAAAATGTGAAAACAAATCAGTGAGCGAAATCAATTTTGCACGATGAATTCATTTGCAATGCCACTCTGCACAGTGTACAGGATGCACAAAGCAAACAGTGTCCTCGCAACAAAGGTGTCTCAGTCATTTTAGGAGGATGGGGACATTTCCTAGTTTCAGTAGCAGACAGCGTGTTCTGTAGCTGTAAACGTAGACACGGCAGTTTGATAAGCACAAACTTGCTAAATACCGGGGACATTCAGTGCGAGCAGTGCTAACCCTCTGATTCAGTTTGAGAACGCTGTCACATTCAATGGAAAGGAAACCAACAGCGGGGAAAGATAGAGCATGATGGCTCTAGCCTTCAGCACATGAGCTAAAAAAAGACCTTCTCCTAGATTTTTTTTTCTCCCGTCACTTGAGGCAGTGTGATGCCCAATATCCCCGACTAGTCAGAGAGGTATTTTTACCCACATTCTAATCCCATCATTACTTTGTAGGGTGTCACACTCTGTGATACTAAGACTTAGCATAATGTCTGTAACAACTAATGTTACTAAAGATAACACTTTGAACGCACTTGTCTAAATGACTCTTGTTATTCTGCCCTCTCGAGGCGGACATTAATCTTTCACACAAACTGAACACAGACATCCCTACATAAAGTTAGCCCACTCACATTCTGACTCTCACTCATACATATGCATGCTTGTGGCATCACACACATGCAGGACTGAGCACGGTGAGCCCAGTCTTTGTCCGACATGCAGCAGGGTGGTCATGTGCTTGAGTCAGAGGGTGCCACCAGCCTCCTCCATGCAGCACTTGCTTCATAGCCTTTAATTTTTTAGCAGCATTCATCATTGCCACAAGTATGCATGTGTGTGTATTTGTGTTCTTGCAGCAGTGAGTGCCAGACCCAATGAAATCACAGTTTTCATGACAAATAAGTCTCGGTCCTCTTATGTCGCCTTTTATGGCACTTACGCTTGACCTGTCCCGACTCTTGTTTTCCCCTCTGCCAAATGCTCGGCCTCAGATGAGGTCATCCCTTTTTCCTAGTCATGCTAGATTAGGGGATCAAAATATTCCCTGTGCATTGCAAAGCCCAAAGTATTTGCAGAGTGTTTCCACTTCTAGGAAAACACAACAGACCCTTGACAACCTTGGCTGTTCCCTTTGTTTATTGTTTACAGAGACTAGCAGTGGTTAACAAGCAGTGTGCATGTGTCAGAGGCTCCTATGTGGCTCGGTGAATCGCCTATTATGAAGGAACGCTTAGATAGAAAATGCAGATAAGGCAGCTGTGCCTATTTCTGGGTTAGTAATTAGTTTATGTAATCGTCCCATTTGGATATCTTGGGAAATCATGGTGTATGTCAGCCCTGGTTAAATATTTGGGACTGAAGCACAGTTATTGTGGTGGAGCTTTTTAGCTGTATTTCTAATTTTAAAGTTTTGAATTGCCATCATTACTGCTTGATGTTTTATAATGTCTCTATTTGCACTGCAATGACTCTGCAGGCTTACAAGAGAATTAATCCTCACAGCAAGATACTAAATAAATACATACAGATATAGATACAGATAAAATAAATTCTAATTTGGATGTTCATTTCTTTTCTGTATTTCATCATCAGATGACTTGACCAGGTCAAACATGGGTTCATCTGGTGAATCAGAAAAGATTATCCAGCGCTTGAATGATGAACTCCGAGGAGCCCAGGAGCTAGCTAACACTGAGAAGCACAAAAGCATGGAGCTACAAGGTAAAAATATAAATATTGGATGTTTGATACTTCCAAATCTCTTCACTGTGCACTCTCAGACAACCACATGTTCAGAAAATAAAAGCTATCATATATTTCAGGTAACCTGGAGGAAGAGAGAAAAGACAACAAACAACAAGCTGATGATTCTGCCAAACAGATAAAACTTCTTCAAGGTGCATCTTTGTGTTTGGTTTGTGCCTACTGATAGAAATAATGTTAATATTTCTAATCAAAACACTGATTCTGCTTTTAACAGGCCAGCTGCGACAGCTCCAAGAGGAAACTGAAGCTCTCAGAGAGCAGATAGATGTCTCCTCCAGTTCACACGATGAGCTGCAAAGAGCACGCGATGAGGTGAAGGCGCTGAAACGTGCCCTTGAGGCATCTACTGCTGAGCGAGACCGTGATGTTGCCGCCATCCAGACTAATCTGTCAACTGTGTCCAAGGACCTGGACAAGTGGCGCCAGACAGCAAACAGATACGAGCATGAGATTGACAACCTACAGCGCGACCTCCAGCAGCAGAGTAAACAGTGGCAGAAAACTGCAGAAATTCAAGGTACCACACAAGGCACATACACATTTCTAACGAGATGCTATATTTATCTGATGCTATATTTGATCTCCACGGCAGTATTTCATTTAGTCATTCCCACTTTGATCTCCAAAATAATACTTTGCTAATTTTGACTTGGCCCGTGGTTAAAAGGCTCAATAAGATGTAAGATGAAAGTAGTGCATTATGCTTGAAATATAGCTCTTTTTTCCGAGCATTAAGAGATTTGTCTGCATACTTGAATGTACATTTGCATGTCAAGTCAAGCAGACAGTGTTACAGATACACAAATATACTTGAATATGATTTATTGAAGCCAATTAGGAGTAGAGCATCTGCTCTATGTTACATAAGCGCTTCCGTCTCTGCAGCCAGTGAGCTGCAGTCCATGCAGGTGGAGTGTAACGGCCTTCAGAAGGAGTGTTCTGCCCTGCGATCTGAAAAACAAGACATCGTGAACAAGCACCAGAAGGAAAAGAGCGCTCTGCAAAGTGAGTGTGCATCTCTCAGGGCTGAAAAGGAGGAACTCCTCAAGGCTCACCAGAAAGAGAAGGTCAGCCTGCAGACCGACTATGCAGCGCTGCGCTCTGAGAAAGAGGCCGTTCTGCAGAAACACAAGCAGCTGGAGAACGACCTTGCCAGGTCAGTGCACTGAGATCTCTGCTCTACGCCAACGTTTGTGCTCCCTCTGTTTCCGCTTCTACATATTTTGCTTCACAGCAGCATACTACAAAACTCTCTTAGTATGATCCTTCACCTATTGAACTCAGTGTTGTTTTGTTTCTGGTAGTTCGCGTGCCCAGAATGCTGAGCTGAGCAGCAGCCTCAAAGCCCTGGAGAGATCCCAGCAGGAGTTTGAGAAGAGGCTTTCAGCCCTGCAGCTCGAGCACCAGCAGGACAGCACCAAACTGCAAACCCAACTGGACGAAGCGGACAGCCGCAGCAAGACTCTGGAGAGAGAGGTATGTTCTTACAACTTTACTTGTAGGGCCGAGAATGGCTCTTTCCTCAAAGCTGACAGTTACACACTGTCACACTTTAACTTTCTTGGACTTTAATTACATATATAGTTCAATTGTAAACTGTGTAGCCATCTCCATTGATCTTGAACTTGTAGTTTTAGGATTTAAGTCCAGTACTAAGTTGCCTGATTGTTTAACTGTCCATCAGGGCTTTTGCCTTATGAAGATAAAGTTAGTCAATAGCTTGCTTGTCTACATAATTGCATAATGGTAGCCAAGGTTCAGAGATTTAATAAGAATGAATCTAGGATTGGTGATCCTTCAGGACAGTAGGATGTGTCACACAGGCAACAGCTTTCTGTAGTCACCTTATCCTGAAGTTTTTATCCTTTATTTGCTGTAGTGATGTGGTCTGGAACCTGTTAGTTAACTTTTTAAATATTCAACAGGCAACCCCAAACTCCTCTTTAAACTACAAACAACCCATGCAACAATTCCAATTGAAATGACTCCACCTTGTAACCCTTGTAAGTTTAATGCATGCAGGAAAGTGAATACAAAAAATTAGAAAATTAAATGATGAATGATATGAATATTTCAGAACGGGAGGGGTAACAGGCACAGCTGTCACAGCAAACGAAACATTAGCCTGCCAATTTTTCTGCCTCCCTGCCTTTAGTTCTGGTCATCGGAGACTGAGCACAAGACCTTCAGAAAAGGACGTTTTCCTTGGATTCAAAAGGGCTTTCGCTCCTTTGCCTAACAGTAGTCCAAAGTATGTGTCACTGACGACTTTTGTCCAGTTCACATTGATTTTCTATTCTGATACAACTGATAAAAACCAGTTTGAGCTCATCTGCTGCTGGGATTTACATTGATGAGTCTCCCAACCCAGGACACAGTCACACTCCATTACATCTATTGAACATTGAACTGCCATAAAGGGTTTTTTATATATTAATTCTTAATAAGTAAAGTGTATAAATTTCCTGAAATAACTGTGGAACTCCAAGCTTTTCTGGAAACACCTTGACTTTAAGGCTCCCATGCAGTAGAAACAATCTCAGGTTTGCAGGTGGTGGCAGAGGCAAACAATTATCCGCTCCCAGTCAGGTTTAGCAGGCTGGATGGGGAGCAGCCTCTTGTTGTGAAAGTTACACAGGAGGGGCACTGTTGAATAGCAGAAGGCAGAGGTGAAGTCATCATTCACCACAAGTCATTTGTCGTTGTTGTTTTTTAATATGAATGAAAGGGGGAAACTAAGTGCTCTCAGTGCCTTTTCAAAAAAGGTCAGACATGAATGTCCTGTGTAGATCTGTCAGATAACAAAGGACATGAGAAATATTTAACCCCCTTTTGTTTTTTTCGACGATACTCACAGCAGCAACCTGTGGCCCTGCAGCAGCTCCATTGTTTACCTGAGAATAAATGTAACTGAACGTGTCGTGTGATCACATGAGATTCTGAACATGTCTCTCCGCAGTATGAGGAGGCTAGGACAGAGCTGTCTGACCTTAAGGAAAAATACGAAAAGACCGAGCAGGAAAAACAGTTGCTCGCCGATGAACTGGAGGGGTGCAAAGCCGACATGAAGGAAATACAGGAGAAGGGAACAAAGGTTAGTACGGATCAATCAACAGGATTTATTTTTCTTCACAGTATCATACAAATAGTGTTGAACTTGATTTATAAAACACTGCATGTCGTGTATGAATCACATTCTGCAAGTAAGTGACAAAAAACAGCACCATAGCCTTGAGTTGCACAAGAGGCAGTAATCTTCAGTTCTCTTAGTTTTGGAAGCTTGAGCTTTGCTTTCAATTTTGTCATGTGTATAGTCGAGTATCTGCAGCCATAAGAGTTGAATCTTTTTTTAAGATTCACTCCATTTAAAAAAAAAAAAAAGAATCTCAGCACATCTGCTTCCCTCTACTCATCCTCTGTCGTTTTTTGACTGTTGCTTTCAGACATTGACAGCCATGTGTAACTTTGAGACTTGCATAAACACCATTTACAGACTGACTGAGGGGTTTATTAATAAAAGTTACACCCGACTAAAGTATGTCCAGTTGCAGTTAATCACTATAATATCCGTTCCCTTCTGTAGAGATCCCTATTGCCGCCTGTTCAAGCCATAGTCATCGGCCTTATCCTGGCTTTGCTGTATTGGTGCTTCGGTGCATTGTGGTAGGAAGGTACACATTACTCCTGTCAAGCCCGCCTACATCTATCATTCTCATTATTGTCTTTAAGATCACTGCATGACTTAATCAGGTTTTTCCTCGTTCCTCAGAATGCTTACCTCGGGGGAAACTCTCAAAAATTGACATCTGAAATTACTCTAACCTCTCTAACCATGCAGCTCCAACATCTGACATCTGTTTGTTCTGTCTTTTGTGGCTAATGCTTAACAACTGTTTCTCTCAGTTAGCTTGGATGGGCTTAATCTTTACCTGAGAGAGCTAACTCGCATTCTCTGTGCTCTGCATCGACCTCATTGGCAAGCTGCCCCTGTCAAAAGCTTTGGTAATCCTTGGACGGGGTTAATTGCTCATGTTTTCATTTCTCTGTGGCCTTTTATTCTTCCAGAAGCAGTGGATGATCTGGGGCCCTGTGGTCGCCGTAGCTCTAACAGCTGTGACTGCTGTTGCCGTGCTCTTCAGGACCTGAGGGCAATGTACACACACTCAAACATAAGTGAAACCCGTATTTGTCATCAGATTCCTGTGCACTGAAACTGAAAAAAAAAAACTTGCCCTCTTATCATATCTGCACATTCAATTCGGAGGGCTCATCCTTAACACTGTAACATTTTTAAGATGCTCTATTTTAGATGACAGAGAGGTTAATAAAAGAATGTCTGTTCGTGTGTAAATCAACAACTTTGTTTGTACGTCTGTTATTTGAGAGTCGGGTTGGTTTGCTATCGTGATTTACAGGATTATCTATTAATGAATGTAAAGATACTCGACGTGTTTCATTAATTTTGAAAACATATGATGAAAAATTAGATGGATGCCCTGGAGCTTGAACCTCCCTAAATGTAACACATCTCTGTAACTGTCAGAATAATAAAAATTGTCACAATATTGCAGCCCCCTGATGAATTGTATGCCGAATGCCCTGGGTAGCTTAGCTACTCATCAGTGGATGGTTGTGCTGGGCACTGTTCAGATTCAACTTCTTACTAAAAACCACTTTAAATGTGAAAACGGGTTCCTCAAATTGATTTTGGAGACTACCTCCAGAATGGTATTAAAGCAGGTATCCCCCCCTCGGTCCTGAAATGTAATTTTCATTCATGAAGATTAAAGTAGACACAATGAAATTAAAACTGGGATTTATTTTTTTACTCCAGAATGGTGTGACTAGAAAAGAAACAGTTATGATGATGATATATCTGCTTTTTAACTTTTCTTAAATCTATTTTTTTTTGCTTCTGCAACAACTGCTAGTATCAACCCTTCACCGTTTATTAACAAAGCATGATCAAAGAAACAATACCATTTTTCAGTCTTATTTTGTAGGATTGAAACAGCAACAAGATGCAACATACAAGTAATAAATAATGTCAATCAACCACAGACTTTACATTACACACATGTTTTTTACACACATCATTTGGTTAGAAGTCAAAGTCAGTATTAGAAAACACAGTCAAGTGTCATTTAAATAAACAAGTTCCCTCTCAGGGTTCTCTGATGCTTTTATAGTATTTGCACGAGTTATATAACTTTGTGAATAATATGACAATTTCACTGTATTTACAGAGGTTGGCTCAGCTTGTTTTTTTTATTACTTATCCGTTTGTAACCTTAAATCGATTTAACATTTATAAATGGTGGCTCCTAAATGTAAAGAATGATCTCAATTTGATCTGATCTTAACCTAATAAATTCATCTTTTTTGTTTTTTTTTTGGGGGGGGGGGGGGGGGGGGGGGGTGCCTTTATCTGGATAGAGTAGGAAATCGGGAGTGAGTGGGGAATGACATGAGGGTAAGTAGCCACAGGCTGGACTTGAACCCGGGCCACTCGCTTGAAAAACCTATAGCCTCAATACATGGTGCGCGACCGATAACTGCTAGGCCATCTGCGCCCCAATAAATTCCTCTTTTAGGTTATTACATAAGCAGGTTGATTTCAGAAGCCATCTTCGTGCCTCTCTACGATTTGTATTTCCTCTGAATCGACGGTCTGCTGAGGTAAGTTGTTGAGACGGGGAAGGGAAATGTGTTGTAAAAAATAACATTGCTAAGTTAGATCTTCTCATATCTCACAGTCCCTGTTCTTTCTCCCTTTAATAGCACCCTGTATTTCAGATGGCATTTAGAGTGGCTGATTGCAGCTGACAGCAGGATGTAGAGGGAGTGAGGTTTTCTCAGGTGAGTGCAGTGTGTACGTCATGTGCTGCATGGAAAAAGGCTGCGTGCAGACAGATTACACACTGGTACAATGATCACCTCCAATGTGAGGCCATAGTGTTAGTGACCCGCAATTAGATCTGTATGACAATCGTTGACCCTCGGAGGTCCTGAACCACAAAAAGATGACCAGGATATACTACACATCTCTGGTAGATGAGACTGGAGACTGGACTGTTGTGGACTTCCTGAAACAAAGCTCAGGCTTTTTATCAACATGTAAGTCAGATATATCAAAATAAATCAGCTCATCCACTTCAGAAAATCAATGAAATCTAAATATAAACACCTTTTCATTGTTATAGAATGTCAGGCATTTACAGCAGGCATTTATATGTATTTCTACTAATACTTCATATAGGTAAGCTCTATTTACATCTTATGAAATGTGGCTTGTAGAATTGACAAACTTGTTAAATCTAGATAAGCTCTTGGAAAAATGAAAGATCCTTTACTGATTTTTTTCCCACATCAGGCACTAATAGAGAAAGTGTCTTGTATTTACTCTCATTATGGCTGTTGGTGCTATAACGTGGAATGCTGTTTCTCTTTTGTTTTGTTTGTATTAGCTACGTTCTAAAAAGTAACAAATTAAAAGTCAAAGGGACATCCAACCATCTATTCACATGTTTGTCTATACCTCTCCTGAGAGTACTGTCTGTAAATGTTTTCTGTAATTCTTTAAGGAGCCCAAATTGGTCAGAAAAAATAACAGCAACATGGATGTCAAAGCCATTTGGCAAAAAAAAATAAAAAATAAAAAGCAGCCTTAATTGTAGGGAGACAGAATATCTCTGCATCTGTTGCTTTGATTTAGACAGTTCCTTTTTTTTCTAAATCTTGTGTGAGACCCTGACTAAAATTGTGATGCCAAATCTCCGTAACAGCTACGCTGAGAGATCATGAAACTCACTTTGATGACCTGAATTAATGTGACAACTGACTGTAGGGGGCCTTAACATCTGCTGGAAGATTATAGGGTTAAGCACTCAGTGCAGCTACGCCCTTTGACGCAGGCTGACCACACTGATGTAAGGTCTCTGGTGTAGGATGCAGAATATTTCTCAACAGGAAGGGAAGTCTGTTACTTCACATTTAGATTCTGCCCTGTCCACCAGGTGAAAGTTGCAGAGGAAATCACTCGTGATGCATCTGGTCCTCATTCAGTTTGTGCTTCACACAGGCTACGTCATTTCAGTTTTGCAGTCTTTGCTGTGTCATGGATTCGTCTCGGGAGAAAATGTGACACGTGACTGAGGTAGCTTGAGCTCAAACAACCTGGAGAAAACTGTTTGTGTAACATGCCAGCGGACTGGGGACGGCCTCTTCTCCATATACATAAAACCAAATAAGAGACTCATTCCCACGCATTGCCGGCCTCTCTGCAGAGTTGTCGTGTCCATTTGTTCTGCTCTACTTTGTATGTAGGTCGTCCGTAGTGGACCAGGGAGGCAGCACAATGGCAGCTGAATAAGCTGGTGTAACTGTTGGCTTCATATAGCCCTAACTTACACAGCTAAACTGGGTAAGCCTTTTTACCCTGTATGCTTGTGAATATAAACTAATTTCTCATATGAAAACACAGTGAACAGCTTACATACAGTACAGAGTGCATCAGCTGTAATATGATCAGCTGTATCCTATATATCCTGGCATGTGTACTTACACTTGAAGAACATTTCCTGTTGTCCATTATATCATTGATACCTCCAGGATTTGTAGCTTTGTCCTTCAATACAAACATCTCTGCTCTTAGTTAAGAAATTCACCTTTTTATATCTTCATAGTTGTGATAAAATACATGTTTTATGTGTATCTGTCTGTATCAAATAGTGGGTCAGCACAACAAAAAAAAAACCCTGATTTGGACGAGATGAAGTTATCTTGATCGAGAGAACATTCTAGTATCTATCCTGTCAGGGTCACCTCTGGAGGGCAGTGTGTTAATAGTGAGGCTTCCTGTGTTCATCAGTTCTGTTCCTTTCCTTCAGTCAGGGAAAACGTTCCTCAAGTGAAGCAGAGCTGATGATGACTCATCCTGGAGGTTGTGATTCTCTGTAGAAATGACATGTTCATTACTCAGTGAAGGAGAAGGGAGACACTCCAATAGTCTGCCTCTACCATGACACCCAGTGGTAAGTCTTGGACCAAGAATTAAAGAAGAAATCCGTCTGCCGTGTATGAACAGGATGTGAGAGTTGTTCAATTTAGACCTGGGGACAGAGTCCACCAATAGTGACTCAAGCGCTCTCTTGTCTTTAAATTAGAGCTTCAGATTCACACCAACACCGATTTATTAGGGAGGTGCTTCTGTCCAAAATAACATACAAATCAAGTAAGTTAATTTGTTATAATTTGTTCATTTTGTGACAATTTCAATTAATAACAAAAATGAAGTGTCGCTAATATTATTTTGTCTTCATGTCACAGAACATTTACGCATGTACTCAGACAGTTTCAAAGCAAAGTTCTAGAAATATGTTTCTATTTTTGTCAGCACTGTTGCAGCATCTTGCCTTTATAATTTACTGATATTAAGTTCTCTCGAATACTGACCTCCTCATTATTCTGGACATATCAGACAATAACAACAACTCTAAGAACTTAAAAGTGTCTTCAGTGAGAGGCAAAGAGTCAAAACTATAATTTACTAAATGCTCTGTAAGCCATGAAACGGCAACACTTCTTCCATTAGAAATTCATGCTGGATACTTTAGTCAAGCAGATGCACCCGCTGTAAAGACAATAAGACTTTAAACCGGCTTCATTCAAACAGGAGTGCAATTTAAAATAAGACAAAGAGAAATAAAACAACCTTGATTAAAAACAGAAAAAAACAATTGCAGCACAAAACAACCACAGACTTTTGAATATGATGTAAGACACACTATTACATAGATAGATCATTTGTTCAGCATTTTACATTTTTTCCAGCTTTACAAAAAATAAAAATAAATCAAAACACTTTCGTGGAAACAAAACCCCACTTTGGTGTGAGTGTCTGTCTTTGTTGGAGGGCTGCTGATATGCTGGGCAAATGATTGAAGAGACATATATTTATATAAACCTTTTTTTCCACTGTAGTTTGACCAATAATCATTTATTGCTCAACTGTAAATGTGCTTTTACTGACTACTGCTGTTTTGTCAATCAATTCATCATGTAAAGTACTCACTCTTTCTTTATTGCACCCTTTGATCTGAGATGTGTCCAGCTCAGAATCAAGCCGTTGTCCGTACGTTCACTTTAAAAGATTGACCGAATAGTCTCAGTGTCCCGCTTTCCCTAATGATGAGTAATAATCAATGAGGATATCCAGAGCAAACATGATCTCCTGGGACCAACTGCATTCCGCCGGGACACTTCGTTTTTAGACTCTGAGTTTTTAGAAAGACAAGTAGACTTTCTGCTTTCACACATCATCAACAACACCCCAATACATGTGAAAGTATCTGCCTGCTGTGACACAAATCAACAGAATCAGAGGTGAACCATCGATCACATGTGTCTGCCTGAGACAGAAGAAACAAAGGGGAAAAGAAATCATCTGAAAGTAAGTTGTTACATTTTCCTCAAAGGTGTACTGTGGCATGCATGGCTGAGTAAAAATGAGAAGTATTTAAAATGTTGTTAAGGGGAATTATTCTCTATTATTTCCTCGAAGCATTGAATGGATGTTGTAACTGTTTTAGCCCCTCCCCCCACATGAGATACTGCATGTTTGTAAGCGGTGTGATGTGTGTTTTAGGCGAGCCATGGCAGCTGATCTAGACGTGGTGAACCTATTTATCATTGCGGGGGGAACACTGGCTATTCCCATCCTGGCCTTTCTGGCTTCCTTCCTGCTCTGGCCGTCAGCTCTCATCAAAGTCTATTACTGGTGAGGTCAATAACTGTGTCCCCTATTTTCACTTTATTATAGATTTTAAACAGAATTTGAATTCCCACTGTGGAGACCAGAGATGTGACAGATGATAATCCCAACACAAATCAATAAATGATGATGATTAAAACAATGCATCCAATCCAAACACATAAAAAAACCAACATTTAAACTACTGTAAGCTATTTTGAGGAGTTTTTATCTGGTTATGAAACAGATGGAAATGAATACTGATGTGTCTTTATGGGCAATAAAAGCCAACAGGACTAAAGCCACAAGGTTGCCTATTGCTATTTTGTAACTTTTAATACTTACTGTAAAATAGCTGCAGTGTGGTAGCTGTCAGACGAAGTGTTTAACTTTATAGTTTACATTTACCATTGCAAAGATTCTTGATGAGTGATATATTTGAGTGTTAAAAAATTGCTTTAACAATTTCTGCATCACCTTTCCAGTCCTTTCGTCTACATAGACATATTTCTCAGCTCTTGTTGATTATTGATCCACGTTTCAATAAGCCTGTGTTTGGATGTCAAACAGTGTTTTGTTGCACACATCTTTTCCTCAAAATACAGATTTTCACATTATGTACACTGGAAGATAAGGTGATCACATGAATACTCCATCCTGTCCTCACTGGGCTGCCAGAGGTCCATCTGACAATATTTGACAACAATAAACTTAGGAAGAGACTCATACCTAATTAATCACTGTCCCCAGTATGCAGACCGTTCTAGGGAAATCTGCCTTTTCTTAAAATGCACCATGGTCATGGGTGATCTTCAAAAAGAGCTTAAATTAGACGCACTGATATCACAATTTAGGAGCATCATAAAGACGGTGGTGACAGAGGCATGTAGGCATTTTTCATGAAAGGTCACTGGTGTATTTGAATACTGTTTTTAAAATGTTTGTGATTTTCCCATGTTGTTATGATGTCTTGTAATTATATTTAGCTGCTATTGGCCAGGTCTCTTTTCTTTGAAAAGGGATGTTAAATCTTTACGGGACTTTCTGGTAAAATAAAGGTAAAAAAAATAAAAACCAACAGAGACTGTGAGAGTATCACGGCAGCTGTATGCATGTTTGGCTGCTGTCCTCTAATACTACAATGTACACTACTTTAATAAGGGTTGTAGGCAGGGCCTGCAGAAATAACATTAATCAGTCACCACTTTATTGTAATTATGACATGTTCCATTGACTTGACTTTAACAATATTACTCTAAACTAATGTTACATCATGCTATAAACATAAACTTAATTAAAGTGTCAGTCAACTCATTTGGATGTCTCTCCATGAAACCCGCAGTTATGAAAATAAAATAAAGAAAATGTCAATGTGGGCAAGTTTGGATCCATGCCTATTACCACTTGGCACAGATTTAAATTCTTGTCGTGACATGTCTCTATCTACAAGCACAGACATTCTGCTCCTCTTCAGGTACTGGAGGAGGACTCTGGGCCTGCAGGTGCGATACGCAGACTGCGGTGGTTATCGCTTCTGTTACTCCTACAGAGGGAAGCCTGGGATGAGACCCTCCATCTTAATGCTGCATGGCTTCTCTGCCCACAAAGACACATGGCTCACTGTAGTCAAGGTTTGGGGCATCTGAAACTCTTTGTGGTTTGTTGACATGAACTCAACAATGCATTAAAAAAACTGACGTTTTCTGAAACAAATGAAGCTTAGAAATAAATAGTTTGGGTTCATATACAGGTAAAAGTGAAAGCCATTAAAGGCTATAAAGGTTTTAATTTTCTAGAAACTATAATACCTGATAGCAAAAGTAAATAATTAGTTAGAATATGTGGAATTAATATCAATAACATGATAGCATTGGAATACTTTACACAGGAGACTATACCTGATCTGTTTTGAATTTCCCTTTTCGACACATCTAGTTCATTTTAATTTCAAAATGAACTTTTTTTTGTCTTCCACTGATCTAGTATCTACCCAAACATCTGCACATTGTGTGTGTTGACATGCCCGGCCATGAAGGAACAACTCGGACCAACACAGAGGACTACTCCATTCAGGGCCAGGTCAAAAGGATCCATCAGGTATACACGAAAGATATGGACAATGAAAAACTCTGTATGGATGTGTTTGGAGCTAAAATCATTCCACTGACAATCTGTTGTTTTATGTCCCTCATGCTTCATAGTTTGTGGAATCTGTTCGACTAAACAGAAAACCTTTTCATCTGGTGGGAAACTCCATGGGAGGAAATGTAGCTGGAGTTTACGCGGCCTGCTTTCCCTCACAGATCTGTAGCATGACTCTCATTTGTCCAGACGGTCAGTAACTATGTGTGTGTGTGTGTGTGTGTGTGTGTGTGTGTGTGTGTGTGTGTGTGTGTGTGTGTGTGTGTGTGTGTGTGTGTGTGTTTAAAAGACACACAAAAGGGCTTAAAGCTTGTGTATTTGTGTGTGTGCACGATATCATCAATGACAACTGAGTGTTTTACATTAAAGAACAGTAAACTCTTTAAAGTCTCTCTTGTCTTCTGCTGCTGGAGAGATAGCTGTTCAAACTTTCAGAAAGTAGCCCTGATGATGTCATAACTATATCACCTTGTTCATCTTAACCTGGGCTTGATGTCACCAAATTGTCTGGAATTTTGAAAATGACCCACCTCTTGCCATGGGGAACCTGTTGTCTTCCCATTTGTTTGTAGTCCTTAAAAGACCTCAGACATAGAATGTATCTAGTCACGTACTACTCCGATCTATAACTTCAAGGCTTTTAATGTAGAGGTCTACATAATAAGAGAATTAGCAAAAGTAAAAATACATTTTGCAGGCACTTCTCTTTCTCTCAAACTTCCATTTCTCTGTGATGTTGATTACGTCCTCACTGTTTTTTTTTGTTTTGCAAGGCTTGATCCTTTATGATTCTGTGCAACAACTTGTCATGATACATACTGGAATACTTCAAATCTGTCACCTTATTATTCTCCCTAAACTCTCAGACAGCATCACAAAATGCTGAATTCTATATATTTAGACACAGATTTAAAAGCCTGCAGTTAAACGCTTCACCATTTACAAACAAGGGGGGGGGGATCTAATGAAATACGCTGAAAATGAAGGTCTCGACATTCTCCAAAAGTGAAACTAAAAGTTCTGATCAGTCATGTGTGTTGGTCAAATCCTTAGACTTTGTAGAAGTGTAATAAAAAAACACTAACAGTCAAATAATTCATACCAACTTCTGCTGCTGCTATTTTGTTCTTAATGGTTTTTATATAATACTGATAATTTGTAAGTACAAGACATGACCTGACTTGATCATATGGTAACACATCCTTACTTATTTCACCTTGTTTGTAATGTGCAATTTAATCTAAGGCAAACATGATTGCGTGCTTTGTCACTTTTTAATAAGTAAACACTCCTCTATTCCTGCAGGTATAAGACACCCATGTGAGACCAAATTTGACAATCATCTGCAGGACCTGGAGCACAGCAATTACACATTAAACATCCCGCTGATCCCAACTACTACCGAGGAGATGGAGGACATGTTCAGACTTTGTTCTCACGTTCGCTTTAAAATCCCTCAGCAGGTCAGACCAACACTTGAAATAAAAGCATCAGGGATTTCCCTTTCAATGCACTTACAGCAGGTGACAATCATGGATGATGTAACTTATTATAGTAATCACCTCCGTACCATATTGAAACATATGTTTCTATTCTTTAGATTCTTCAAGGATTGGTAGATGTCCGGCAGCCTCACAACACATTTTTCCAAGAAGGTTAGTTCACATTAGTATAATGTTCAAGATTTACAATTCAAATCCTGTTCATTTCAATTTATGTGACCTATACTGTTACAGTAATTGTGTTTCTTTTTTATTAGTATTTATGGAGATCGTTGGTAAGGAATCCAGATATGCCTTGCAGGAACACTTACATCTCATCACTGCACCTTTACAAGTGATATGGGGCAAACGGGATCAGGTAAAGTATGATGTTTCACTTTTACAGTGACTCACTTAATACAATTACAGAGGAGATTACCTGGTGCCTGACACTGTTAGATCAATCAATCAATCAATCAATCAATCAATCAATCAATTTTTATTTGTATAGCGTCAACTCATAACAAGTGTTATCTCGAGACACTTTACAAAAAGCAGGTAAAATACCTTACTCTTTGTCTGTTAACATTACAAAAGAGCAGGTAAAAAGACCTTACTTATTGTTATGTTACAAAAAGCAGGTAAAAGACCTTACTTATTGCTATGTTACAAAGATCCGGCCTATCCATCATGAGCACTTTAGCAAAGCAGCAAAAGTTACAGTGATAAGAAAAAACTGTCTTATTAAAAGGCAGAAATCTTTGGCCGGATCCCCGGCTCATGACAAAACAGCCTTCACAGGCCTAGACTGCGCCGGGCTTGGAAAGGGATAGCGGGAGAGATGGGATAAGATGCAGGAAGAGGGGTAGGGAGCAAGGGGGTGGGGGGAGGCAAACCGTCCATCAACAATCCGGTGGGGAGGGGGGTTGTTCTGGCAGGCCGTCAACCAACGATCTTGAGGAGCCTAAGAGAGCTCAAGAGCTCCCAGGAAAGTAGGTGGTTAGTAGATAAGACTAATATCCTCTTGCTGTGTAACATGGAGGCGTTGGCTCAAGTTTCTTTCTCTAACTGATCATAATTCTGAACCTTCCGACACATATCTACATTGGCATGACACCTGTCTCCTATTTGCCTTTTTGTGCTCAGGTGGTTGATGTTTCTGGAGCTACAGTCATTGCAGAAGTGTTGCCCGGATGCAGGGTTGACCTGCTGGAGAACTGTGGGCACTCAGTGGTGATGGAGAGACCTTGTAGGACTGCGAAACTCATCCTGGAGTTCATCATCATGCAGCAAGACGCCCGAGGCGGAACAAAGAAATCTTCCTGAACCAAATACTTTTTCCTCAGAGCTTTTTTTTACTGTAATGCTCTAACAGGCTCCTAAATGACATGCATATGTATCGATGCCCAATCCCACACATTAAAACACTCATTTCACTCACTTCTTTCAGCATTTCTAATATAAATAAAATAAATCCTACTTTATCATTATATTAAAATCCCCTTGCATTAATGTTGTCAGATGTAAGAATGTGTTCTTGCAGAGGTGCCTGTGCTTGCAGCAGGACCTCCTCCCCTCCTGCAGCAGCCTGCCTGTGTAAGCAGTCAGTGTTGCAGCAGCCTGCCTGTGTAAGCAGCCTGTGTAAGCAGTCAGTCAGTGTGGCTGCAGCCTGAATCCAGCGGCAAACATCAGTGACTGACTGCGTCCTTTAATGCTACCCGTAGGCCGCTGATTCTGTACAATAAGAGACAAAGTAACACGAAAGTGAACTGGTAAGGCGTTGTTTTAGTACACATCTTGTTTCGAGGTAGCGTCGGTGAGATCTCGACGTAAACTGAAGTAGTAACACCCAGCTAACGTCAACATCGCTCGCTAGGCTAACAGGCTACTTTTCCAGTGTTGCTAATCGCAATGTGTTAAACGCTTAATACCTCAATGAATCCGAGTGAGGCTTACAATGAACTAATATCGTACTTTACAATGTATTTTTGTTGCTTGAGGCGCCTGCTTCCTTAGCCAGTTTACTTCCCGTTTTTTTTTTGTGTGCAGACAGCCTGAAATGCAGTGAGGTTACTTTTAACACAAGGTAGCTATAAAACAAACAAGCTAGCTCCATAACCACTGAATAGTAAAGATGAATAATTGTCCCTGTCGATATAAAACCTTTGGATGTTGATTAACAAAATACTTTTAAGTTAATTTCATATCGCCAGCTTTCACTTTCAATAAACTGGCGTCTTGTGTTCCTTTAGTCCTGAGTTGGATAAGATAAATACAAATAGGACTGAGGTCCTTCTTTTGACTTTGTGGACACATTTAAAACATTTTACATTTTACAAGTGTTCTCCTCTGCTTTTGATTTTATCACATTATTTTTCTTAAGCAGATGAACATTTGCAAGTTTTCTTAAAAATGCAGATTTCCCTACATTTTTGACAATGCTGCTAAAGACCTTGATGTTTGTATTCAATACACTCAAAAAGTTTAAAGGTCTTATAGTTATAATAAACACTAAATGGACCTTTAAATGGTGTTTCTTAGTCAAACGCCATGCAATGCAATACGTGCAATGCATGACACTAAGAATACTATATGTGCTTCAGTACACTCACTTTAAATCAACAAAAAGAGCATCACCTTCTTAGTAAATATTAAGACAAGTTGGTCATTATTGCTGCTAAGGTACCACGTGATTTAACAAAGTCTTCATGTTAATGTCCCCGCTACTGCATAATGTGTTACAGCTCATGTTAATGTGACTGTTTTTCACAGGTGAAATTGAAGTAAGCCAATACCATATCTGTTCCCTGTATTTTGGTTCTGACCAAGTGGGTATTGTTCTACAAATGGATAATGGAGACTGGGGCCATAGGGTAAGAGATGGATAAAAAAATCAGACAAAATAAGGGTAATGTCAGGTGATTGTTTCTGATGGTAAAATCCTCTCTTTTTTTTTTATACTTTATCTCCACCGTCTAATACATCTTATGCAACAGTCCCACCGTAGTTAAAGACCACCTCCTCTGAGGTTATGATGCTAAAGTTTTTTATGGTTAAAATAGTTGTGGATAGACTTTGATTAAATGTGTGCCAGTTTTGGAGACTCTGAAATCTTTAATGTGCATAGTAAGTTGTGTCTGTTATTTACTCTACCCTGACTGGTATGAATTGGGTAAACAAATGTATTACTATGTGAAGTAATTCCCTTCATGGTTCTATGAACTACAGGATTTATGGTAGAGTTTACACCTTTTATCAGTGAAGGTGTGCTTCGAAAAATAAATAAATACCAATAACTGCAGGATGCAAATGCTAACTTATTTTAACTGCACAACTACATGTTCTTATCTTATTCCCTGCTCCCTTTTGGCCTAGATGACTACTCCTGTTACTTTGAACGTGGGAGGCCACCTTTACACCACCAGCTTGTCCACCCTGCAGCGTTACCCAGACTCCATGCTGGGTGCCATGTTCAGGGGAGATTTCCCGACAACTCGTGACTCCCAGGGCAATTATTTCATAGACCGTGATGGAACGCTTTTCCGGTACATCCTGAACTTCCTGCGAACGTCTGAGCTCACCCTCCCGCTGGACTTCACAGAGACAGACCTCCTAAGGAAAGAGGCTGATTTTTACCAGATCGAACCTCTGATCCATTGTCTTAGTGATCCCAAGCCCCTGTACCCTCCTGACATCTTCGAGCAGGTGGTGGAGCTCTCCAGCACTCGAAAACTGTCAAAATACTCAAACCCTGTCGCTGTTATCATCACACAGCTAACCATAACTACAAAGGTTCATGGCCTGCTAGAAGGGATTTCCAACAACTTTACCAAGTGGAACAAACACATGATGGACACCAGAGACTGCCAGGTGTCCTTCACCTTTGGACCATGTGACTATCATCAAGAGATATCCCTAAGGGTTCACCTCATGGATTACATCATGAAACAAGGCTTCACCATCCGCAACACGCGTGTGCATCACATGAGTGAGCGTGCAAACGAGAACACAGTGGAGCATCACTGGACTTTCTGTAGACCGGCTCACAAAGTTGAGGACTAAGTAACAGCAGAGTTGTTGTGGATGTCTGATTTGTATTCATACTCCTCAAATCATGATTAAAAACAAACAAAATGCACCTATGTTTCTGTAATGAATCATAGATACGATTATTTTTCATTACTGTAATCAAAGTGGTACAGAGCCCAGAACTCGAATTTCAATCCAGACAGACAGCACAAAATAAACAAGTATATGAATGATTTATTTATTCATCTGAGTGTTAACTTCTTGTAACACTGCAATCTGTGCCACCACTACATTTTTAAGAAAGTCTAAAAAAAACAAAAACATCCCTTATGAAACAAAGTGACCCAGTATTAGAGATGGTATTTAGTCAGGGGGAAACTGTTGAAATAAATAACTAAACATGCGGGTACATTGACAGCATGAATGAAGGAAACTTCTGGAGCACCTCTAAATTCAGCTTCTTTAACATGGTTGAAACAGACTGACGTCCCAACACAGCAGGTGTCTGCCTCAGAACCAACATGTGGGTACATTGATTTAATGGAATGATTTTGATTTGATGTGGTTCCAATACCTTCATCTGTTAATTGTTAAGTCAGAAATAAAGTAAATAGGAGGCCATGATTTGATTTGTGTTGCCTACCTACATGAATTAATGTAATATTAGATAACCATTTCAGGGAAAAGGAGGAAAAAAGGTTTTGACCCCATATAGTAGCTGCCTCCCATGTATTGGACAGGAGGCGACCTGAACTAATATCTTTGAAATACTGTAATCCTGCATTTCTTTTTTGATAGTAAATTATGATTATCTGAAGCCCTTTATCATTCTGGGGAGTTTTTATTATATTTTCATTTTAGTCCTAGCTCTCTATTGTCTCCTAATTATGGTAGTATCTCTGAAGACCGGAGTTGTTGTTGCATGTGTCTGAGTGTCCTGTCTATATATACATATATGTGTGTATTTGCTGTGTGTGCTTTGCAGTATTGTGTCACAGTGTTCATAACAGTGATGTGTTTAGTTACCCAAGCCAAAATAAACCCATTGTGTATTTGTCACTCATTAATTCTGCTTAAGCAATTAACTTCTCACATTGACTTTGATTTTTCTTTACTACAACTCCTACTGACTGTTAACAAATCCAAAAATCAACTAACTGACAAACTCCTTAAAAAAAGATATACAACCTAGTTCACAGGTATTTTTTTAAACTATCCAGAGTAAACCCAGGCGTGTGTATGTTTAAAGTTACAGTCTGTTGAGAGGTAAGGGCCTTATAGTTGCCTTTCTATCTTGTTCACTCACTCTCATTTCTTTTGAAAGGAAAACAAAAATCAAAGAAGACAGCTACTAACTATGTTCTCAATAACGTGTTCCCAAGACAGAAAATCTATCTGAATAAATTGTATGCTAGAAAAAACATATATTATCAATGCAATTTTTATTGGTTGAAAGATTTTGAATACTTAAAATTTGTTCAAAAAAATCTCTTTCAAGGTCTGACTTCTTTGTCACATGGATCTGTTTATTTTTTCTACTGAATGTCAGTGAAACCCTGTGGCATCTTTTGTGTCCACTCAGTAACCTACTTTGCATTTCATTTATCCCAATAGAATAGAATAGAATAGATTTACTTTATTGATCCCAAACTGGGAAATTGTGGCGTTACAGCAGCAGGTTATCCAACACACAATATGAGTAAAAAAACACAATGTTAGCAAATCTAAACACAATATAATATTAAATACAAAGTAAATAAGTACTAAAAGATATCAAAACTAAGAATGTGAATATATATACAACCAGGATTTAACTAAGCATTACTAGTCTTAAATAGGAAGATTAAATATGGAAGATTAAATGTAAATGTGCAAAAACAGAGTTGTAAATGGTTGTAAATTAAATATGAAAGATTAAATATAAATGTGCAAAAAACAGAGTTGTAAATGGACAGTATTGACATAAGTTAAAGTGCATGAGTGTAGACCAGGTGTAGACACATAAGCAGAAACTATACAATATAACGGCGAGTAGACAGACAAATGAAGATAAGAAATTTTAGAAAACTAGACAGTCATTTAAAATTAAATCGCCAAATGGATCAATGTAACACCCATAAGATACTTTTTTTAAAATTATAATTTAATAAATAAAATAATAATTGTGATGCAGGCCTCAGTCTGCATAAAATAAATTTCCAGGGCAATGTTGATGGAGTAGCTCAAACAAGTTTGACATCATATCATAACAAGACCGTCTTGTCTTGATATCTGTTGACAACATCTACACTTTGCCTTTCTGCGTGGTTCCTGATTTATAATCCACTGTAAATATTGACGCTTATAATCTTAAAAAGGAGCGAAAGATCACGTTTATGCTATAATAATGAAAATATCTACATAGATTTCGTTCTTTATATTTTTCAAAAGCAGTCATGACAAAGTTTAACATAACACGGTGATTAAAGTCACACGCACAATTGCATATTTTGCTCAGATGTTTTACTGTTTATTTACGGATCAACCTTTAACTCAACCGGATGTAAAAATCGCTTCCTGGGTGCACTCGTTTTAATCTCCATCGTAAAGCTGCCTTCCTTTTTTTTTTTTTGCCCATTGAAGATGAATCTGTTCCTTTGCTTCATGCCGGGTCATAAAACGAGCGCTCCCCCCTGACGTCACTCGTTCTCATAACATGTGTAAAGGACATGTGAAGGTGCACGCTTTCACACTTAGGATTGTGTAGTTTGCCCACGACTGTTTCATCGAGCCACGAAACTGATGTATCTGTGTTAGTCAGAATGTTTTATAGAAGTAAAAACCTAAGCTATTTCTTGAACCTTGTCCCGGGTAAAAGTCGTCTCGGGACGTACAGGTTCCTCCCCGTCTTCTTTTGTATCGGAGGCGTCATGGAGTGGATCATGATCAACGTGAGGATAGGGAAGGAGACTTTTTGTAAGTTAACCATGACAAATTTGCCACCGAAGCCTTTATAAAAAAAAAATGTTATAAGCTGACGACAGTAACACAATGGGTACTAACGTGAGAATATCTTATCATATTTAAAATGAATTGACTTGATACATTGTTGTAAGTACCTCCTGTCTGGTAAGCTGTTCTATAAAAGGTAATTCATTTTATATTTTAGCAGAGAGATATTCAAATTTCCATGTTGTCGCAGTGTGTTATCGGTTATATATATATTTATTCATTTGATAGGGACGATACAATGTACCAGGTGTTCTACGAAAACTGACGTGTTGCATAGAGTTACTGTAGTGGGCCTATATCTTCAAATTATAATTCAGACTTCACATGAACAAAAATATAGCCAACTGAGCGTCATGATAAACCGTAGCTCAGCTGGTGGAAGAATGAATTAGATTTTTAGGCAATGAAAAATAACCCTGAATCCAAACTTGTACTGAAGAATACTTCATAAACCCATAAAAAAATAAGTATTGTTTAATCATCACGTATGTATGATAGGGCTGCTGTTTTAATGATCAGTAAATATTTATACGTTTTCTAAGTCTTCTTTGGTTGATACCCCAAACCCCTAACACAATCTGTTTTCTACATGTTTGAAGAGAGGAAAAAGTAGAAGCCCCTCACATTTGAAAAAGGTGAAAACAAACTAATATTTTCCACCTTTTAATACATTAAAACTCCGAACAAATCTCTTTTTAGCAGAGGCGTTTTCTGTTGATCTACTCTTGTGATTGACCACATATTGTAGCTTTATGAGTTATACAGAGTTTATTTATAACAGGGCCTCAACACAGGCTTCAATGGCTGTAAAATTGACTGTCAGATACATTTAGAAAATAATTCTCCCATGAGATTTAGTGAGGTAGAATAACAAGTAAGAATATTAAGCAAAGCTCAAGTGAAAAATCAGGACCTAAAATTGACTTTAGGGCAGCATTTGTAGTTGCACATCACATGCTTGATGTTGCATAGAAAGGTGTTGAACTGCACCTGAAAAGATTATCCATGCTTCTGGATCAAATAAGCAATATAAACCACATGTGTTTTTCTCTCTCTCTGATCTTAAGTCTGGGGCATTTCAGGAGAGCTTAGTGGAGTCAAACAAAAAAAATGTGTTAAAGAGGAAAAAAAACCTGGCCTTCATATTTCTTCTTGCTAATCTGAGGCCATTTCAGGATAAGGAAAAAGTTGTCCTCTGCAGAAAACGTACTCCCTTTCCTAGTTTCATTCCCAAGACACAAACTCTCTTTACTTAAATGAGATTTGCAAAAACTCTTTTTAGGGTAACTCACAAGTTTAGTTTATACAAGAACATTTGGCATGTCACAGTAAGAACAAACAGCAAGTTGAAGTCATTTTTTAAAGCCTTATTTCATTTATCTGGTGTAGATCTTTTCACAGCATTTATGTAAATTATTCAAAGCAGGAAAAGCACAGGTGGAAAAAAAAATGTTTCGAGAGCGTTGGCTTTGGTCTTTTATGTGTCTCTTAATCCAAACTAGTGTACCAGAATCTTGGAACTGGCTCACCTAAATGGAACACACTAATTATTAGGTACACCTGCCAAATCGTCTACTTTGGAAAAAGCTCTATTTGTTCATACTGGACAGCTGTCAGGGCTACTAGAAGAGAGTCGCCGTTAATGTTATTAGGAATACCTGTGCAGTCCACCATATGTCTCTGTCTTTACCTCCTGCACCTTCAACTACACCTGCTGTCTTTAACGTGTCTCTTTTCATTGTCTTTATTCTGCTATCGTCCTTCCAGATGATGTCTACCGAAGAAAACAGTCAGAGCGGGAGTACCAGCAGAAGCTTGTGGATGGTTTGGTTGTGCTTAATGAGCCTGCAGCGAAGTGAACACTGGTCACGCTTCATGTGGACGTCACATGTCTAATGAAAGGACACATTTTGACCCTTATTTCATTGTTGTCAACCAACTGGAGCGGACCTCATAGAGACCACAAAACATGTTATCAAAGAGTGAAAAGTCTGATGGAGATATCCCTTTTAAAACATGCACGCTTTATTATTAATACAACCTTCTGTTTAAAGAGCTGCAGCAAGGGTAATACCACTGCTTTGCAATCAAATGAAATAATAACAATGTGATATGATTACAAGTCTATGTTGATTTGTTATGATTCATACATTGCGTAGCACCTGCCGTAACAAAATAGCAACATGGGCAACGTTGGGGAAAAACAAATACAAAAAACAGATGTTTTTTTTTTCTGTAACTATGAGATTTCTTTAAGAAAAACATGGAAATTTACTGTATGAAAGATGTTGGTATATTAAATGATGCTTAATAGTATTTAACACATGGGATTTTGACTCTTTGTATCTCTGCATCCCTCATTTGAACCCCCCCAGCCCGACCATGGCATGCTCTTCATTTCAGTTGTCCCAGCCGACAGGGAGAGACTGCAGACAGATAAAGCTCTCAGGATGATTCGAAAGCCTAATGGGGTTCCCGTCTAGTTTGGCCTCGTACATGTTGGTCCTGATGTAGTGGCTGGAGTTCCCTTGGCAGAACGTCTCATCAGTTATTGTTGCGATCTTGTTGTTCTGCAGAGCAAAGGCAAGAGAACAATCCAAGGAAACAAAAATGGACCATTACTTAATCTACAACTGTCTATCCAGATTTTAAAAAAATGGAATGATGTGAACTTACATGCAGATGAACGACATGAAGAGACTCTGGAAGTTGGGGCACTGCTGTCAGTTCGTTGTTTCCGAGGTAAAGGTACGCCAGTTTTGTAAGTTTCTGCAAAATGAACGACAGTCGTTACTGAGCAGTCTACTTGCTTTATCAAACTTGTGAACACATGCATGCCATGTGCCGTTATTTAGTGTAATATTTGGCTATAATTTCAGTGGGTTTGCCTGCTGACTTACTTTAAAAGCAGTCGCCTTTACCCCCTGGGTTCTAAGACGGTTAAGATTGGCACTGAATGATACCAGCTTGGTGGGCAGCATGGGAAGCTTGGTCAGTCTATTTTCCGCAAGAGAGAGCTCCTCAAGATTTGAGAGTTTTGAAAAAGCTCCGTCTTCTATTTCAGAGATGAGATTACCAGTGAGGTCGATTCTCCTTAATGTGACTGAAAAAAAAGAAAGAAGAGTTTTTAAAGAAGACCTTTGTGGAACTATTTGTCCTTTATTGTAGTCACTTTCATTTACCCATGTCTGCAAAGTCCCTGTTGCTGATTTTTGTGATTTTGTTGAAGCGTGCATACAGATATGCTGTTTCCTTTGGAAGTGCTGGGACACTTGACATTTCCGGGGACACCTCCTCACAGTAGACAGATCCGCTCAGGCAAACGCACAGCAGACATGTTGGCAGCTCTGTGAAGATCACAACTTTGTTATATTACCTTTTTCTTTACGGAAAATATAATTGTGTCTTTCAAATAACTTCTTCTCTGTGTATCACTGTACAGATTATCCTGCAACTCCGTTTATGTGAGGACACTCGATCAGCCCCTTTATTACATAATATTGGCTTTAGCTACATTCAGAAAAATGTGGAAGAATGCCTCAGTTAGTGTTGCATAACCGACATATAAACACTTTGTGAAAACTTTCTGTGAAACAAACCTTACCAATGGCTTTGGGAGACACATCTTGGTCACTTTGATAGTTGTCTGGTATGTTTACAATGCTCTGTAAAAATAATTTTACTTGTTAGTTTCTTTACTTTGCCTCCAAACTCAGTCAATTATGACTTTCTTTCACCTACGTATTCACAATATGTATAAACCACAAAAAGATCATTTTACCTCGGTTCTCCTTGCTTCCAAGTATTCCTCCTCTGCTGCAGAAGACAGTACTATCCATGGTAGCATTACATATGTGAAAATTAAAGTCCTTAAATGCATCATTGTGTCTTAGTTGCTGGTAAGAGAAGTGAGTGCTGCCTGCTTGGCTGGAATCTGAGGTACAAGAAAACTTTCCATCCAGTTTTTATAAAGCTGCCAGGATACTGCTGAGTAAGAAAAGGGAACACATTTTAACTCAATACGGGCTGTTTTTTTCTCTCAGTGCTCAGGATGATTGTAAATACAAACATATTTGAGTAAATGGCAAATAGAAAATTATCAGAAAGTGACAACTAAAGTATTGGTAGCAGACAAATGGGCAAGTAAACATGACAGATGTTGCTTGTTAAGTTTACTTAAAGTGATGTAGTCTGTAGTTATTGGGAAAAGGTGTTTCAGTTAATGTGGAAAAACTGCTGATTAAAAATGAATCAGCAAAGCGAAGGATATCTCCCTGTTTTGAAAATATTATAAAGTAAATAATTCATAAAAAAACAATTAAGCTACAGATCAATCAAAATCATTAAAAATGACAGACCTTTGGGGCGCTGGTGGCGCAATGGTTAGTGCGCGAGCCCCATGTATGGAGGCTGTCGTCTCAAGCGGACGGCCCGGGTCCATACCCCACCCGTGGCCCCCTTCCCGCACGCCGCCCCCCACTCTCTCCCTCCGATCCCCAACCCTATCCACTGTCCCATCTCTCCATTAAAGGCACTAAAAGCCCAAAAATAAATATAAAAAAAAATAAAAAATGACAGGTCCAAAGGATTGGACATAGAGCCTGCAGGTAAATGTTATAATGCTTCACTGAACTGCATACAGGCCCCTGTTTACAGAAACCTTTGTAAACTGGAGTATCATTATCAAGCTCCTGCACTGAGTAAATGAGACTGCTGAAGTTTCCTTGAATAAAACACTGCAGCTCCCAGAGTTGATGCTCTTGCCAATGACCTTGACCTTTGACCTTTTTTTGTGCAGGATGAACAACCAAAACATAAGCATTACTATCCATGTGAAGTGCCACAGGTAGTAATGAAAACAATGCTATCTCAAATGTTCTGCCAAGGAATGTCTCAAATCATCAAAGTGTTTTAAAATGTGCAGTCAGTGAAGATTGCCTTTTTTTTTTTAAATGAATGATGATCTGAGTAGCTAAAACTTGAAGCCAAAAAGTCGACACCAGACAAAACGCAGATGCTACTTTATAAAAAATAAAAAAAACACCTTTGCTCACTTCTTTTGAGATCACACATTTTGACGGGGGCATCGTCCTTTAAATCTCATGAAAACGGACCTGTTTTTTTTATTTTTTTTATTTTTATTTTTTTAAAGTGTGGGCATGTAAATTATCTTATTTAGCGCATTTTGAGCAGTGGTGGCATTACGTAAGGCAGATGTGTGGTGAAAAAAAAAAAAAAAAAGGGGAAACAGAAGCGCCAGTGTAGCGGAAGTGGTACTGCCCTGAACGATACGCTGAGCGAGACGGAGGACGGAGGCTGAATCGTCCATAGAGAGAGAAGAAAAAAAAGGAGGATTAAAAGCCGCCACTATTGTGAGTATAACGACCCCGTGTTGACGAAGAGTGCACTATAATGTTATAAATTCATCATTGGCTCCGTGTTTGAATGGCTGTTTCATCGTGTCTGCTTGTACACCGTAATGCTAACCCCACCAGGATAGCGGAATTTGTGAAAGGCTACCACCGTTAGCTCGCTGATTAGCATTAGCTGCGAGCTAACCGGAGTCCATCACACTTTTGTTCTGACAGGCTCGTCAGCCCGGGCGGGCCGTGCCCCACAGCTGATTAAAAAACCAACCAAAAGCCCAATTGCCCCAACGTGGGAGTGCAATATTTAATTTTGTAATGGTTTTAATGAAGCCACACGGTTGTTCGCCAACATCTTTAAAGTGTGTTTTAAACGAAAGTCAGTCGTTTCTGTTCGCTGGCCTTTGCTTAGCTTACGGACATTCCCGTTTAGGTGGTGGTGACGGTAATAGTGGACAACGACAGCTTAGCTCACTGCCCCATTTCACTTTGTGTTATTTATACGACAGCTTTAATAACATCAAATGTGTAAAAAGTCAAAAGGGACGCGAGTTGCCACGTTTAAATCGCAGTCAAACCAATGATGCATCAGATCAGATATCTTAACACATACTGAGCTAACGTAAATAGCCCCGCTAGCGTTTTGTAGCAACATCAGAGGAGGAGGTGATTACAGCCTGACCCGGGAGGGCTGCTGCTTTCTGTTTGCGTTAAATTTGCAGGTGGAACTTGTGTGTGTATTCAGTTTTACGTCGTGGTACGTATTAAGGCTGTTGACAACGTGGATTCAATAATACGCGGATATAAATCATTTAAGGACGACTGGTTAGCCATGTCGGCTAGGTAGCAGCTAACCTTAGCTAATGATGAGTATGGTTGACCCACTTGCCAAGGGGCCCACTTGGCAAGTGCATTTCCTCGCTTTGTATTGAATCCAAGGGTTTCCTTACTTGAATGATTTGGATTGTGGGATTGAAGTTAAAGGATTTCAAATATAACATTATTGTCAGGTGACAGGGCAGGTTGTGGTTAAACATTGTTCCTTCTTTTTGATGAACTATTCATGATTTTTATTCTGTATTTGTTGTTTTCTTCTCCTCAGACTAGAAAATGGACAAGAACGACCTGGTACAGAAGGCCAAGCTCGCTGAGCAGGCTGAGCGCTACGATGACATGGCCACAGCCATGAAAGCGGTGACAGAGCAAGGTTCGGAGCTGTCAAATGAGGAGCGCAACCTTCTCTCTGTTGCCTACAAGAATGTTGTAGGAGCACGTCGCTCATCCTGGCGCGTCATCTCCAGCATCGAGCAGAAGACTGAGGGCAATGACAAAAAACAGCAGATGGCACGTGAATACCGGGAGAAGATTGAATCTGAGCTGCAGGATATCTGCAAGGATGTGCTTGTAAGGACTTTAAATTTCTTTTGACGTTTTTAAAACAGTCCCAATTCAAACACTTGTTACTTACATAAGCCTTATAATCTAACTTCAAACTTGTGTTTTTGTTTTCAGGGGCTGCTGGACAACTTTCTCATTACCAACGCATCTGCTGCTGAAAGCAAGGTTTTCTATCTGAAAATGAAAGGCGACTATTATAGATACCTGTCTGAGGTTGCATCTGGGGATGCCAAGAAGGGTAAGTGGGGACATTTTAAAGCTCTGCATATAATTTTTGGTTGTATGTTTGTTGGGGAGGGAGTGCATTTTATAGTTTCTACTACTAGCTGATTTTAAGCAAAATGAAAACATTGTAGCCACTTTATCCACACTAAAACTCAACCGTGTTCTGTGCCTGCTGCTCAATATCTAATAGGCAACTCTCTGCAAACACATTCAACTTTTCAGGCATACACTAACAATTCAGTGTCATTCTCATCGTTGCTTGTTTTTCTACTCTCAATCGGCTGAAAGTATTATTGTGGTGTACTGACGGACGTGATCAATGACATGTTTGTTTTGTATATCTTTTTGAACCAAAGACACAGTGGACAATTCCCAGCAGGCGTACCAGCAAGCTTTTGACATTAGCAAGGGAGAGATGCAGCCAACACACCCAATCCGGCTTGGCCTGGCCCTCAACTTCTCAGTCTTCTACTATGAAATTCTCAACAACCCAGACAAGGCATGCACCCTGGCAAAGACGGTATGGACTGACCCCTAATTTCACCTTTTTTTTCAGGATTTGTAAACGATAAATGTCTAAATTAGCCACATTTGTATACACATTATCACACTTGTATACCTTTCTCATATTTTCATATTTGTAAATAAGTTGAACTTTTGTATTTCAGGCATTTGATGAAGCCATCGCCGAACTTGACACTTTGAACGAGGATTCTTACAAAGACAGTACCCTGATCATGCAACTACTAAGGGACAACCTCACTGTGAGTCTCTAGCCCCGTGATGATTTTCATGATGTACTAATTCACATCAAATATACTGATTTTTTTTTTTTTTTCCCCTCTTCCTCTCTCTCTCTCTCTTTCCAGCTGTGGACATCAGAAAACCAGGCAGATGAGGCAGAGACTGGAGACGGGGAAAACTAATGGAATTGCACTGTTAATCCACCTACACTCTTATCTTAAACACAGACAGCTTATATACATCCCCCTCCACTCCATCAGCTCCTCCCACTTCTGTATGACAAGCAGCCTGAATTGCTCCTGACCAACTAGTTTACCCCTCTCAGTTCACTGTGAGGTGACAGGGTGATTTTTCAGTTAGCAGATTCAGTCACTTTGTTGAAACATGTTGTATTAATTAGTGAGTCCATGTTGCTGTTGTTTTTTTTGTGTCTGTTTTGTGTGCATGTGTGTACGCCTGTTTGTAGTGAGTGAGCAAGAGTGAAAGATTGTGTGTATGGTCTGAGGGGGGCTTTTGTGAATTATAATCGTCCTTCCAAATCCCTTTGTCCCAGCTAGTTGTGCATTTTTCATCCCATTTTTTTTTGTTACTTTCTTATTTGTGATTCCTCATGATATTTACAGGTTTTATTGTATGGTAATTATACTGGCAGTTGATTTCCACCAAACACTGTGATGGTAGGCGTTCCATTTGCATTTGCTTCACAACCCCTAAAACATTTTTTTTTTTTGGTTAGAATTTCAGACATGCGTACAATCCTGTATTCCACTAACTGCAATTCTGCTGTGTTCATACAGAAAGGAGGCAGGCTGTATTGTGACACTGACATCTTGGTGTAATGCTCCTTGATCATGTTCACAAACTTCACAATTTTGAACTTTTAAGGGACCCCTCAAATTGTCATATTAGACTTGTCCAGGCATCAGACATTCCACATTGTTAAGCTCTTGAAAGGCAGTGCATTCTTTTCTTTTTCTTTTGAACTAAGTTTGGATTGTCATTGTAGTTTTACTCACTGTTCAGGTGCTGCTTGATCTCAGTACAATGGAAAATGTATGTGCGTAAATGTGGTTCCATGTATTTTTTGCAAGATTGACTATCATCTGTATGTAAAACCTAAAATAACCTTTTATTGATGTTAATTGAAAATGTCTTACCACACTGTATCAACCCTGCTTGCAAAAATATTCCTCTAAAGCGGTTGTTTTCTCCAAAAAAAGAAAAAAAAAATCTGTGCCTGGCTTTCTCTTGCAGCCTCTGTTTTCATTAAGGGGCCAGATCTGCTTGTTGTTTAAAAATTTAGAAGAAAACGAGTTAGACCAGACAAACTTAAATTTGCTAAATCTCAATTTTTACCCAGGTGCATTTGTGCTGTTAAACATAGCTGGTGTGAAGAATCGCCTCATTAATCAAGTATGTTCTGATGGTGCAATTTGGAGATTTGGAAAAGAAGCTCAGTGTCACAATACCATGTATCACCACTACATTCCACATATTGTAGTTGAAGACACCATTCCACATTATAGCTGACAGTCTGTTTACTCTGACAATGCTCCAATGAATTGAAATCATTTCTGTTTAAAAAAAAAAAAAAAAAATCATGTCAGTTTATTATGCTTGATGAAAATGCAGTTAGTGAATGTGGAACGAAGCCTGTCTGTATATCAGGTATCTACTTGCTTTGTTTTTACTGACAAGTCTTATGGCTAAAATTTGCTTCTGTAACAGTCTATTACCCAGTGCACACACGTGGTTGTGAAAACTTTAGAATAGCTCTTAAAAAGCAATGACTGAAAATGGAGATAAAACAATGGTTGGTGTAATTCTAGCTTTGTGTTTATGTATCTTAAAACCATTCTAGTTTCACTATACATGTAAGAAATAGGAAAGTGTCAAAGACCATTCAGTGAAATAAAGTTTCGTTTAAGATAACAGGCTAATAACGTCTTCATTTTGTTCAATTGAAATTGAATGTGTATGCTTAAATGCAAGGAAAGTAGTTAATACATGGAGATTAATCGCTTTGATATGGTGACACGTTGTGTATCGACGTATATTACCACTAGAGGGCGAAATAAAATAGATTTTAGCCTTAATCCGCGAGAACTATATTTCATCGCGGTGTGTTACAGTAGTTAGATCACTACCCTTAAATTTCGGTCTGATAACGCTGCGCGGAGGACAGATGCAGGTGTTCTACGGTCTTAATTAAACGAAAACAACTTCCCGCCCATGTGAAATTAAACGGCGCTCACGACCTGCTACATTGAAAAATCACACATCAGAATTTCAACTCATAGACAAATTAAGCTTAAAGCTGTAAGTAGAGCATTGTTTTTGCGATTCCCGTGTTTGTCAATTCTTTTGCTGCTTCGTCGGCATCACACACTAGCGAAGTGTCTTATCAAGTGCATGGACATATTTAGCTAGCTGTAGCCAGCTTTTCCAAGCTAATGTTTTTGGTAAAAAGCCAATTAATATTTTTTTTTAAACCTTAATTTAAAGTTTTAAATGTTGGAATTCATTTTTACTGTGAACCTAGTTTGATTGAAAGCTAACTTAAGAAGCATTAGTTCATGTTAATTTATTTGACCTATGACCCTATGAATCTCTTTAGCCATATTTGCAACCTCCTCTTGTCTCATTATTATTTTTGCTGGCCACTTTAACTGACACTGTAGTGTCCAAGAAAATACTAACCAACAGTGGCACATCATAAATAAATACAGACTTTAAAGGCTGTTTCAGAGACTTGATGTAAAGTACATGTTTCCTTATGTAGTTATTGCCTTCAGAGAGGAAGAAATCACTAATATCACTGTGGTCTTGGGAAAATAAAATACAATTTAATCTACATAAACAGAATAAGATAATGTTCAGAACGGTAGTTCAAGAGCTGCTATAAAAGGTTTACACTGAATGTAACTTAGGGTATGAAGTGTATTTACCACTCATAAAAGATTCAGTCATGATGAAAGATACATGTTCGTTTCTTAATACCATAAACAAACAAGCTTTATGATTTAAGTACTATTAAAAACACAACTATTCTTCTTTCTTGAACTAGCTATTACCCAAGATGAACAGCACTGGACAATCCTATCCCCTGGCCTCTTTGTATGTCGGGGATCTGCATCCAGATGTAACGGAGGCCATGCTGTACCAGAAATTCTCTCCCGCTGGACCCATCATGTCAATCCGTGTGTGCCGTGACATCATCACCCGCAGATCCCTGGGATATGCCTACATTAACTTCCAGCAACCAGCAGATGGTACAGTACCCATTGTGCACAAATCCATTACATATTCTGCAGGCGTTTATTGCTTTGCAGATGCTATAAAATATGCTGTAATACACTGGAATAGCCACTGTGTAACATCAGTCACCCAGGCTCTCGTACAAAAACTTCTAACATATGATGTTGAAGACTAAATTCTCTGAAATAAATATAAACAAAAACCTTGAAAAGGCTGGATGTTGTCATGATCCAGAGATGATTGTGTAAATGGATTAACTGATATAAAACACTGAAAATCAATCTTTGTTTAATGCTCACTCATAACAAATCTTTTCAAGACACTTCACAGAAAGAGCAGTTGTGGATCAAACCTTTTTTTTTATTGATTCACGATATGCATCCTTCACAGAGATGATACAATGTCTTGATGTGATGATATATATTATTCTTAATATATGTTATGATATTATAAATAAATGTTTTTCCTAGCCGAGTGCGCCCTCGATACAATGAACTACGATGTCATTAAGGGCCGGCCTATCCGGATAATGTGGTCTCAGCGTGACCCGGGACTCAGGAAGTCTGGTGTGGGGAACATCTTTATCAAGAACATGGACGAGTCCATTGACAACAAGGCACTGTACGACACCTTTTCAGCTTTTGGAAATATCCTGTCCTGCAAGGTAAGGGGCTGTGTCATCTCTTGTCTACGCATGGTTATTGAAACGCCTGGTCTCAAACAGCAATATACATATATTTTGTTTTTACAATTTTAGGGATAATATGGTATCAAAAATGTATCTTGTTTGAAAATACAATGGGAGGGTAAAATTTGAATAGAAATCCAATGTTGTTCATTTAATAACATGAACAACAATAATACCGTTTTTTAATGTTTGAATATATCCTGATGTGCCAAATTCTTATAAAATATGATGAAAAAACACACTGAGGAAATGTGCAATGAACTGTTTTACATTTATAAAACAAACAGTTGTACAACAAGAATATTCAGTCTGAACATGATGATTATCTCGTATTGACATAATAGTAGCCAGGGTTTTTCCTGCATAGAGAATTCTGTGGCGCCCCCCAAAGAGGTTTTACCCAGCGTCAAAGGAAAATCACGAGCACCAAAAGAAAAAAAAGACGATTCAAATTGCAAATCAAATCCTCTCTGAATGTATGTTAAAAATATCAATACATCAAATGACTGTTGAACAAGCAGAACATATATTTTCGTCTCTGACTTCTAGCACTCATCTCCCCTCTCGTCCATTTACGCATGCGGCTCACGCTGGATAGCCAGCTGATTGACTGTTCGTTTCTTTTGACTGGTTTCGGACGCTCCGCTGACACCCACAAGCGCTAAATGTGAGTTGATTTTAATTTCAAAGAGCAGTGCACTTCATGGTGGTAAATATTTATCCGAACAGTCAGGTTAAAACTATACTAAACCGCGTATGACGTAGCTGCGGCTACTTGTCCCTGCTCCTCTGCTGTCTGCAGACGGGTCATCGCGGGGGCACGTCGAGACGAGACACACCAACATACATGGCTGTAAACGCACACACACAACGGAACGCCAACCACCGCGCGCACCTGTTTACTTGTAGTGCAACTGTGCAACGGAACACGGTTGATCCGCGATCTGTATGGACTGAGTCGTGAACGCACGTTCAACTTTCCTCCGTTCACTTCCACCGTGTCTGCTTTTATCAACAATCAATAACTTAACGATCATAACGTCAGCCAGCTGTAGTCTGTGAACTTCTCCACACAGACTGTCAAACAGCGCTGCGTTATAGCCAGCAAATATATTTTTATTATTTCTCAATTTCCTGATCTGATCAAATGATCCAAATTATCTGTGACTTAAATCTGTGATTATTTGACATAATACCTTAGTAACTCAAATAAATGTACTTAAACAAATGTGTATGTAAAACGAAAACACAATTTAAAGGAAAAGAGCAGCCATCATAGAAAGAGGGTGAAATGCACTGGCAGGATGTGACCTCCCCTCTCTCAATCTCATTACACCCCTCTCCCTCAAAATCCCTCTCCTCCCCTGTTTCACTGTTGCAATAAAAAAAAAATTCTTTACCAGATTTAATTGGGGTTTCTGTAACTTAAGCATAATGATAATATTATTTATAAAATGGTCAGAAATAACAGGAAATGCACAGATTTCTGTCAAATAAGGTAATACAGACTTGTAGACTACACTGTAATACATGGGTCGAACGTTTACTACAGAGCGTATAGTCACCCCCCAAAGGCCCATTCTGAGCCAGGAAAAACCCTGGTAGCTAACTTAAGTGAGGCTTTATATCACCCACATTGACACAAGAATCCATATCTACAACTCGAATACAAGGGGATATTTTATGGAACAAAGCTCTTAGTGTTTTATTTTTTTTTTATAGGTGGTTTGTGATGAGAAAGGATCCAAAGGCTATGGCTTTGTTCACTTTGAGACTCACGAGGCTGCAAACCGGGCCATTGACACAATGAACGGGATGCTGCTGAATGATAGGAAAGTGTGAGTAAAGTAAATACTTAGAAACGCTGAGATGGTAAGATTATACCAACAAGTTGAGGAGAAGAGTTAGTGTAGAATTTATGAATGTTAACAATATAAATGAATGATTACTGTTGACTCTTCAAGAAGTCACAGACTTTGTGCAGATGACTATTTCATGTGTTGTTGTTTTTTTCACTCAGTCGAAAGACAGGTTTTCATTTGGAATCTGGCATTGTCAACGCAAAGGCCTGTTTCCTGGGGAAAAAATGTCATTTGTCCCTGATTAGGTCAGTGAGTAGGAAGGATCTGTGTCTAGGTTTGTTGTGTTCTGTGTTTTAATTTAAGACAAAACAGACAAATCCGATCATAAGAAAGCTGTCATGTTGATAGAGTGCAGATTGTTTGAGAGAAAAAAAGATCTGTTCAAAGTTCAAAGTTCTGTCATACGTTATACTGTATGTCACTGCCATGTCTTTAAGTTGTGTTGTAGGGCTGGGCCATAAGGTTGTAAAAACAAAATCAAAATTTCTTTAAAAAAAAGTAAATATTACTTTTTTTCTATGCTTAAAGAATGGACACATGCCACATCCCATGTGGTCGTGTTGAACCTGTTTCACAAATGCAACAAAACATGAATCACTCTCGCTGATTAGGCTTGTATATATGCACAGGGGGAACTTAGGTTTAAGTCTATGGCTACGCAACTTTTTATAGCACTAACATATTTCTCCATTAGGGGTTAGATAAAATATGGGTATAGGAAATATCATTGTCCTGACTTGTGTTATAGAATTATCTAGTCACTGGTGCCTAATATCAATGTTTAAAATCTAGAAACGACCACTCTAAACAGATTTCTAATTAACCTCTCCTCGTAACAACTTAATAACTCCTCATGGTGGCGCCCCGATGGAGGTAACGTGAATGGACAACAATTGGCAAAGGATGTTGACAGCGGGATAAAAGAAGATGAAGCAGACAGTGGGATAATGTCGGGCAGCAGTAAAAAGAAGTAAAAGGGTGAATCATAATAATCGAGGACCCTAACATCAAATAACAATATTTAGAGGTATTGTTTATTCTAGAGTTACTCGGATATTGTGGTTTCTTTCAAACAATTCCAACACGTCAGTTCTTGCAGAATTGCTGTATGGTGATAGTTATCATGGGCCTCTTATTTCCAGATTGAATATTGACACAAAACAGGAAGTGAAATGAATTGATTGAATCAACTTGTCGCCCAGCTCTATATTCCTTTGTTGCTGTCGTGTTCTTTATGTCCTTCCTCATATATTGTCTTGTTTTATTTAATGCTGTGTGCTGAAGCCTAAGACAGAAGACACCTTTCCACATTGCAGACCATCAAGATTTTAACTTACTTTCTCATTGTTGTTGCCTTGGTGATGGGTTGGATGTTGTCTGTAGTTTTGTTGGCCACTTCAAATCCCGCAAGGAAAGAGAAGTGGAGTTTGGCACCAAAGCTATGAAGTTCACCAACGTCTACATCAAAAACTTTGGTGAAGACTACTCTGATGAGAAACTCAAGGAAGTCTTCTCTTCATTTGGTAAGAGAGCACGATTTTGAACTTCTCGATTCTTCCCAGTGCTCAATAAAGTTGTGTTGAAATGTTTTTTTGCATATCAGACAGTCACTGGCTTGCTTGTACTGTTTCTCTCAGGGAGGACTCTCAGTGTGCGTGTGATGAGGGACGAGAGGGGACGCTCACGAGGATTTGGCTTTGTTAACTATGCTAACCACGAGGATGCTCAGAAGGTAGACTGTGTGCCCTGGATACCAGCCAGCAGAGGCAGTTCATTGAGTTGATATAAAGGGTGGAGCTGAAATGCTGCTCTTTCTTTTACTGTCATGTTAGCTTTACTTCACTGGCAAAAAAAAAACAAAGTGCAAATTATTCCAACACTATTCACGGACAACCATGAGATCCTGGATTATTGTTTACAGATCAGAAGTTACATCAAGACTTGGAGTCTCAAACTAAACGCCCAGATACACAGTGGATTTACAAAGACAAGGGAAGCTTCCCACTGGAGTTTTTGTTCTGGATATATATTTTTTTGCTTTGTATCTCTGGTTTGAGCTTCTCCAACATTTTAGTGAATAACTCAGGGACATTTGACTCTCCTGCTACTTACTTGTTGTTCAGCCTAAAAAATCCTAAGGCAAAAAGGCATCTTTCACCCTGCAGCTCTGCCTTTCTGCTTTGTATTCATATCTCTGCCCTTCCCCCACACAAAAAGACAGACCTGCAGCTCTGTGCTCTTTGTGGTTTCAAACGTGAAACTGTCAGGCAATAGTCTCTGTCAATCTGGAATAGAGTGACAGGTTTAAGAATAGGGAGTAATAGTCATTTCCTAGTCGGTCAAACAGAAAGTGAAATTCAGACTAACAGATGAGTCTAAAGGTCAGACAACAATTGAAATTGAGAACAATTTGTTTGAATTGTCATTGGGTAAACAAACAAGCCTCTGGTCCATGCAGGTTAACATCCACATGCCTGTTCTGGATGTGGTTACGTATCGCTCTGGGTGATATGGCAGTGGCAGTTTAACCTGACACAGCCTACATACATTTTTATCTCAATTTACTGACCAAAATACTACCAGGTGAGATGCTCCTATGAGATGCTATCCATGCACTGCGCTTGTTTATATCTGGATAGTAGAGTGGGGAGAGTAGGCCCAGTTACCAGAGCTGCTGCCAGTTTATGGGTTCAAATCCATCTAGTGGCAGGTGTCTGCGTTTCAGTTTGAGCTTAGCATTTGACCAGCATTGAGCTTCAACATGTGAAAATATTGAGAATTTGTTGAAGGACTGCCGAGGGTGATAACAAATAACCTGCACATCCCTATTTAAAAATGCTGTTCACCAATGCATTGCCATCAGCTGTAAGTGTGAATGCATCTCGTTGGGAATATTCACTCTGAACTGGCCTTAAGAGAGCTTGTGACTACAAAAGGGCCACACGTTTTAGATTATGTGAGGATAAAAAAAGTTGTCTTTATACAGTTCTACGTCTCTCTTCTGTAACATGGCACTTCTCCTCTTGTTTCTTTAGGCAGTTGATGAAATGAATGGAAAGGAGATCAATGGGAAAACCATCTTCGCTGGTCGGGCTCAGAAGCGACTGGAGCGTCAGGGAGAGCTCAAGCGCAAGTTTGACCAGATCAAACAGGACCGCATCCAGCGCTATCAGGTGCTTTTATTTGTATGGCAGCAGTGTTTCCCCTACCATTTATATTAGGGGGGCGGCCCGAGATGGGGAAAGTAAAACCTATTACTAGTTTCTCTTTGTGATTCCAGGGGGTGAATCTGTATGTGAAGAACTTAGACGATGGCATAGATGATGAGAGACTCAGGAAGGAGTTTGCTCCTTATGGTACCATCACCAGTGCGAAGGTGTGTAATGATTTTAGATGGCTGTTATCTTTACTAAAATGTACAACTGTCCGGTTTAAATGCCCGTACCTCCTACTATGAACACGGTTGTCTTTGTTTCCTGAAGGTCATGACTGATGGCTCACAGAGCAAAGGCTTTGGCTTCGTGTGCTTCTCCTCACCTGAGGAAGCGACTAAAGCAGTCACTGAAATGAATGGGAGGATCGTTGCCACCAAGCCGCTGTATGTGGCTCTTGCTCAGAGGAGGGAGGAGCGTAAAGCCATCCTGACCAATAAATACATGCAGAGACTTGCTTCCTTGAGGACCATGACCAGCCCCATAATAGACTCATATCATCAGGGCGGATACTACATGACTGTACCACAGGTATCACAGAAATTCTATATCTAAGGCTTCAAAAGCTGCTGTATGAAATATTATATAAATCATAAATAAATCCCTCTGAATGGGGCTGTGGATGTATTTCACATCATTTTTAAATGACACATGTTGTGCAATGTGATATTACAAGTGTAATGTCTTTTGAATTTCCTCTCAATATTTGCATTGTTGTTCCATAAACGTATATTTTAACTTCCAGCCTCCAGCTCGCTCCTTCTACAACCACAATGCCGTCAGCAACATGAGACCGGTACCTCGATGGACAGGACAACCACCCAGAGTGCAGGGTGAATGGCTCACTTGTTTTATCTGCACATATGTAAATATGCATTGTGTGTCAATGTTGTCTCCTCCGTTTTAAGGACCCTACCCAGCCCAGTATGCTGGTACCTCTGTTCCCCGTCGTGGATCCAACCCAATCGCCACAGTCCGACAGGCTTCCACTCAGGCTCCCCGCATCATCAGCTCGTCGCAGAAGACAAGTAAGTACAAGCACAACAACGACAACATGATGAGCTCAATCCTTCAAACATGGGACCTTTCAGTGGATGGTGGTATCTGATCCATGCAGTGTCTTTATTCAGATAACATCGGGACTCAGACTGTGGGGGGGCGTACTGATGTGCCTGGTGTGACCAGAAGTGGCCAGTACAAGTACTCGTCTGCTGTGAGAAACGTCACGCAGGTTGTTACTATACCTGCGCCCATGACCAGGCTACAGGTACTGCAGTCTGATGCTGAAACCCATCAAGGGTCTGTTGTCGAGTTTTCTTGGTAACAAAGCTTTGTTCAAATTAATTAATTTAATAACAGGACAGTTCTTCTCTTGGCTAATGCTGGCTAACTACCTCTCTTAGTGTTCATCCTCCTAGCTTTCAGATCATTTTAATAACATGGTGTCTGGGGAAGGATTTAATTTCATAACTTGATACCAGGGTCAACGATGCAACTCAGTCTTTTGGATGTCATTAGTTATTTGTATATTTGCTCCTGCTTTCCTTGAGACAGCATCATTTTTTCAGGTTAAACTAAACATTTACATTAACTTTAGAAATAGTTTTACAGGCTCAGGGAGAGTTCAACAAGAATCAAACGATTGCATCTGATTTCAGTTACAGCTGTTTTACAAACTGGTTCTTCTGTATAGTTGCTCTTTGATGAGATGCTTTAAGGTGGCATGGGATTATTTAGTTGCAGTAGGACTGACTGGCTGTGCTCTATGCAGCTCTGTTAGTGTGCATGGCCTGCATCCTTTGCATCATGCACACCAACAAACGTGGATAAAAAAACACCACACAGTACCTTTTTGAATTTTTATTTAAAGTGTAAAAATATATGCTGAGGCAGACTTTTTTTTAATTAAATATTTAATAAAGAATCAAAGTTATTAGTGGTTATGCTAGCAAACCTGAAAAATAAAGCATATATTCAAATGAACAAAACAAAAAAAACTTACTTTGATGAGCTGAAAAGAAACTGCTTTAAGCAGTATTATGTTTCAGTAAATATTGCTTGGTAGCTCGTTGTTGAAAGGTTTGTAATATTGCAGGAAAAGATAACTGTTTGAACTTTTCTCCACAATGTCTTCAGGTCATTCCTGCTCCTGTGATTGAGCAGCAGGTTCACATTCAAGGCCAAGAGCCGCTCACCGCCTCACTGCTGGCTGCAGCTCAACCCATGGATCAGAAACAGCTTCTTGGTGCGGGCATTGCTTGATTTTGTTTCCCCTCCTTCTATTTCCTCCAATGAAGATTCATGCTTCTTGTTCATTTAGCTGTTCACCCTCTCTCTTTGTGCTGTGATAATGCAGGAGAGAGACTGTACCCTCTGATCCATTCTCTTCACCCAAACCTGGCTGGAAAAATCACAGGGATGCTGCTGGAGATAGACAACTCTGAGCTGCTTCACATGTTGGAGTCGCCCGAGTCCCTGCACGCTAAGGCATAAATATGTTTATCTTCTCTCATCTTCCGTTTCTGTGCAGAGCTTCGGCAGGTTATAAGACTCCGGCCACTATTGGCCTAAAAACAAATGTTATAGTTTCTTGTTTTTTTTATCTTCACCTCAACAATTTTCAAGTTCAAAATATCTGAGTAAGTCTTGTCTGAATCAACTTAAAGTAAACCAGGTATTTTTAAAATGTATATATATATATATATTTTTACTGGCCTCTTGCTCACCCTCCACACTTCAGTTTTAATCTTAAAACTGCTGCAGAGTTGAGTGTTAAATGCTGTGATTTGTCTTTCAAATATAAAACTAAAAACTTGCAGGGACATTTTAGATAGGCTCTCCTGATCTACACTTGGATCAGAGCTAGGCCAGTTTTTTCCTCTGCGTGGTGCTATAAGACTGTTTTTTTCCCCTCTCATTGGTCAGGTGGATGAGGCGATCGCTGTCTTGCAAGCCCACCAGGTGAAGGATTGCTCTCCTAAGAAGTAAAGGTTCTTTCAAGTAAGCATTGACTTTTGTAGAGCCTCACTGTTTACAACTCAAGTTTATTATCGGTGCTGGTAAAAGTTAAAGCTTAGGCCTCAGTTGTTAAGTATGTCCTTGTGTGATCGTCACTATTTGACATGTTCATGAAGAGTCCTGCATAGCTGTTTTTCATAGAAAGTGTGCTTATTTGAAAGCATTGAATGTCTTCACTTAAATTTTAATCATGTCATTTTTCCTCAGATGTCAGCAACTTTTTGGAGGAAGATTTAAAAAAAAAAAAAAAAAAATCGAAAAAATCATTTCTATGTGGATTAAATTGACAGAAAGATTTGTAAAGTTAAAGCTATTTTGTTCTAATATCTTTTGTTAGAAGATAAAAGTTTACAGTATATGCATCAAACTGTCTTTGTCATTTGTTAAGCACACAAGTTCAACGTTTCATATTAATACACAAATCTCACTGTATTGGTTGTGGAGGACATCTATCGCATATCCTTTGCCTTTCTGTAGTTCAGAGGTCTTGAGTCACATTTGTGGGCAGTGTTCCCCCCCATCAACCACAATGGGCCCCACCAGCCCTTTCCAGCTACATTATTCTACTTTGATAAGGGCCATTAAATCAGTTTGAATGTATTTGCAGTAGGTACTGCAATTCGAGTTTCCACTGAGTATGTTCAAGAGATATTTCCTGAAATGAGTGATGGCAAGAGAAGTGTGGTTCAATTCTGACATTCAGACTTTGGTATCAAGTGCACTAAACCTGGTGTGAGAAACAACACTGAAATGTCAAATCTGCCAAAGTTTATTGGGAGCCTTCATACAAAAAATGAAATTATGGCTGTAAAAAGTTACAAAGGATTATTCATGACATTGATATACTTTTGGCATTTAAGGCCTATCAACCCAACATGTTTCTGTATTCCTTTGCAATTTATTTTAAATCTAAAACAGTTGATTTGAAACAAGCAGATAAGACAGTAATATTTAAAAACTTCGACCAATAGATACCTGCAGATTACTTCTCAGTGGTAGTTTTACAACACAAACCCACAAAATTCTGAAATGCAGCTCAAAAGAAAATGCCTATTTTCAATGGTGAACACATTAACGTGAGGCAACTTTTATTACACACAGCCAACTAATTTCAATGCGCCGGTTTCAATGACATTTTCATGAATGCAAACAAATGTATATACACGGACTTTCATAAGCTTGTATCAGATCATCGACGTGCTGGCATTAGAAGCTGCTTCGCTGTTACTGAATCAGGGAAAAGGTTGTGGTAGGTTGGTAAAGGAACATAGGCAGCTGTAATCATTTTTCCTGGGAGGAAAAGAAGAAAAATTATCTTACACAAATTCTGGTTCATTTGATGCATTTCAGAGATTAAAAAACAAAGAAAGTTAACAAACCTGCAAACCAGCGTCCATGAAGTGCGTTAACAGTTGCCATTGCTGCTGGTATTGAGGGACACTTCACGTACACATTACCCTTTGAAAAACACAGAACAGACAATATCACAAAATTGAACTCCATGCCCTATCACACAGTTTTTACCTACATGTACACCCCCACCAGGCCAAGTTAAGTGACTGTTTGACTGTACTTACTTGAGCAGAGTTTTTATCAACATAAATGTGAACAATTCCTCCATGTTTGTTGCACTCCTCAATGACATCGTCCTGGATCTCGATGGCCCAGGTGGGATCATTTTCCCTAAAAAACATGTCAATGTTAACAATCCAATGTGCTCTGGATGCAAAGCAGGTTTGCTGACCTGCATACAGGCCACCATAATCTCTTCTCAGACTGATTTAAATGTGAAAGATGGAAGCATTATCAAGTCAAATTATGTCTATTAAACAGTTAAAGCTAAAATGAGGTCTTCCAACTAAGAATGACCAGCTTGTAAAATATAAGGCTAAAAGGTACTTACGATTGTGGGTTGAACAGGTTGGATAGCTGTAGGCAGTGTGTGGCCAGCGGCTGTGATGGGAGGTTCAAGGCTTGGCTTGGAGCTGGAGTTGGAACAGCTGAAACAAACAGAATAATAATGAAAAATGTGTCGTTGAATTTCCACCGAGTACTCAGAATCAAGAATACTTTATTAATCCCAGGGAGAAATTCGGTTGTTACCGTTGCTCTTAACACAATACAGCAGTATGAAATAAAATAACCAATAAGTACAGAGTAAGACTACTATACTAAGATATGTACAAGATAAAACAATATTTACATTATGAATGTACAAGATGAACTGTGTTAAACAGATATTGCACGGTGTATCAACCAACCCTCCCTACACGTACCTGGTGGAGCAGTGATGTTTCCAAAGGGTATGGAGCCGGTCATCTGCAGGGCCTGCTGAGCAGCAGGAGGAATCTTCAGACCAGTTCCTGTGAAGGGATGGGAATGAGACCTTTGAGTGCAGGTTAATTTAAAATGATCAAACCATTACAGTCGTTCATGACACTAACAGAGAAGATATTAAGAAAACAGACCACAGCTGAATGAGAATCGGTCTCCTTTCTGTAAATCATTTATTTTAAATGGGAAAAGTTTTGTTCTGTTCATTGACTAGGCCTGTCAGTTTTTCAATTCAACAAATTTTTAACACGATACGGTAATGTTCGAACCCCAAGGCATTATGCACTGAGACAGTATATTTAATGATTGGACGGCTCAAATATCAAATAAAGTGACAGCCATATGATTGACTGGTCATTAAAAAAAACAAAAACGTGTTTAGTGAAAGGGTAGGGGTTACTAGCAGAGACGTTTTGTTGAGTAGAACACTTGTTTTAGAATATCTAAAATAATGTTCCTGTGAGAAAACGACAAGAGTATACTTTCTTGGGCCTTTCTTCTAAAAACATACAAACGGGTGCAGTTATAACGAACCCTCTGCTAGTCGAGCCATGAGCTGCAGACGCCCAGTTGTGCCAAGGTCGATGCCGGTCCTCTCCAACTCGTCGTTGTCCAGGAAAGAGCTAGCTGTCGATGAGTCGGAGCGCTCTGTAACATGCCCCACTTTCATCGGACGCCCCGCCAGCTCAAAGCCATTCAGTTGCTCCAAAGCCTTTTTTGCACATTCTGCATCTGCAAACTTTTGAAAAACCACGAGTTAGAATCCCACTACCTGCTACGACATAAGCAGAATGTGTGATATATGAACACTTTAGGTACCGATATGAAGCCATATCCTTTGGACCGTCCCGTCTCGCTGTCCATCATCAGCTGGATTCCCTCAATCTTAAAGACAAATGAAATGTAAGCAATGGTCCTACAAAAAAATGGAAGAGATGTATAATTTATATTGGAACTCGTTCCTGACCTTCCCAAACGGTTCAAAGATCCCTCGAAGCATTTCTTCAGTTATGTTGAAATGCAGCGATCCCACATACAGGCGCATTGGACCTGAGCTGCCCTTCTGTAGATTATTTGCAGCTGCTGCTGCTCTGTTTTTCTCTGCCTGTAATCACATTTGAAAGGGAATGTAGTTATTTTAATTCGGCATACTTGTTTAGAAATATTGAATGTGACCCAGCCCAATGTGACCTGCTTTATCCCAGGGGCTTATTGTTTACATTTTACACAGTGCTCTTCACACCCAGCACTGTTTGTTGGATAATTCCAAACATTTCATCTTAGATTTCATGAACTGAAGACTTGGCCGCTCAGTGTTTGGGTCACTGACAGTCCTCTGTCCCATGCAGACAGCATGGCAGCGGTCTATTTTTATGTTCGGTCACATCGGGTAGAAATAGTCCAGTAGAAGTTATACTTAGATGAAGTTACCATGACCTGAGAGGCCTGGACGATGATGGGCACTCCTAAAAGCCTCTGTCCAGTCAATCCAATTGCCAGTGGTACAGATGAAGCCTCCACAAACTCTATGTATGCAATGCCCTTTGACCTCCTGGAGTTTCTGTCCGAGATCATCCTGACGTCTCTTACCTACAAAGAAAACCAGAACATTTTAGAGATCATTTCCATACTCAGACCTGCAACATTTGATGCGATTATAACATGGAAACCAACTGACTTTTCCAACAGCTGAGAAGAAGTCTTCCAAGTCTCGAGCTCGGATTCTGGCAGCGAGCTGCATACAGAAAACTGTGCGGGCATCCCTCTCCTCTGGTGTTAGATTGTCAATGGGTTGTCTTATAAAAAAAAAAATTAAAAAAAAACATTATAGAAGGCATCTGGGTTCAATAAGTCAAGCTTGTAAATAATGTGTGAAATTATGTATTCATTACAAATCAGAAGACTATAAAAAGACAAAGCCAAAAATGTAGTGCCATAAACGTTGATCTCACCTGATGGGACTCTTTTCTTTTTTGAAAGGGGGGCTCCGACTTTTGGTTCGTTTCCGGCTAAAGTAAACAAAGAAGCAGGATGTGATGTCTACTGAAGCAAAAAAAAAAAAACTACTACTGGGTCTCCCACGAACAGAAGTACTATGAACAATAGACAAGATTAATGATGGCTGACTTCCACTTCGTAGCTTCTGATTTAGGACACTAACTGCACACTGCCATGCTTTCTAGGGACACTTCAATAAACCTTAAATTTTTTAAGCTGGCACCGTAAAATGTGGTGAAGACTGGACTGCATTTCTAATATCTTGCCTTTCTCCTCTATGTAAATAATGAGTTCAAATTTAGATACAACTCTTAATATAATAGAGTCTAGTACAACAACATCTCTGACTATGAACTCCTTATAAAAAGTACAATCACATTCTGCCTATATAGACAATGTGAGCCAAGTAGAAATGGATGTTGTAGCAGGGCTGAATTTGACTCTAAGAAACTAACAGTGAAACTGAATGTACATGCCATCAATGTTAAAGGGGTCACTTACATGGGGCTCTTGCGTGCTCTGTACCGTCCGGAACGTTCCTTGCTTCGGGAGCCACTGCGATGTCGCTCTCTGCTGCGGCTTCGTTTTCTTTCTCGGCTCTTGCTCCTCTTCTTATTTTTCTTTTTGTCTCTGCTCTTGCTTCTTTTCTTCCTAGAGCCTGGGCTACGGCTCTTGCTCCGGCTCCTCCTTTTCCTAAAACAAATGAATACACTTAGTTTTGCAAAGTGAAAAACTGTGTTAAGATTAAACGTTTGACTGTGTAGTTCAAAGATATGAAGCTGATATAAATATTTAAAAACTTACTTCTTGCTCGAGTCTTCATGTCCGTTTGCATGAGAGGACTTGATCTCATCCTAAGCAAGGTTCATAGAAGAACATCATGAGGACGTAGATGAGACATTTCAAGTCGTCAAGGTAAAGGGGGTGGGGTGGGACAAGAGAAAATGCAGAATATATTCAATTAATAATACTTTAAAATTCCTACTGTCATGTCTGGACAGTGTCCGTCCACCACCCCAATAGCTTCCCATCCCCCTCCTGTTTTTTACTGCATAGTACTTAGAGCTAAAAAAAGCAAAGTTAAGGGGGGGTATCCAACATTAGCAGAGTGCAGGGGACTTTTCAAGTAGTCAGATCATCTCCACCATTTCCCTCCTAATAGGCCGTACCCATGCCACTATTTCTCTAATCATGTGACCACGCACGGCCCACGACCACTAAAAGAGATCCTGTGTGGTTGATGTCAGTCCAGTGATCTTCACCCATTTTCGTTCTTGGACTGTAAGAGCTCGATGCCACCTCTGTCACACATCTTGCCCTGAAGCAAACAGGGATTCACACTTCTTAGTAATATTGACGCCCATGAAAATAAATGAATAAAAGTTAGATAAATCAATTAATTCAGCTATGTGTTACACTTCTATTATCTTGAGTTTTCTAATATAACAGGTAATATCTCCAGTCTTTTGACTTAAGGAAGTACTGACTACTGAAAGTTACTTTATAAAACAATGCTAGATAGAAAAAAAGTATCTCTTTGACAGTCAATTAAGTAATATATCAATATCTGTGGTATTCTGAAGCATGCAAAAATCAAGATGCTTATTCACATTACAACTGGCTAATGCAAAGAGGCAGTATTCATGTTTACACAGAAAATAAAAATATAATGCATCTGTATTTTGCATTCAAATCATGACATGGAAACTGTGTTAATATAACGAAGCTTTGCAGCTGAATAGTTTGGAATTCAAACCGAATGTTGGAATGTCAAAATTAAAGTTTGGTCCAAAAACATTTCAATATCAATCAGGATTCATTTGGATAAATAATGTTTCTAGGCACATTTACATCTGATAATGGCGGTTTGACAGTATGAAAAATTTCTTTCAAAGACACAGTGAAATGATTATCCCCTTTTCTTCAGATCTTCCAGTTTTAATCTCGATTGGGACTACACTTTGAGATTCAGGATTGGTGGGCCAATTGTAAATCTGAATACTGCCTCCTTTGCTGAATAGGTAAGGATGGGCTTATCAACCACTGGCATTCACCTTTTTTTGTAACCGAATACGAATTGGATGTTCTAGGTTGAATCTCTTTTAGTCCTAAGGTGAACCACAGTACATCAGTATGTGCACAATAACTACCTTCCTTTTTTTCACAGTTCACAGTGGAATCAAAGATGAATTCATGGGAGTAGAGGTGAGATATCATTAGGGAAGTCTATAAAGAGAGATAGATGTGGATTTATTTATAATTCTGTATTGCGTTTTAAATACTCAATAACACCACACAACATTCAAGAAAACTTTGACACAGATATAAAGGACTCAAAGAGTAAATCATAACAGTGAAACAGGCCTCATATCTCTAATCTTCAACCCACCTTTCTGTATGGTGCCTCCAGCATGGCCTCAACGTCAAAATCATCAGCCATGATTACCCTGTGGGGGGGGAAAACAGGGACAATGAATATTGTTTACATGCACATATACACAGTTACATTAAAGCAAAGGAAGCTGCTTGGAAATCTAAATGAATTAAACCCTTGTATACAGATCACACTATTGATACTGTGTTTCACACAAACCTCAAATGTAAGTGTGTTAGGACATAATCCTAAATGTTAGTCAGTGAATAAGAGCTTACAAAAATCTAGTAATTGCATCTTAAATCTAGTCAAATGGAAACGAATACGTAGCCAGACGGAGTGTGTACAAGAGTTTCCCCCCAACTTCCGCAAGATGTCCGAATATATGAACCACAAACTCCATTATAGTTACATTTAAGTGAAAGAGGCCGGGCTTTATGTGCCACTATTAATGACAAAGATTCAACAACGCTGTGAGGCCGACGTTTTCATTTAGTTTGATGATCAACATAATTGACTTTGTGTGATCAAACACGCGTTGCAGTAAACACGATGCTAACGCTAACTAGCCACATCGAGAAGGTCTCCGTGTTTTCATGACCCCTGTTTTTAATAGTTTACCACTGCGCTAGGTGAAACTACGACATACATGAATGCAAATAAACCATTAGATATGCGCATAAACGAACCAGGTTGAGACTAACTACTTTCAATTGTTTGCAGCAAGGCCAGGTTTCACGGTTGGAAAACAAGCGCTAAGTTAACCGTAGAGCCAATATGGCGTTTCCGCGGCAGCAAGCTAGCTTTTTAGCAAACATCGACGTTACCGTTTTAAATCGATGAAATGATGTACCGACGTCAAGAAATCACGGGAAATGTGCAAGTGAAGAGATGCGTTTCGACGCTTCCTTCTAGGCAGATCACAGAAAGCTAGGATGTTATCAAAATTGTCGATGTTATATAACCTTTTTCCTCTGTTAGCAAGTATCTGTAGCAGGATTTGGCCTGGTATCAAAATGCTCGCCTTCCTTCTTCTTCGTTGTCTTCCTGTACATTGAGTGTTTTTTTTTACGGCAGCGGCAACATGTGTGTTCTCCTTACTGCCACCTACTGGCGCTTATGAGCATTACAACGCTCTTTTTCTGAAACTCTCTTTTTTTTTTACCACGCTTACAGTCTGTGGTGAACTGAATCTAAAAATGTCCTCTAAAACTTTAAACCATTGTTATTATTATTATTACCATTATTAGAACACCACTCTTAACTGTTAAATTGTATGGTTTACAGGAGTCTATGATCAATATACATTTTAGTTTAAAAAGAAACAACAAAAACGTAGCCTAGGCTATATAATAACTCTCAGAGATTTTTAAATGAAATGTTTCGAAGCTTAAAAACACATTTTAGAGCATCACATACACACATCCCAATCTTTCTTTGTGTGTCCTTTATATTTCAAGAAATTGGGTGCCCATCTGTATCATGCGTAATAGCTAGCCTATATTGTTACATTATTTTATTGTTTATTATTTGATTTTTAAATAATTTTTTAAAATATTGTTCATACATTTTTTTGTTCTGGCAGATAACTTCCATTCTTTGTTAGTTTAGAGTAAATGCCCCCTTAATAAAGACGTCAACCCTAATGCCCATGTGTGTTAACCATGAATCAGGAGGTTGGATCTCAAGTAAATTATCCTCATCAATTTTAAGGTAGAAATTTGAAGCCTTGTTTGTTTATGTTTATTCTCCCTCTTCACAGTTTGAGTTTGTAACATATAAACATTAAAATTTGAAGATGAAAACTGTTCCAGATCTACTTTACACTGATGGATATCATTACTTCAGTTCATACTCAACCAAAATACCAATTGATCTATTACAATAATTCATAATTTCTTATTTTGTTCTATATATATATATATATATATATATATATATATATATATATATATATATATATATATATATATATATTCCCCCTCTCCCCTCCTTTGCTCATCTACCAGTATTATATCTCTAAATCCCAGACCTGTCCTATCATCCATACATTACAGTAACCCTCACTGTTTGTATTGTAGGCTACATTGTTTGTCTATTGTCTCTATGTCCTCCTCTCACTTTTACCTTGTAATGTTTATTTTAACCATAATTAAACAAATTAAAATATAATTTGCACACTCTGTAAAGGTACTCTGAGCTGCTTTTAAATTGTACCTCCATCTATCCCAATCAGATTTATAGTAAAAAAAAAAGATGCATGCAGTTGTGGCTGATGTTCTCTGTGTCTCGAAGTTCAGTTTGGTGAGCTTCAAAACCAGGTTGTTTTCAGCTTGGATCTGTGGTCCCCACCTTTGCTTTTATTTTTATCTATAGAGTCTGCAAAGAAAAAAATAAGTCATCCTTGGCAGCAGAACTAGAAATGTGTGTCTTTTTTTGTATAGTATCATCCACAAGCATTGAAGAGGTCATTAGCTGTATATGAAGGAAAACTGTGGAGAGCAAAAGGGGCAGAATACAGTCAGCCATAATGCAATTCTTAACAATTTAGCTTTATTAAATGTTTTTAAACACATATCTGCATTCAACTGCAGATTACAAGCCACTCTAAAATGTCAGCTCTCAATCAGCTCAGCATTCTCACTTGTTAATGATCTGGCAGTAAACAATGGCAACACATGGGAATCTAAAGAAATGCATTAGATGATCTTGGTACATGTAGGCAATGACATGGCTCAATAAGTCATCCCTTTAAAAATAATTATTTTACTCCAGGTACTTGATTAGAATTGCCCATGAGTGCCCTAACATTCATTATGTTACATTTGTGCCTGTAGGACAATAAATAACACCACTACTAGATTTATTCAACAGTGCTGGACTGATATCAATGATAAAAATGATTATCATTGACGTCAACTTATTTACATTGTAATGAATATAAACCTTTCAAATAGTCACACAATTCTTTTGCAGTTAGTCAGTTGAATCATTCATTGTCACTATGTTTTTCAGTCTAAGGGGTGAGTCATAGTCAGGAGGGACTTCAAAAAACAGCTCATCGTCAAAACACAAATCATCTGATGGAGGTGAGAGGTAGGGCATCTTCAAAACGCAGCCTGTGAGGAGTCCACCAAACGCTGACACTCCAATGGTGGAGACCACAGCTGCAACCTGAAAGAGAGCCTGTTCCTGAGCTGTCCTCCCCAACCCTGGCTGTAAACCTGGAATCAACATCTGGAGCTCCTGCAGCTTTGGGTCTCCTTCCACTGGCGCTCTATGAGCAAAGATCTCATAGAAACTGGGGCCATAAACCTCCTCACTAGCCATCAGTATTGCACATATCCCTGCAGCACAAGATATAAGTCCTGTTAGACCGTGCAAATTGTGTATCCCACACTGATCCTGGATCCTGAAGCGCCGTGCTAGGAAGGGGCTCAGGTACTTATATCCCAGCATGCAGGCTGTGCAGCCCATCATACCCAAAGCATATGCAGCTGCAGGAGTTATCATCATATCCACAGATGCTCCAACAGTCACGCCTCCAGCCAGGGTCACATTCTGAATATCGGCCATGGTGAGCTTACCGTTCTTGTTCAGCATGGCAGAGAGAGCGAAAGCTGTGAGCGTGGAGGCGCTGAGGCCGATGAAGGTGTGCAGGATGGCTCTGTGCTGGTCGTCTCCTTTCAGGGCTAATGCTGAGTTGAAGGAAGGCCAGAACACCCAGAGAAACAAAGTCCCCATCAAGGCGAGGATGTCAGACTGGTAGCTGGTGTTCTCCTTTGCATGGCCCTCATTTAAGCAAGGCCTGTACAGAACAAAAGTCACGCCCAAGCCGAAATAACATGCAAAGAGGTGGATGAGAATAGAACCTCCAGCATCATTGATCTTCAGATACTTGAGCACAACCCATTCTGTTACAGCAAACACCGGCACCTCCAACAAGGCCATGACCAGAAGTTGCAATGGACTGGTCTTTCCCAGCACTGCCCCGAAAGATATCAGCACCACAGCACAGGCGAACTCTGCATTTATAAGGTTGATCACTCCGAGGTGGATCTTACCGTCATGGCTGAACTGGAAGTATCCCTGCACCAAAATGGCCCACTGGATTGCAAAAGTAGCTGTGAGGAAGTTAAAAACCATCCCTCCAAAGCCATACAATCGGAAAAAAGCCAGTAGGCTGCCAAAGCCGATGAATATCATGACCTGTATGTCGGTAAAAAAAGGGTAGTCCTTGTACACTGCATTGTCCATGGGGTTGGTCTTGTTAGTCTGAAATCTGGCGTCTGCATGCTCATCGTAGGTGACAAAAGCAGCATACAAGGTGACCATAACCACCTCTATAACAAAAACAAACAATGGTAACTTCAGCCGAAGGCTGGCCGACTGCGTCTTCATCTTGATATCTCGTTGGAGCAAATGGCAGTCATTTCTTTTGCAGTAAGGTTTATCTCTGTGTAGATAAGACAGTTCAGGGGCCTTGGTGAAGCCTCTCTCGAAAAAAACAAACAAGCTTGCAATGTTCAGCTCAGAGAGAAAACCTGCTGTGAGGACTTTGGCCATTGTAAAAGATCTGTAACTGTCGTGATACGTCAGCATTTCTGTGGTCTGCACAATGCAAATCCCCATTGGCCAGTTTGATAAAGTGTGCCCACCTTACTGTTTACAAGTGTTAACAACAAAAGGGGGTTTCCCTGATAAAGATTAGTATCATAAAAACACATTTGATAGACCTTCATTGAAATAATAATTTAAATATTCCTATAATTCTGTCCTTAATGGGTTCGATCAGAGTTCGAATTGTTCTTTCAGACTACAAATCAAAGTTCAGAAAAGAGTATTATTGACAGGGCAGATGAAGAAATACGGAAAAAAAAGTTTTCATGAAGTTAGCACTTTTTCTAAGAAATTAGCTGTGATAAAGAGTTATCTTTCTCTTAACTCTGCAGCTGATAAAAGGGTTTTTTTTTTGCTTTTGTTCAAGGTGCAGTGGAGAAATCAATCCAAACCTCACACACAGTGTTGAGCCATATTTTGTTATCACATTTTTTTACTGACATTTTTTTACTGACATTCAAAAAATGCTTTAACTGGTCCTGATGCCTCTGACATTTAACGTCAATGCCACCAGCAAGTCAGTTTCAATCAATAATCAATCAATCAATCAATCAATCAATCAATCAATCAATCAATCAATCAATCAATCAATCAATCAATCAATCAATCAATCAATCAATCAATCAATCAATCAATCAATCTGGTAACTTGTTTCCTATTACTTAAAATCAATACTTCCTCTCACATTGAGTACAATTTGATGTTCTAAAACATAAAAATCAAAGTGACAGCCTTGCACATGTAACAAACTGAAATTAGAGTTGTGCCCTTTAAACGTTTAGCGTTCACAAAGTCTTTCTTATTGACTGCCGGGATGAGTGATGCTGAAAAAGACAGTTGACATTTGAAAATAATTATTCAAATATTAACAAAACTCTTTGACCTCAAACTGTTTGACATAAAAAAACAACAATAAACAGAATTGCAGTTGTATTAAAATTATTTAATTTATTGCATTGCGCCAACATTTGATCTGGTTTCTTCATCCACTCATCATTAATAATTGCATGAGACTTAATAGAACAAAATTAACTAAATATGTGTTAAAGGACAATCCAAACCTTCGATTTTTATATCTATAAAAAGTGTATTAACACAGATTACACTTGTTGTCTCTAAACCTAAAATCACAGATCTATGTACAGATGTCTCATCTTCCCGCTCTTCAATGACATTTACTGTGTTCACTCAGTCAGGTTCACGCACACACAGCATACAGACACAGAGAAGCACACTTCAGTCTAAAACTGTAACTCTAAACGTCTGCAGACCAGTGACTGATAAATCGACTGGAGGACTGCGATGCCTTTATAAGAGTCAAACAAAAAAAACAACATCAACAATAGTTACTTTTCAGAGGAATAAAGGAAACATGAAAATGTACACATATACAGAAAAAAGACGTGTGTCATGAGGTGAGGAATATCCAACAACGTTATAAATGATATATTTATATAATTAATGATATATTTATATAATTAATCTAAAGGAAGTCAGAGTACTTACAAGTCTTATGATAACCTGGGGGAGCATACTAAATGCTATGGATTTCTCATTCTAGAAGTTGATGCAGAATTTATTTGTCCAATGTTGAAATATATATTAAAGGTGAAGATTAAATATAAACAATCATACTCTTTAAAATCTGTTCAGGGACAAAAAGTTAGATCATCAACTAATACTATTAAAAGCTTTGCTTCCATACTTTATTCTAAACTATACATGTTCTGTTGGATTAGATTATAGTGTATAATGAAGTAACGGATAACGCGGCATTACATTTAAAATGATTAGAATAAAATGTATCTAAAGCTTTTGTCTTAACAATTATATAAAAATAAATACTCTCTGTTAAAACTTCTGATATATGATTTTACTGATAGATGTCTTTTACTGATTTTCATTAAAAATATTTAACTTCACATCAAATGTTGTACTTTAAAAAAAATGTTTTTTTTTAACATAATTCCCTTGAAATATGTTTGTTGTAATGATACACCGAAACGAGCAAATAAATATAATAAATTATGTTTTACATTTTAATAAATTGTAAATATGGAAAAAAAAATGAGCTCCCTGGAAATACAGTGAGACACATACATTGTGTATGTAACGTGTGTATGTGCGTCTTTATGATCCACATCCAGCTGTGGGGATAATGAAGTAAACAATCGGGTTAGGGATCATGATAATCTACACCGAGTCATTGTCTTTTTAGTTCTGTTAGTTCTGTGAAGCTCAATTTACAAACAAACAAATGGATAAATCCCTGCCATAATAAAAGATGAGACTGGAATGAGAACATTGTTTATGGTTGGAGCGTAAACTGCAAATCCCACATATCATCATTGACATAGATGGTAAATAGACTTTGGGCAGTAAAATGAGATTTAAAAAAAATAGGAAAGTAGTGGTAAACCTAATGGATCCAGTTGCTCTATGTACTGTATGTTTTGGGGAATTTATGATATATTGTATACATATAAGCCTTCCACTTTTGTTTTGTATATGTGATGTATTCCTACATTTCCAGTTGATGATGTAAATGTATTGAATGGGCAAACCTCTTCTTCCACCGTTTTTACACTAAAGACAAAAAAACAAACAATGAAAGACAAGGAGAAAAAAACCAGGACAAAGACGGACATGATAAAATGAATAAATACATAAATAACAATAATAAATTAAAGAAAATAGTTAAAACACCCCTCTTTACAAATGACAAGGGTCAAAGCAAAAAGGACAAAACGTTACTCTTACATATCAAAAAAAGGTAAAGTGTTTAGACGTGTTTGCTCTGAAAGAACTAACCATCTGTCGTAATCAGCTGACAAGTCGAGAACAGAGCCTGCTGCATCATTCTCTGCGTAACCATTAAAAGGTTAAATATACAAAAGGAGGGTGAGGGGGGATTTTTTTTTTTCCTGAAACGACACAGAGGTAGGAGAGGGTAAAGTCTGTGTGGGTGCAGTTGAAAGCCCTTCAGGAGTAAATGGTGATGACCTCACGTCCCCCGCCGCGCACCAGGAGGACCCGATTGAGACCCTCAGTGAGCACCTCGAGGAACTCCATGTCTGAGAGACGATCACAGTGAAGGAAAGTAAAAAAAAGAAAAAAAGAAAAGAAGGTGTGACACCAAGCATTATGTTAAAACATGCAGTGAAGCGGGAGGTTTCCAATATCTGAAGTGTCAAATGACACAAAACAAACAAAGGAAAACAGACAAAAACATCATCAAACTTTGTTGATGTTGTGAGTAAAATGTCTGTCCACTAGCAGCCTTCTTTTTTATTGACAATATAAGTAGCCAACAGAAGGCTTAATCCATCCCAGAAAATCCTGACCATCTCTTTTTTCAGTAAGTGTGGAGGAGCAAAAGGTTTCATTAATCCCGCAGGTGCAATTACATCTCTAACATGTGATACAGTGCAAGATGTCTGTTCTTCTAAATGCATTTTCCTTTTCTTGTGTCAACGTAATCCTTGCCCTACCTTTATTTTCACTTTGTTAATACCAGAGCTTTAATTTATTCATAAATAAAGTAATTATTAGTTTATTTTTTAATGCTGCCCTGCTTCAAAAGTATTCCCTTCTGTGATTGAATAAGGACCTGAACTCCACTGAACCTATGTGTCCAGTCAGAGTAAATGTTCTGTGTTTTACGAAGGATACAGTTTTCATCGCCCACGCGGTTCTTGGGTGGTCCCGGCATGTTGAGCAGAACAAGCTTTGCCTCCTTGGACTTCTTGGTGATGACCTCATTGAGCCGCATCGCTGTATGCATACGCCTCAGGTCTGTCTGGTTCCTGATGGCAAAAACATTCGGCCACACTGAGGTAAGATAACAGATCACTCTTTTTGCTGCTCAGAGCATATACAGAATATCTCACTAAGGATGGCAAATACTTACAAGTTCTCCCATTCTCTGCAGCAGCATGTTAGGATGGAAATAACAGTGAATATCATACAGCCGCTTTATTTATTTAAAGAGCCAGATTTTAGGAATGTGCTGTTATGTTATGTGTAACCCTCTATAAATAATGATCTTCTAATACTCAAACAATGTACTACAAAGGTTTTATGTATCTGCATGAACAGCTTCTTTTGAAAATATTTTTTCTTCTAAGAATTTTTTTCCGTATTTCTATTAATCGCAAAGGATTATGGTGCTTTTAAAGCGCCAGATTCAGCCCACAGGCTGTGAAATCAACAGGGTTAACACTATTTGTGTAACTTTAGGTCAAAGGTTTGTTTGTCACTTGCTTAGAACCAAGAAAATATCTGTTTGAACCCAGGAACATGGGTCAGTATGAACAAATATTGACCACTGATCCATGTCCCTGTGGGCACATTGATAGAAACTGGAGTGGTCACTCACGGCTTCATGTTGAAGAGGTCTTTGCCCGCCTCTGCGTTGGCTGTCTGTCCCTTGTCTGCAGGCGCAGCAGGAGAGGTGGGGCTGGTGGGTGAGGCTGCATTCTTGCTGTGGATCAGCTGTACCTGTTTAGGGTTGGAGACAGCCACAGACTGAGACAGGGACACCGTGACGCGACAGTGTGACAGGGTGAAAGAGAGAAAAGAGACGCCTGTCAGTAAAAAGGTGAAACTCTCAGAGCCAGGAGCCAGAGGGCAATCATAGAGCAGCCGGTGGAATGAGTGAAACGGTGAATTGCTGTATATGCTGCTCTTGTGATAAAATATAATTTTGCCCAAGCCAGAGCACAGAGAGGAGAGAGGGAGAAGTCAATAAACAGGTCATTTCTCCTGAAAGGGACATGCAGCATTACCTCGTCTTCTGGTTTCTCTGCCACGCTGGCTTCCTCCACGCTTTGCTGTGAGCGCAAGCCGGGTGGGTTTTTACGCCGAATGGACCCGCGGGAAGAATCTGTAATACTCTGGATCTGTCGCAAAAGTATGGAAAAGAATATGAGTCATTTTGTAATTTCCCTCTGGAACTGATTCTTCCCTCCCTTAGAAGAGTGAAAACGAGTCCAAACACAACACCTTATTATAAACCACTTCCCTCCCACAGAGCCAAAGAGTGATAATTAAAATGTCCACATAACAGTCGTGTTCTAAGTGGACTCTGCTGACTACACTTGTTGGTTGCTTTATTCTATGAGAGCAGGTTTAAAAAAATTATCCATTTTCTAAAGTTGTTTTGAAGTTTCTGATTTACCTCTCTCTCCCTCTCATTCTTTGTCAGATGCATCTGTTTGAGGATCTGTGAGCGTTGTTCCATCACCAGTGTCTTCTCATAGGTGTAGGCTGAAACGTCACTGTCATGCTTTAGAACAAATCAAAAAAAGGCATTTATTACATAACTGTCAAGTGTTGAGACATGAGTCATATAAAGGAAAAAAAATACGGTTGTGTAAGAAATCTGGCTTTGATCTCAGGACACAAAACTATTTTTTAATACAAAGTTAGAAGGACAAAAACTTTCATCCCGCAGGATTTGTGTGTGAACTCAGACCAAGAGTCGCATGAGGCTCTCACCATCTCCACCACTTCCACCTCAGCATCGATGCGCAGGTGATAGAGGAAGATGATGAGGTCTTTTTTCATCTGGATGCTGTTGTCATCCATCTGAGCCACAGTGAAGATGCGCATCTTGCATTTCCTCCACACCTGCAAGACAAAACAGGAGCATTAAATCATAAATTATCAACACCTTCGTAATGTTTTTGAACACTGTGTGCTTTGTAAGTTGTGTTTATTATTTACAAAAAGTTTTACTTCTGGCAGTATCACGTGAAACCTTTTCAGATGTGAATAGTTGCTCGTTTCTCACCTTGTGCTGGCGCAGGAGGAAGGGCAGGAGCATCAGCATGCCTCCATCGTGGACTATCCACCACACGTCTATGTGGCCTTCAGTGAAGCGCTCTCCATTGGACGGGTAGCTGTGGATATTCTTTGGGACCAACAAAGCCATACTGGCTACTGTTGTCTCTCTGACCACCTCTACAGAGGGAGAGAGGAAAATAGGTTTGTTATGAGCATTATAGAGGGCCAGGGGAAGGTATACCTCACTTGGGTTAGTACGTATTTTCATGAATTAATTCATCTTGATAATCTTGTGGATATATCTTTAAATTGTGTCAACCATCTCAGAGTAATCCTTCTTTTAGGTTTGTCAAGCTGTAATACATGTTGTGAGCAGAAAAGGAAATGTGTCTGACATTTACGAGTCAAGGTGATGTCTTCTTTCTAGCCTTTTAGAGATGTAACGAAGCAGCCAGGAATTTGTGGGCTGTACCTTCTAGCAGAATATAAGCAACACTGTGAAGATGAACACTTTGCCACTTTGCCCATGATGGCCAATGTTTGCCAATGTTTGCCAATGTTTGCCAATGATTTCCAATGTTTGCCAATGTTTGCCAATGTTTGCCAATGATTGCCAATGTTTGCCAATGATTGCCAATGTTTGCCAATGTTTGCCAATGATTGCCAATGTTTGCCAATGTTTGCCAATGTTTGCCAATGATTGCCAATGTTTGCCAATGTTTGCCAATGATTGCGAGATCTTGGTCAGCATGGGTCAGCGATGGTCACTTTGTCAGCCATGTGTGTTTTGTTTCTATGTTGTCTGATCATGGCTGAATAAATCTAAGATGATCCACAGTCTGTTTCACGATTTCATCATTGTTCATCTACTATAGAAACAACCCCCACCTAACAGTGAGTTCTGTCCCATAGTAACCCAGTGGTCCGATTAAAGTTTGTATATATTTTTTAAGCAGCAGTTTTCTGAGTGTACAACACAACTATCATTTACTCGTCACTTCGGTAGTACCTATAAAGTTCCTAAAATGCTGGTGGTACTCAGGCTGTTTCCAGTTTTTGGGCCAGCAGACCATCACAGTGTTGTGTTTCAGACCTCCCAGTCCCCCAACCTGGACCAGGTGGGACGTCCCATCCCTCAGGTTGGAGGAGATGACCACCTGAGAGAAGCCCTTCACCTTCTCCGTCTCCATCAATTTACGCAGAGACTAAAAACAAAATGCAGAGAAAGAGACACCTGTTACATATTCTGTGATAAATGTATTCAACTGTGTTTGTAGTATATATTTAGAGATAAGAGAATGGACCTGATCTGCCCTCTGGGACTCCACATAATTGTCGAGGAAGGTTCCTTGAACCGACGTCCCGACGATGGTAAGACCCTTCCCCGCTTTCAGCTGATTGGTCAGTGAGAGAAGACGAGGCTGCTCTACGTTCTGCTCAGCGTCCACACTCACCAGAACCATGATCTGAGGCCTGACAAACAATGTCCAAAAGCTAAAGATTCAATGGGTCATATAAGGTCATCAGTTATAGCTCAAAACCTGTGCACACTGACCTCCAGTTCTTGGTGTGAGGCGGTCCCTCCTCCAGCCTCATGAGAGCGAAGCGTGCAGCGCTGAGCGAGATTCCCCGAATCCCATCACCCCACTCCTTCTCAGCTCTGTGACACAGGACATAACACATGATGCGGGTGTTGTTATAAGTAAATACTCAATAGTATCCAACTAAACAAGAACAACTGTCATAGTATTGAACTCAGGTTTTTGCAATCCAATCTAATTATTGTGGTTTTTCAGGGCTGCTGTTATGATAATGACTTACCCACAGAACTCAATGTATTTGTAGATGCAGGTGGCGATGCCCATGGCAACTATGGCGTAATACCAGGAGCAGATAAACATGAGTGACAGACACAGACTCATACCCAAGAAAGACAGAGCCCTGCAGAGGACAGGAAGACACAGGTTTGGTCTAACTTAACTGAAATATCGGCCACACATCTGAGCAGATAACTCTTTGATAAATGTTTCAAATTCAGTCTGCTGCTGCTAAAGTAATACTGGAAAAGAGACACAGAAAAGAGGTGACCACAGCATGGTTTAACATTTTCCCTCTAGCTAGAAATTCAAACCGGATCTCATGCAATTATAGTTTTGTGTTATATGTATCTAGGTTTTTTCAACACAGCCACCCAAACTCACCAGTGGTAGAACTTAAATCGCGGCCTCCAGTTAGGCGTCCTCAGCAAAGTCTGCAGTGCACAGGCAAGATTCACAAACATGTAGCACATCAAGAAGAACCTAAAGAAAGAAGGACAGAATGTGGGTGTGAGGAAGAGTAACAAAGTGAAAACTAAGACGTACAGTACAGAATGATCCCAATCACAGCAGGCCTCGACAGAAAGGAACATAGAGGTTACTGCGTACTTACATGGAGAGGATGGGAGCGACTGCATCCAGGGAGGCAATGATGATACCAATCTCACAAATGCTTGCAGTGAGCAGGAGGGCCCAAGTGGGCTCCCCATTATCTTTGCCATGCCCAAACACCTGTAGCAACATACAAGGGTTGAATTAAATCACATTTTGAATAATTTTCTAGGGAATAAAAGCACAAATGCTAGACTGGATTTGAAATATGTCAAATTATGGATTGCTAAATCTAAAAAAAAAAATATGCCTGTCAACCTGATGCGACTAATCTACTGACCCTAATGCATTAATTATTTTTTAATGCAAATGTATAATATGACTTTCCTGCTTCATATGCGAATGAACAAAGCATTGTTAACACACAGCTCTCTGTTATGAAACCTCTGTCTCCTCACCACAATGCATATGAACACTGATGATCCATTGATCAGTATGTGGAGTCATAAAAAGAGGCTACTTCTGTTGTAAGCCATTCATTGAATTAACACTCAGGTAGTGATAGTATGTTCATGTGCTCAAGTTGGGTGTGAGGTAACATCTGTCTAAAATTGTGCAGGGGCAAATGTAGCTGTCTGGATGGTTTTTGTATCTACATTGTTTAGTAATAGGCGTCTCTTTAGTGGTGTGCACGATGAGCTGGATGGGCTCAGTTTATTTTGGATGTGCAGCAGGGAAGGGTCCAGGATGTGGCCAGGGTTGCTTGGGCCCCACATGTAGTCTAATTTGAGACACCCTTAAAGCCTAACGCCTAAAGCCTGTGTAGCTTATATAAACTCTGGCTCTCTGTTGCGCTGTGTTGACTCATTATCTCACCTTTAGAGGTAGTGCAAGGGTCCCCCTGTGTTTTAGCTTGTTGTGTGTGTAAAAGTATAAACACAATTAAATAACTTTCTGTGTATTTTCTCCCTATTGACAGTCTCTCAGAGTATAACTTGGGGCGCTGGGTTTGTTTGGTTGCTACGCCTTTTGTGTTGTGTTAACTGTTGCCAAGGGCCTCCCTGGCAGCCTTTGCTTTTTGTTCCATTTTCTGGGTTCTGGACAATATAGTTTTGTGTCAGGTGCTTGGCAGCAGAGGTCTGGTTCCTCGTTTTCGGTGCATTATTTATATTAGGAAGCTTTTTGGGGCTATATACAATGTCTTTGTTTTTTCCCTCTGCAATCCATCACTTGTGATCGTTGTGGTTATCCTTCATGGAATAACTTTAAGACACCCCAGTTCCCCCCCCCCCCCCCCTCCTAACAGATACAAGATGTCTTTGCATTTCAATGTGGCACATTTTGAGTATTTTAAATGTTTAAAAAGTAAAAACAGGTATTTAAAATTGTAATTAATCTAAGATAGCTATAGAAACTAAAAAGCAACCTAAATGAGTACTTACTCTAAGGAATGGGATGATGCCGTCTCGAGAGATGGCCTGTAGGAGACGTGGCGCTCCAGTCAGACTCTGGAGGCCCGCTCCGCAAGTGGAGAAGAAGGAGCCGAACACAATGACCCATGGAGACGGCCATGCCAGAGTCCCAATCACCAGGTTTCCATTGACCCCTTCACCAAACCTGTAGAGTAAGGCCAAGACATAATACTGAAATAACTTATTCAATGGTACTTATTAAATTCATATATCTATTTGATGATTTTATTTTTAAAGATTTGACCCTTGGCTAAGCCTCACTCTCCCTTGTTTCTGTTTCTCTGCATGTCAAGAAAACACATTTTTGGAAAGCAGGGGACATTTATTCCAAAGGAATTCTTTAACAGTCATTTTTTGCATTTTTGCAACTGCATTGAATCACTGTGTAGGGAATGATGAATTAACTAAAGGTTGTGAAAAGAAATAAACATTTCTACATATTAACATCTGGAGTTGCTTTTGAGTTATATGGTCACAATGAAAAAGGGGACATGTCTATAGTCCCAGGGCTCTATACACCCAGGGTCTTACGTTTAAAATTACAACAAGGGTTTTATGTTTAATATGTTTTTTAATATGAGGCAATAAAGAGACCATTTAAAGGGTTCACGTTCTAATATATTTTCTGTGGTTAAATGTTCAATGTATGTTTCCCTGCAGGTCAGAATGTTAATAACCAACCCCGTATTTAAACTACCTCAGCATTATACATATGTTTTACTCCCCCTGTAAAGAAAAGACCAATGTAATATAACTTCACATGGGTGAGAGAAATGTATAGCAAAGCAAGGCAAGGTTCAAGAGAACTTATAGTATTTTGCCAGTAATCAGGTACAGGTGTGTCAGGACACCCAGTAGAGAACTTGTTAGGTGCCCTGGTGTGTGACCATTGTTCCTTTCCAAAGCTTATATGTTTACGACACAAGACTGTCAAGTTTTATTCTATCCTCATTATTCAACACTGGCTTTCTGGTTGGGATGAGCAACATGGCATAATGGTTTAAATATCTTTGCAATCACATTTTTCAACAACAATTAAAAAACATATAGGCCTACGACAACATTGGCAGTGTAACCGCGATCTTAGGATCCATACATGCAAGCTCCAGGCAGTGACAACACCCTACCGCAGGCTTTTCCAACCTTGGGCTGCAGACCCCATATGGAGTCGCATGGAAATCAAATGGGGTCCCCTGACATTTCTAATAATTCAATCAATAAAAATATACATTGTAGCATCCGTCCTGAATTATAATACAAGACATTATCCTGTTTAGCATGAGCTACTGGGAGCCAAAGCCCATGCTAAAAACATACAAACTTGCAGTATATCTGTCTGTCTCTCATCCGTGCGTCATGCTCCAGCATTACTTTTCCAGCCTTGTTAATACACCCTCACCTCACTGTACACATTGTACACTGAGAGAGAAAAAAATCCTCACTTTTTGCACAAATCTCTCTGCCCTGTCTGCTCTGTCCAGGTTAATATACATTAAATAGTCTTAGTGTGGTCTATGAGTATAATTCAGTCAGAAAAGTTTTTAACTTTTTGTTTATTGGCAATGCCAAAGTGTTTTTAACTGAACACAGCTCCCCCTGTAAAGAAAAGACCAATGTAATATAACTTCACATGGGTGAGAGAAATGTATAGCAAAGCAAGACAAGGTTCAAGAGAAATTATAGTATTTTGCCAGTAATCAGGTACAGGTGTGTCAGGACACCCAGTAGAGAACTTGTTAGGTGCCCTGGTGTGTGACCATTGTTCGTTTCCAAAGCTTATATGTTTACGACACAAGACTGTCAAGTTTACAGTCAAATATTGGATGAACAAAAAGGACTACTCAAACGGACACTCAGAATCAATCTGACTAAACTACTGTTGCTAAGCTCTGTAGTAGACTCACTTGTCCCTTAGAACGACTCCTTCTATACAGGCGCCAAACAGCACCACACTGGACATGTCTGTAGAAACACTGTTAAGAAATACACAGTTGATCCAAGCATCCTAACTTGCAAAGTGTTAGATAAAAGTCCTCGATCAATCAGCCTTTCCAAATCGACACAGTTTCTGTTTTATCGTCCTCGACTTGGTGAAGGATACACACTATAGAGGTGGTGGTGATGGCAGCAATGGTGCCGATAGGGATGGACTTCTGAGCATCGCGCAGGTCACCAGAGCGGTTGGAGCCGGCCATGATACCTGAGAGAGGAACAAGGGGAGATAATAAAATCAACTACATTGTGTTTTTTTTTTTTATAAGTACACATTTAATGATAACACCTTATGCTCTTCTGTTTCATCTTCTAAAACGCATTCCATGCACTGTAACCTTTAACCCATGCTTCGCCTCATGCTTAAAAATGTTCAAAAAGATTTATGAAGACAGATGCCATGGCTTATTGCCTTAAGCGTTTTTTCATGAAGTTCTTGTTTTGAGGGAAATTGGAGTGAGGAGTTTGCTTATTGTTAACAGTTAGAAAAGGCCACGGTTATAGCACACAGGCAATATATTTCCACAAAACCCAAGGAGAAGAATGAAACCAAATAAGCATGTAACTACCATGACTAAAGGAAAGAACGTGTCTGATCTGGGTACATATTTTATTTTTATGTATGAAGAACTGATTTGAGAAGCTGGTGCAACAAGCTACAGAGAGCCTTTAAATATGCTATTCTTAAAAACAGCCCCTTAGCCTGTCAACAACTTGTTTTTTTATGTACCAACCTGTGACAGATGGAAAGTAAATCCCGACCAGCAGGGTGAAGAAGCTGGTGATGTCGGCCAGGACATAGCGGTTGGAGCCCGCTGGGGGACTGTCTGGATCTGCGTCTGAGGCAAGCCCACGTTTCTCCAAGAACATACCTTTTTCCAGGTAGTTACCGAACAGGTTTTCTAAGAGAATGATTTAAATGAGTGTGTTATTGTTTTTATTTAATGAAAAATGAAAATGAGCTGCATGTGTGAACTGAAACTGATTCCAACCAACTTTACCAGGAATTTTTCATGTAAAAGTCGATGCAAGCAGGTCTTGATTTTATTTTTGTGTCATTTTCAAGAGCACAATTGTGAAAGGGGCTTCAGATTGTTTGATCCTCAAAGGGTTTGGTTTTTAAGATTAATAGGCGTCTATTACCTGCAAGGATGCCGCTTGTGACCCCAGGGATACCCTGAATCTCGGTGACATTGTTGGTATTGAAGTAATCGTCACATGTGGCGTTGATGCTGTCAGAGTCACAGAAGGTCCTCCACAGTTTGGTGGTGACGGTGTCGTTGTCTATTTCGATAACCTTTGCACAGATGTCGTATCCTTTGGATAGAATAGTACGGTTTCCAAGGAGACAGACACTGTGAAGAAAGTTAATAATAGTCATAAACTATCATCATATCTGGAGACTTTTCCTCAAAAAACAATCACTTACGGAAACACGGGAGGGTCAAGGGCGGTCTTGATCACCCCGGCGTAAACAGCCAGGATGGAGAGGATGACGCAGGCCAGGAAGACCAGCGCCAGCTTGTTGACATACTTGACCCCGACAAACACCACCAGTGACATAAAGCTCAGTACGATGGTGCCATAAACCCGCATGTTGTTGAGGAGAGCTGCCTCCGCCTCCGCCCCCTCCAGGCCCTCAATCTTAAATATGGCAGCCTGGGGAACAATATAAATCTGACAGGATGGATATATGGAGGGATCGGATGTAGAGGAAGGAGAATGTGGTGGAGCATGGTGGAGAAGTTTGGTCATCCAAAATGGACCTATGTTCAAAAAGTGAATTGGTTAAGGATGCAAGGACGCGTTTGATTTTCAATCACTAAAAGAGCTCAAAATCCAGGACAAAGTTTCATTTCATCAAAATGTAAGCTTTAATATTGTCAATAAAAGTAGAAAGGAATGAAATAGAGTTTCTTTATCCCAATAAGTCATCAATCACACCTGTATCTTTTCTCCTGAAAATGTTTGTAGTGATAAGGGCCTGCATATAGAATAAGCAAGGAGGGAAAACAGACACTATATAAACCATCATTATGTGAGTGATGAGAAAATAAGGCTACTTACAAGCAAGATTTCAATACAGCCAAGAATGTACATGGCACCTGCAAACGTGGTGCCTAAGTAGAAGCAGATGCCAACAGCTCCTCCAAACTCAGGCCCCAGGGAGCGAGAGATCATGTAATATGAGCCCCCAGCTTTGAGTCACAAACACATATGTTCAAGAGTCAGAGCACAGTTCTTTCATACGTAAAGCCAATTATTGCACCCCACAGATGTCCACTCACCGGGTACCACTCCGTTTGTTGCGATGGCACTCATAGAGATGGCTGTGAGCATGGTCTGAAACAGAGCAGGGTGACAGAGCAGAGTCTGAGAGGCAGCAGGTGGGGATGTCAACTTTGAGGTGTATATGTATATGTATATTATGTTCATCTCATAATATACATTGGAGCATCAAAATGAACAACTTAGCCTGTTCATACCAGACAAAGGTATCCTGCCCAAGTCTGGGAAATGGGTGCTTAAAGTATTCAGGCCACCTCCATGAGGAAAAAACCCACAAGGTAGCCTGCCATTTAAATCCCTGCTAAAATCTTGTTTTTTAAAATAATTAATTTTTTAATGCTGTGGTTGATAATGTATTTATTTTATTTCATTTTACTTTACGGTAGCTTCTTCTATGAATGGTTTTGTGTTTTGTGTATTAACGTTCATAATTTATTTAAAATGTACAAACTTATTTGTAGATTTGATATCTAACATTGTGTAAACTCTTTAAACATGAGTCAGGCTTATTTTTTTTCTTTCTGGTGCTCTTCCTGTTTTTCTATATTTTCCGTCCTTTCTCAACTGGAGGCATAAAAATGATAAATAGGGTTCTGGATTTTTTTATATTAAAAGAGACCTTATTGGTCAGTTTAAAAGCTTTTAACTCCACCACAGTGAAAGTGATCGACTCATGAAAATAATTTAATAATTTGAGGAATTTAAACCTCTTATTATTGTGTCTAATTGTTGTATGCAATACATTTATATATGAACATAATGGAAACTTGGGGATGTCATTCTGCATAAGTTGATCCAAACATTTTTTTGGAACAATTAATGAGAGTCCTAGTGAAAAGAATATTCCAAACTGCAGCACTTGCATATGCACTTAAAATAAACTGTTATATCAAGCATTTAGACTTCTTCTGATCACAGGGACAATGGGAATGATTTACTTTAATCTGAGGGTTATCAACAAACAAATCTGTAGTAAAGCAATATGCAAAATAATTAGCAGGGACACACAGCAGCCCGATGGAGTCTGTTCTGTTCTGCAAATCAGATTATCAATCAGAGAATGCATAAACATAAAAAGGTAAGAGTGGATTTTCAGTTTTAAACACGTTTTGTTAAACTTAATTTTACAGTTTTACATCATCTCTGTCTGGGGTTTAAAGCAGCATTACACAAACTCTAGTAACTGAGTACTTATGTGCTAAAGAAGACCTAAGGAACCTTGTGGCAAATTCAACAGGCATGTTTTTTTTACGTGACATGGATATACCACAGGCAGGGACGTCTGCAGATTTACTCACTGTGGAACAACACATGAAGACAATGATGAAGGAGCCCAATACGCCTCCGATCCCAACCATCCAGGTCATCCGCAGGAAGAGGATCACCCCAAAAATGTTCTGGATACATGGCAGGTACACACCCATCAGAGTGCCTAGCTGTGGAACCTGAGAAACCCAGACCAGGAAGGTGATAATGTCAGAGTATGTGCAGCTCGCTTCAGAAGCAGCTTACCCACATGGATTTTTATCTGGTTGCAATCTATCATTTACCCATTGTTTTGTTTGGCCTCCTTCAATATACTTTGCCTTGCCAGCGGCAGCAGTTTTAGTTTAAAAACACTACATCTGCTTACAACTGCAATACAAAGTTTGTTAACCATTTATTTAATGTTTGTGCACTTGTAATGAATGCTAAACTGAGGTATTTAAGTTACGTGATGGAGCTACTACTATCACTATCAATCTTGTTTATACAGACCTTTTTTTTTATCAAAACGTGTTTTCATGTTGTATCTTTTGTCCTGTGATGGAAGAAGAGATCTCTACTGCTTTTATTGGGTTCACACACTTCACATCCACCATTCCATCCACTTCTCATCTTAGGTACTCCTCTCTATTGTCTGGGGCCTGGACGGGGGGCACTCTCTCTACGAGGGTGCAAAAGGTTGCATTGCACCCTCATTTTAAATTTCTGCAACTTCAATTGAATGGACGCAAAAAAATAACGATAGTTAAAAAAAAAAAAAAGTAATCCAGGCTTTCAAATGACATAATCGACTCAGATCGTGTTTATTACATCCATGATCTGATGGGCTTTACGGTGCATGTGACCTTTCCGTTCAGCGGGGACCACATGAGGGACCCATACCACCGAAAGTGTTTTTCATTGCTGTTGCCGGTCACTGTAGCTGCACCCCGTTTAATCTCAGCTGCACCCTAAGTCATTTTGTTCTAGAACCGGGCCTGGTACTGTGTACTGACATGAATAATAAGATCAACTACAGCCTTTGCTCTCAGATGCCTGGTTGACCTTACTCTACCTTGACAGGTTTTTTAGACGGACGTGCCCCCTCCTCGTTATTCTCGGCCTCTTCGTGCTCTTTGCTGCCGGTCGGCAGGTTGGAGTAGTTTGCCAGACTGCTAAGCAGAGAGGAGACCATTGGACTGGTATCCATCTCCTCCTGCAAGACACAAACACAGTAACAGGCAGTCACATCAGACCTGGTGTAATAAAACAGATCTCCCTCATTTTAATGAGTTCAACAGCAGTGAGCGAGGTTTTAACATCCAAGGGTAGGGACGTTGTCCTTACCTCAAACAGAGCCATATTTTTGCCGTCATACTGCTGGCTCTTCTCTGCATCGCTGGCTGCGCTGCTGTTGATGAAAGGACTGCTCTCTTTGGGGTTCCCATCACCTGAAACACAGAAACACCAACCAGAAAGACTTAGAGCTGATGATCAAAGGCTTTCTGGAGTCAGGCTCAAATTACAAGTTGTAAATCATATCAGTGTGTTGAAACGCAATGACATTTTCTCAGGCAAAGAAATTCCTACTAGAAGGGCAAGTTGAACATTAGAATTTCAATGTAACTGTTGTTGCCTTGCAATTTCAACACTGTCACTTTTGGTTGAAAACTATCTCTTACTCTAACATGGTTTGAAGGTTCTCATTGTAAGGAGGGAGGGGGGGGGGGCAGAGACAAATAGGAGAGAGTGCCGACAAAAAATAACTAGGATCTAAAAGGGCAAATGAAAAGAAAACTGTTGCAAGATTTTGTTTTAGACAGAAATGATAGATAATTACAGGGAGTAAGGTCAAAGGTCAAGATGATATTGATAAAAGTTACATGGAAAAAGAAGACAAATTATTTTTAGACACATACAGAACATTACACTTCAGTCCTGTGTTTAGTCTTTTGGTCCAATAATATTTGTTTGTGTGCTCGATCTGTGTGCATTCGATCCGGGCTCATGGTTGGTATGACTGTGCCTTATCCTGCAGAGCTGCTATCCACGCTAGCTCCACTCACATTTAAGATTTGCAATGTGTTGCTTAAATAGCGAAGTTGGACTTTTTGACGTGTGACTCAGAGTTTGATGCAGATCACATTAGAAGGGTACCAAAGATGTTCTGCAGTTTATTAAGTTTGTCACTACACAGGCTGCTACAAACCCAACAGTTTCTGTCACGACGTCATGACATGCCTAAACAAAAACATCCATTCTTGACCTGTATAACTCCTGCAGATTATGTTACGAGTATGTTACATATTGGCTTTTATCAGAAATTTGAAAAAAGTGAAAAAGATTCTCTGAGTTTAAATTAAAATCTGTTTTCGTTGTTTGTATTTTTACAACCAGCAGTTAACACTTTATTATCGTGTTAAATGATTGCGTAAGAGCGTTAAAAACAAATGTCAGGAAGCCAATTCGAGTAAATCACAATGGTAACGCGATGGGTGGGAAGACCAAAACAATGAGCTCAAAGATGATAAAGGGCTTTGGAGTTTGATAAAGGGTTTGTCAATAGAAAGCACATGTTCTAACTAACTCTCAAAAAGCTCACTTAATGTAGAAAACATTGACCAGAGCTCTGATGTGTTATGACTGTGAGTGTGTTATTAAAGTGTATGTTTATTATCATTGGAGCTGCCTTTGTGGGGCTTTGTGCTCTTTTCTTGTTTGTGTGTCTGTCTGTCTTTGTGCTGTAAATAAATTCATTGTCTTGGCATAAAAAATTCATTTGGCTGTTGCTCATCATCGGGAGTGAGGAAGGAGAGGGTCTCTCTTATGCTACGTCTGGTTTCCCCCTAGGCTTGGAGTAACAGTCGTCTGTGGAGAAATTATACCATAGTGACCAACAATTTATCAAAGGTTTTTCTAGAAAATATGAAGTTCTCATGTCACACTTATAAATGTATTACAAACTATTTCAAAAGATATGCTAACCCTCGTGCAGTTTTCTGTCGATCATTGTGTTTAAATTAAGCAAAATAAAATATAGAAAAAGAGAAAATACTGTCCAGAGCACCTTTAACTTGATAAAAGTCAAGATATGTTTAAGAAGATTTCTATTAAGGATACTTTTATCACAGTGTTTTTTTTAAAAAGCAGATATATTACTTTTAATGTCACCCTATTTTTATAGGATCAAGTCTGCATGTACTCTGTAATGCACTTCCTCATTTCTCCAGGTCTACACTCTTCTGTTAATGTTCACATTTCGAGGCATTAAGACAATCCTGACCCAATCCTGGAAAACAACTCTCAACATCCTGTTTCCCACGATAAAACAACCATACAATGTAAAACAATGCGTTCTGGGAAAGACTGTGACCAGCTTTCCTTATTCCATGAAATATAGGGAATTACCGTGAAAAGGGTTACATTCAGGGAATCAACAAAATAAGTTATAAAAAGACGTCCTGCAGCACCTAATAAGTGAAAGCTTCATAATCAAGTTGTTTCTCTCAGGTTCCCAGGCTGCGGCCGTATTATTCACTAATCTTTGGAGCAAAGAGGAGAGTCAGATAGCAGCTGAACTGCTCTCACGCAGCACATAATCCTCTGAGCGACAACTGCTCTGCAAAAGAAGCCCCTCGCCTTTTTAATTGGATTAGAAAGCTTTTTGATTTAAGGTTGATTTTAAGATGTTCAGAGAATCGAATATTATATCACTTTTAATAAGTAACAAACATGGTATGCCCTCTTCCTATAGGCGACTTCTTCATTAATAATGTTTCAAAAAAGGTGTAACCTTGCATTTTCTCGGGCTATCCAGTAGACAACAATGAAGACGTGTTGGTTACCTGTTGTAATCGGGAGTGTCGACAGTTATACACACAGCCTGTCTGTGGTCTTAGTTGTAGTTTAGACGATGCTGAAGCCAACCACCTGAGTATTCTGTAATCCAGCATGATTTGTAAATCTGCATTTAAAGCTCATTTCAGCTCTCGGCTTAGAGTGAAATCAGCTTTTAAAAAATTGCGATTTAATCATTTTTTTTTAAATGTCTTTATGTGTAAGTGCATGCGCACATGTGTGTGTGTGTGTGTGTGTGTTTTTTTTTGCATGTGTGTGTGAGGATATGACTGTGTGTTTGCCTACTCTATTCTATGTAGTTTGAGTTATTAACATATGAAAGATTTATTATGAAATTCAGGTGTGATGGTATTAAGTGAAGTCATTCAGAGAAATTACACAACATGTAATGTTAGGAGAACCATTTGAAGTAATAACGTTGAGTACAAATAATTCCTTAAACTGTTTTTCACTTTCAAACGCATTTTGTTTATGTGAAGATGAAGGGGCCAGAGCGGATAAAGAATAAAAAAAAGCACTTCCCAGTCTGTACTTCACCTCTGTATTCTCCCTCCAGACTCTCAAAGAGTTGCTAAAACAATCCATGTTAATCACGCATGAAGCTGCAAGTCAAGGTCATTGGATAAGCAGTGATGGATTCTTGCTGGCGGCCCTGAGATATTACCCAGGGGATGGGAATGTTGTGTAATACACATACTTCATTAAACCGTGCTTTTGTACTTTCATGCATTGAGCCTTTCATGCCAAAATGGCCTCTAGTTGTCCTGAACAAATCTGTATCTCCAGAGCAAAATAAAAACTTGTGTTTTACCTGCAAATGCCAGTAATAATCATCAACCAACAAGCTGTACAAACACACCCCTCACTTATATCTCCTGAGATTAATCACTTCGCCCTGCTCACCCTTTACCCTGAGTGACGTAGAAGTAAAAACAACCAACTAGAGCCTTTTTTTCTAATTGATCTCCTGAGGTTTCAAAAGCCCTCAGTCCAAATTTCTCCTGTTAATGAAATGTTTTTCTTTACTGCATGAACTGCATTTTGAAAAATTACTATCAGTAACAATTTACTACAGGAGTCACACAGCAAAATACATACTTCTTCATATTATCACACACATCACATATATAGGTTTGTGTTTGTGTGATCATCTGGAGTGAGAGTGTCAAGCAAAGTACAAAATAAGACTTTATAGAGTAGCTAGTTCAACTTTGGTGAAGGTAGTGTATCTCTTATATTGTGAGCATGATTTTCAGAAAATTGTAGTCGAAAACTTCCCTGGCTGCAGATGATTTCAGTTTTCTTGCCTATGAATAGTTAAGCCGAGAGTTTGCACTGTAGCCTCATTTCTAGAACATTTAGGGCTTATAATGCTTTTTGTGCCCAAAGATGCATGTAGAAAGAGATCAGAACTAAAAGCTGATACCCAGACAATAAAGACAGATTAAAGTTGTTGTTTTTTCTGTCTCTTTGCAAAGCGGTAATCCTAAACTGATACAACACTCTTAGAATCCCGTCCATCTAATTGAACCTGCTCTTTGCTCCTCTTTTTTTAAATCCTCCAGCTCTGTGTGAAAACAATACAGATCTCAAGGTTTTTTTTCTTGACAGAGAAACTGTGCATTACTGAGTGGTCAGCGATGTTTCCTCTAACATTTTAAAAACCCATTACAATCACTGACATTTTTCAGGATTTCCATAATGTGATCGTGAATGTGCTGCAGCCTTTATGAAACTTTTCTCAGACATAAAAAAGAGCATCATGCCCGGGCTTTAACTAGGGTTAAAAAACAGACAGAAAAATCTCCACTGCTCAAGTACACAACACATTTTAGCCTCAATTGTTCCCCCTGACCCCTCCTTGTTTTACAAAACTCTTAATGGGAAGGCTGCATGTGCTGGAAATGCTTTTCTGATCTCATCCATCAGTGCAAGGTCACATCAATGCAATGTATTGTTAAAAGCAAACTCTAAGTTTGCACTTCACTGCTTTAAAAATGAATTTTAGCTCATACTTTATTACTGATGTATTTTATGCGTCACATGAGGGAGCCTGTGGGGACAGAGAACGTATTGGAGAGAAGACAGTCAACTAGTCTGTTAGAGCTGTACCTGGGGCTTTAAAGCAGGAGGAAGGCAACATTTTGGTTTCCTCTCTTGACTGTTATGCATCCAGACAAACTCGACCCAACTAATTTTGCCTCTGTATGAGCCCATACATGGCTGAAATATGGAGCTTTACAGAACTATCAGGTCATTGACTGAGTAACCTCATTAAAGTCCCCACAAAATAGAACTTGGATAATAAAGAAAGATAGTTGCCTGATGGGTTTTTCGCTCTCACACTCCACAAATAAAAATGTTACTATATTGCTAAGGTTAAGCATGGACAGAAGTGATTCTTATGAGGCTAATTAACATCATAATTGTATAATTTTTCTTGTTTTCGAGACTATTGTCTCGAAGGGGGGAATTAAGTGTCTGACGTAACTAGGACAGAGAGAATATACTGCTCCTTTAAGTTTATAACGTATACATCTGGAGAGAATTTGTATCTGAAGGAGATTTAGGAGTCCCCTCAAGTTGAATGTTTACCTTAAGGTGTTGTCTAACAGAATTGCCAAATATGGCTGTGTTACATGAGGGTTTTTATGTTTAGGTGCATATAGGCGATTGTCTCTGTATGTTCGGGGGAGATCATTTTTGGCTGGGTCTCTGCCAGGTCGAACCATGGCGAGCCTGGAGATGCTGCTTGTTGATATAAGATTATACTCTTTGAAAGCAAGTCAGTCTCAACGGCGAATTTCTTCATCATCAAACATATCAACAACAAGGAAATCCACATCAGTATCTAACTGCTACAAGACAGAAGGCATGACATAACGTTGGGATGTATTTGATTGGATAGTTAGCTTCAATAAAGCTTTTTAAATGTTTAAATCCTATTAATGTCCCTGAGTGCAGGATGAGTCATCAGACGTTAGAAACCGTCTGGAAGAAAAAAATACAGTAATTTTGGTGTAAAACTACTCAGATAACGCTTAATTGAAAAAGATAAATGAACATTTAACACAGGAATGCTGGATTTAAACTGGGAAAATGTATTTTGAATTACACAGGGGTCTATTTTAGGATTCATTGGGCTTTATCGGAATGCTTGGAGATTAAAGAGGTTAAAAAGTGACCAACTAAAGAAAGATTCCTCGTTTCAAAGATATCAAAGAAGTTTCAACAGGCGTGAAAAGCACTCAGGACTTATCTGAATGAATCTGCAAAAGCCTCAAATTCCTGAGGATATCCATAAATAGTCACACGAGGTAAATTGATAAACATCAACACAGCAATGAAACTGTAGAACTGAATCTAATATACTTTAGCAGAAAAAAAGGAATGAAGGCATTTAGTGCAGGCATTAAAGTCCATATGGCATTATGGCCACAGTGAGCACAAACACAGAGAGTATCTGAGGTGACAGGTGGGCTGATGGGAACATATGAAGCAGTAACATACTGAGTGGTCTTTGTGTTTGATGAGCTGGTCGGATCAGGACGAGCTGCCTCATATGACCTGAACATTCATCATGTCTGAGGTGAATCACTGCCCCAGGACGACCTCTCAGCGTTAGTTTGTCCTTCATGTGCATGAGCAGAAAAACACACACACACACACACACACACACACACACACACACACACACACACACACACTGGGGCCACTGTGCTGTAGGTATCTAACCTGGCGTTTTTAAAAGCATACAGATTGCTATGTCAGATGGTATCAAAAACGTACCTATGGAGAACAGGAATGTCTCTGTATTTGAACAAATGTTCTCTAAAGTATAACTACGATTAGATTGTGGTTGGCCAAGTTGTATTGTGGGTAATGTTGATCAGCTTTTGTCAATGAAGAAGAGTGTTTGGGATTAAAAATAGTGACAGTTCTGCTGAATTGATTGAATTACTGCTTTTTAATGCTCAGTCTGGAGCCGAACAAGGTGTTGGTAGTGCACCGCTAAATCCATGAGGTACTTTTTCTAAACTGTAGATTGTTAACGCAAGCTGAGAATAAGAGGGAGTTGGAAAACAAGAAAGAGAACAAGGTACATCAGAGTTGCAACCCTTATAATTCAGAAATGATTATCAGTGCTTGAGGAAAAGGAGCACAAACTTGATCTAAATACTGATTACCAAAGGAGCTGCAGAGTGAGAAGGCTTTGAGAGAATACAAACCAATTCTCAAATCTACTTTTTAATTCAGCAACAATATTTCTGTAATGTCCGGAAAACAACATCAGCAAAAAAAAAGTCTGAGTCATACACTATTGCTCAGGAGCTTCAAATAAATGATAAATCTTCAGCCTACATCCCTGTTAACCCCCCGAACAGACATTCATGACGTATCGATGAGACGTGATTGGCTCCGGTTCTGCAGATTTACCAAAAATAATATTGTTGATATTATCACTGGCGGGCAGCAGGCAGATGAAAAGCAATGGGCGGTGTAGACTTGTACCCTTGATGTGACATGGCCATTACAAAATGGACAGTTTATACCGGCTTTTAAAAGCTTAATAGGGCGCAGGCTCAAGGGGATTATCTAGCAGCTGGAGGCCACAGAGGAGGGCAGAAATTAACTTCAGCATGTGAGAGACATGCACCAATCAGCGGAACAGCAACCTCACATTTACATCAATCACACGTGCACCTCGTTCATTTTCACCTCGCCTGCTATAACTGGGGAATTAAAGCTAATTCCATGAAGTCATTTGTTTAATTTATATCTATCTCCCGACGGACTCACACACACACACACACACACACCCACACACACATACACACACACACACACACACACACACACACACACACACACAGGATTTACACTGTTTGTCCTTTTTTTTCTTTGCCAAAATTGAATCAACTTTGAATTTAAACATCACGGCGTACACTTGGTTCTCACTTGCATCCACTGTTTGTAGCCTACTGAATATTTGGTCAGGTTGCATCTGCGTGAATCTCTCTTGAAGAGTATTGATCATGCTCTACAATGTCGGACTGCCAATCAGTTTGTCGGTCTACAACTTTGAAAAGCTCTGAACCTCAAACAACTGAATCACCGCCATAAAACTAATAAGTGTTCATATATCCCATAGGATGGATTCTACAGATTTCATTGATCCCAACATCAACTTCAAACTTAATCTTGACTAGTGTTTGCTTTTATGATCAAACACCTGCAAATCAGATACAGCTGTAGCCTTCATTCGAGTTAGCTTACAGCCTACTGCTAATTTGTGATTGCTAGCTTGCTACGCTACAATGTGGTCGTACTCCAAAGTTTTGGACAACTAAAGATTCAAACAAGGGGGATGACTCTATAGATGATATTTATTAAAACTCACCCATGAGCAGTGCCATCCCTCCATATCAGCAGAATATGTGCTGTGAGTAGGGCCTCATCATCTATGAAAAGCCTCATGTTTATTTTTTCCTACTCATCAATCTGCTCTCCGTAAGGTAATGAACGTTAAAGACTTTAACTTGGGGTCAAACCAGAGTTTCTTTATGGCCACATCCAGGTGTATTAATAGTCAGTATATTAGCAATCAGCGCTACTCTGCTCTTCCTGCTCCTGTTCACTCTAACAAACAAACTGCGCTGAGAAATACTTATTATTATTATAAATGCACTTGTTGTTTGACCTCTTCTGTTAAATGTCAACTAGTGCAGCTGTTTGTACATGATATAGTTCAATAATGTTACCACGTTGGTGGGCGCATATTGATACGCCATGTAATTAACATCAAGCCTTCTCCTCATGCCTCATACTACATTTTTGAAAGGAACATGGTTTTATGTAGGAATAAGGAATCTTTAGTTCTGAAATAAACTTTTAATTTTGCCATTCAAAAAGTCTGAATTTACAGAAGTAAACACTCTCAAGGTCCACGATAGTAGCGTAGGCTTTCCCTCTCTAATATTAACCATGGGGTGAAATAAGTTGAATTATTTTTTTTGATACAACAGAGGTTGAATCAGGTTAAACTTCAAATACAGTGAGAAATGTGTGCTGGTGATTGCAGAGACCTGAGGGACACTGTTCAGTCTAGAAGGCGATGATAAGATAAGGAGATGCGTTTGGGCTGGAAATCTACCAGTCCTACACGAAACTACACCCTTTTTTTTATCTGAAACTATTGACGGATTGATTACAGCTATTGACAGATACGGATAAGGTAACTGACTGTAGATATGCTAGCTGACACGTACTCAACTGTGGGGACCATTAATTGTCTTGACTTGTTGCTTTTAATTTAGAGGAATGCTCTGCCTGGCAAACAGATGTACAATATGATGCTTTGCTTCATTTGTAATCTCTCTCTAAACAAACACTGCTCTTGCCACACTCAAACATCCTGTCGGAGTCCTTCATGGATCAAAAATAATCAGGAAGTTCTTTATCTGATTTGAGCATGAAGACACAGTGAGATGGCCTGTTTAAAACACCCAGACATAAGTGGTTTATTTACATTAGCTCAACCGTCGTAGCCATTGAAATCCTGGGTGGTCCATTAAATCAGAAATTTGTTATCTATTATTTTCAATTAGTTTTGTACTTACTGATTAAACATCTCAATTTGTCTTTTGTGCTAATGGCTGCATACTTTTAATCCAAACTGAGTTCAGTACATTGTTACAAAACACTTGGCATCCGCATGCTAACATAAACCATATGAATTTGACTGGAAAGTGTGTCTGCTTTTTTATGTGTAAAGCAGACACATGGTCTTCAGGGACAGAAAAAAGTAGTTATCATTTTTGTATACTTTATAAATCCCGGATGGTTTCATGGAGAGATGTTAGGCTCAGGGGGCTTCACACAGGGGGCGCCTCTGAGCTGTTGGAGTTGATCACAGATGTCCCATTTCTTCCTGATAAATCTTCTTTACCTGCATTTACTAATCAGGTGAATTGTGCTGCATTCATAATACATATCCAGCTAAATTGTGGTCCTGCAAAAAAAAATGTTCAACAACAACAAATAGACTTCATGACAGAAATCTGAGAACTAACTGTGGGCTGCAACATATGGAATCAATACAGCCATGAACTCTCAAGGGATAGTTCACATCTGCTGCCTCCTATCATACATTTGTCTAAATCCCTGATGTTTGCATGATGGCTATATATTTCCTCTTTCCTTTGCAGTGATTTTAGAGACATCAGAACATACGCATGTAGTTAGGCTTGTCTAACACCTTGAGATCTTGTAACGATGCCAAAAAAGGGAGGTGAAAAACTGCTGAAAATTCAAACCAGCAAAACAAATTCCAGATATGAAGTATTTTTGTGTTAACTGAAAAACACATTTGTGCCTCTAAAATCAAGAAAGTCTGCAAGAACATAAGAGCCATGACATTTCCCAAACAGAGAACTGCTCTGTGTTCCTGTTGAGAATGAAATGCCGTGAATAATTCATTAAGCTAACGAGACCACCCTGTTTCTGCTGGTTCACATGTTTGTCAGCCAGGCAAGGCTCACATTTGGAAAGAGGAAGCGATCGGCTCAAGTGCATGGGAACATTATATAGTTTACACATTTTGTATAAACTTGTATAATCTCTAACTGATCAATAAACAACTGCTTCACCAAAAATAATAGAGACAAGAACTTCAGAGCTGACACTGAAGCGATGAGTTGGAGCAGCACGAGGGTCACACAACAGTTTTCTACCGTAAGACCAAACTGTACTTTATAGTGAATAATCCATTAATGACATTGTCATATATAACAGGGAATATATCGACAAAACTTCTAATATTTCAAGAAGGCTTAAGGAAAGGTTCATCTTCTGGGGTACTTATTGACTTTGTGAGCTTAAATATCTATATGTGTATTACTAAGCAACTGCCAGCAGTAGAAAGAGTAATCTTTGCTCTGACCAAAAGATCATTAAAGTGATAAAGCCACGTAACTCTGTACTTTGGCTATACGCTCCTGATCAATGACATCTGGGAGGCTCAGCTAGTTGCCAACCGAAATAGTTTGGTCATTAGGCTGTCAAGGCAAATTCAGTATCTGCATGCATTGGCCCAAAATGACCATTTATGTATTTGTGACTGGCTGATAAAAAAGACCCTTTAATGAAGCTTATACAATGTGATTTGTTGGCTATTCTGATGATTGATATACATTCACTATGAATTCTAATTCATGTTTACTGTAGTGGACAATGGCCATTTGTACTTTTTAGTTGTTGATCTTGTGAAAAAATAGTTAAATTGGCCGTGGTTTCAGTGTCAGCATAGTCTCAGGGAAGGCATCAAAGCCTAAAAAAGTCAGATGAATTATGAGGATATGATAAGTCATTAATATTAAAGTGTTTTTGTTTTGTTTTATATTAACATAAGGTGAATTATTTTTTTGTTGAAAAGCATAGATTTGGAAAAGCATTAATTATTCGCTCATCTGTCTCACGGCCATTTAATTAAGAGCAGGCATAATAATAGATAAATAACTCTGCATGGGATTTACATGGGATGGGGTTTACAAAAAGGTGGACAAATATGTTAATTTCTCAGTATCCCATCAGTGACATGCATTCAGAATCTTCATAGTTGGCTGACTGGCAGATTTAGTTATACCTTCAGACAAATCTATGCTGCTTGTTTCTTCTGGTTCCAATGTTTTTGTGAAGCTAGGTTTGCCAGCTGCATGTGGACTTCATTTTCTCATAATGCTTCAAAGTAAAAAGTAAATGAGTGGATTCCCAAACATTTTAAGTGCAGTTTGATCAAACTGAAATCAAAGCCATTCCTTAGTTATTTAAAGGGTCTGCATACTCAAATGACGTATTGTTTTCCTTTAAGTTTCTCAGTTCCGGAAACTAAAACCACTTTGTTACGATTTTTTGGGGGAAATATCCCATTCGTGGTTTAAAGAAACCACTGTGAAATAAGTTCGGTGCCACCACATGAAACCTTAATAAGAACCACTCACTGTGATATAAGAAGGCCGACGCTATGAAGACAGAGGTTTTGGTTATAAAACAGGGGAAAAAAACATGACCAAAACAGATTTTTTGGTGAAACCTCCATGAAAGACAAAACCCACAGATACAAAGTGTTCTTTTTGGTTTACAAAAAAATGTATGAAACTTGTTTGGAAAATACCAAACTCAACCAAAGTCCAACTACCAAAGTGCTTTACAGGCCTCTGATTTTTTTTTATAGCCAACCCCTATTAATAATACTAAAAAAATTACCTACCTACTTATTACCTAAAATTACTTACCTAGTTTTTTTATTTGAACACAGAAGGAAGAGGACAACACAAACCTTATGTATGAAATGAACACAAATCACAGAATTGTAATTGGTAAGAGAAAAAGAAACAACCACCTCCCACACCTCACTTTAAACATTGAATGCTCCAAAGTTAATCTTTCACCTGAGCTAATTTTGTACCAAATTTTTTTGAGAAAACTTGAATCAGCATGGTGTTTGTACTGACTTGCACTGTTTATTCACAAGGGTTTCCCTTAAGATCATAAAGATTGACTGACTTAATTTCCTCCATCTTGTATTTTAATTTTCCCTCAGTCTCTACTTCTAGACTTTTTTATTTGTTTGTCATGAGCAGTTTGGGAGGGCATTCAAACACTGACCTATAGCGTATTATTAAAGGCAAAATCACTATTACATAAAATGCATCAAGTCCAATTTGAGATGTTACTTTTTACATTTTGTGTTTTCTACTGGCAAACGTTGTGCTTACCTAGAATTGGAGAGATACTAACTAGAAATGTAATCCATTTGAAAGTGGAAATCTTGAAACCAACTGGACATTTTCTAATAGCCAAATGACAGTTAACAGGGAACAACATTTTTTATTCCCTCAAATCAGATTAAAAAAAAGGCAAAAAAGCAAAACAAGACTTTAACTGTCTACCAAGTGCAGACCTTTACCTGTTTGTGTCATGTTAAAGTCATCAGTTCTTAACACTTTCATGTGTGTAAGCTATGGATCCACCACATAGGACACAAAATCTAGGCAAGAACCTTCCAACCCAATCATTTATAAGGTGAGCATAGTTTTGTTGAGCGGAGCTTACACATGCATTATATCGGCAGCGTACACATGCAGATATAATTAGACTTAGATAAATACTTTTTATTGGGCTTTCACACTTGCAGAAAACTCTTGAAAAACTCTTGATATTTCCAGGAGGAGCTGTGTGTGTGAACACAAACAGTCACCTTTTTCCCTCTGACTTCACCTGGTGTTTCTCCTGCCAGACCCCTAGTATTTCTTTGCAGCAAGTCCGATTGAGCTGATATGAGAACGCCGCAGGAAATTCTCTGGAGAATTCAGCTCGAGCCAATGGGAGGGGAAGTTACGTTTAAATCCTGTGACTGGAGTGCATAGAGTGTATGCACGCGAGCGTTACGATCTCTGTGCACGTACTTGAACTCCTGCACTATGTTTTCTGTTCGTCAGTATGTTCTTCTACGCTCCTCTGTTGATATTGTGATTCCGTTTAGCTACACGTAGCATTGATATGTAGGCAAATATTCTCATTATAGCATCATATAGGGGACTGTGTTGCTTCGTAAAATACTTCCCCCGTCGTTTGTTGTTTGTCTGACAGGGATAGTCTCCCGCGGTGAGGAGCACATGTGAAGAGCCAGGTCAGGAGAAGAGCTGGAGCAGTCCTCCTGGAATTATCTAAATATTTTCAGGAGGTTCTTTTAATTTTCTTTTCCCAGGACTTCTTGACTACAAATAAAAAGCAAGAAATTAAGAAAACTTCATCTCTAAATACTGAAATAGAAATAAAGTTATACTATGAAGTATTTTTGCACACATCCCGTCCTCACCATTTCTCTCACTGTTGAGAGAGAAATGGTGAGGAAGGGATTAGACCACACTGTATTCAATAACCACTAATCTAAGACGACTGGCTGGAGTGAAGTTGTAGCTCAGAGAGAGGATTAGTGAACGTTATATCACGATTTTCTCTTTCTTCTTCGTCTTTCTCCAGTTCAATCACTCTGCAGCTGAATCTCAAAGTGTGGTGTGATCATGGTCTAATTAAAGTCATCAAAGCCTCAGCCAGTCATGTGACTGTGAAGCGCTTTAGAAAGTGAAAGTACAGAACACCACCACAACAAAACACTTGTTGTTCAAGATCCCTGTTCCCTTTAAAGATCACGTCTTGATGTGTTACAGCCCTATGGAACTTCTGTGGTCTTGTTTTGTGTAGTCCTGTTTGTATTGTGAGAAAATAACAAAACTAGAATTTTTTTTTCAAATCTTAATGTGAGACTGTTCTTACAAGAATTAGGAGGGCAGTCTTGCGTGAGGTCTGTCACAGCATGGGATTCTAATATCGCCAATGTTTTTAGTTCATAAATGTCTCACTGTTTTTTTCTGTTTTTTGTTGGTGAGGCAAAAAAAAAGCTCTTATTCTTTCAGTATTCTTTGTTTTGCGTTGAACTATAATTTTACATTGCAAGGGCTTCCATCAACCACCAGTGGTTGGTCCACAAGAGAAAGTAGGCAAAAGTTGGGTACTGTTTAATATCTAAATTTGACATCCAGATGTAGACAAACAGTAAAAACTGGTCAGGAGGGAGGAGGCTGTTTAGAATAGAGGGGACCCAAAACACACCTTTGATAAAGGCCTGTTGCTGTTATTGATACAAGCAAACTTAACTGTAATCTTAGACAACTTTAAAGATGCCATATAAAATAATAGCTGAAAGCACATTAATAGCTCAATATTAAACATGGTGCTCAGAATACAAAAATCTCAACTTTGTTTTACTTCGCTCACATCACTCTCAAAGTTTTGTGTAAGTCAGAAAAAAAGCTGCTGTTCTCAAGGAAAACTCTGCTTGCGACTACCTGTTCAGCACCACACAGCTGGAACACACATTAGCACCAAACGCTAGTAGAGCAATTAGCAGCTAAAAGTCCCAAAAATATTTCTCAGATATTAAAGACTGCATTTCGGACTTACATTGATAATTTATTTGGAAATACAACACAACATGAATGCTAATGTATTTCTATAACGTAGATAATTACCTATAATATCTATTTACTAACAAGGACAAAATATCAACTCTGTAAGTTGGTAGTATGTCTGCATTATCTTTACAGCTTGTATTGCTGCCCCCATACATCTGTAAATGCAGATATAATAAAGTTAGTTCATAAAAAGCTTCTAGGCATCTAGCTGCTAGGAAATCAATGGTGACCTTGATGCTGAACATCTGGGTGTTTTATACAATCACACTTTGTCAAGACCCAATTTTCCATAAACGACACTATGGTTAAAACTTCAACAGGATTGGAACTAGCGAAGCAAAAGCAAAGCAAATAAAATTATGAAACAAAATAATGTTATAGCATGCACTGCCAACAGTGTTAATGTTAGCTCAACTACATTAGGTTATTGAAAGTGTTAATCTGACATAGCAGGGCATCACAGGTATTGTAATGAAGGTAGGTTTATTCTAAATACCATGGTCCACATACGTGAATTAAGTATTGGTACATAAATATACATACATGTACACAAGATGTCAAAATCTCCTGAGTCTAACTTCGACTTTCTGATCCTCTCACTCTATAGATTGAAATAATTATCTTAACAGACTCTATATACTAACCATATTCCAATCTGTCACTGTTGAGCCCCACTCCCTCTGTAAGACACTTCTGTCAAATGCTTGAGGTAAAAAGTTTGTGTGAAATGTCAGACTTGTGTCACTATTGTTGGACACTGATAGCCGATACAGCAGCGAAACAAGGAAGCAGAAAAATTCAAATCTATGTGGCATTAGGGAGTAGCTTTACATAATGCATCACTCCTCTGCAATGATATAATGCCTCCTGCTCAACATAATGACAGCTCATGCCACGGATACAAGAGACCAATGAAACATAAACTGGACTTCTAGCTGTGCTCACATGCCCCCCAACCCCTCACACACACAAAAACAAAAAAATGATCATGTCGAGTTATTCTGTATTTTTCATGTTAAAAGCTCATGTTGCCTCATTGATTAATTCTGTTTTAAATAACACATTAATAGTGATAGCGATTACTTATGGAATTGTTTTATTTTGGTCATTATTTAGCCCGCAGCTATGACCCTGTCAAAGACAAAGAACCATCATCAGTATTAGGTGGAGCAGAAGGTTTACTCTGTGCATCAATCATCCACCTATGCTAATGTTAGGTGACCCTTCTCAGGGAAATGACAACAGTGCACACTCTGCATTAACGTATGGGCAATCAGACAAATTGGTTCAGATACGAACACCACTGCATGAGCTAACAACATCTGGCAGGCAGATTAAGTCTATCCAGTGTGCTGTGGTTGGGTTAAGAGGTTCATACATTTCTGACTAAAAAAGGAATAGTTTTATATTTATAATTAAAAAAAAACAATGTCAAGTACTAAATAAAAAGTGCAATGCTACTCTACAGCTATATTTGAAGCTACAGCGAAAGGACACTGTTAGCCTGGCATAATCGTTAGAAAGAGCTAAATAGCAGTTCTAAAGCTAATACATTGTACAAGTTACACAAAAGCACACTTAAAATTGCACCATGCAGCCAGTTCTTACATGTTTTTACCAGAGAGTCAGGCTAGCCAGTTTTCGCTTTGATTTGTTATTGCACTAAGCTAAGCTAAACTGTGCTAACCCACTGCTCTCAGTCAATCATTCACCTTAGAGAGGAACAACAAGAATCCAGTCGGAAGTTTTTTTTGACATCGACAACATTTTGTAAAGTCGCTTATTCCCAACCTGGGGTCAAGACCCTGAGGGTCACACAATAATTCTGAGGGGTCAAGAAGATCATTTACAGGGGAAAGAAAGCAGCAAGAAAAACATTTATTAGAAAGGCAAGGTTTTTTTTAACCTGGGAAAATGCCCAACTTTGGACCTCTTTGAATGAAGCGATGTCAACAAGCTAACCACTTTAGTCCAGACTGAAAAATATTAACCGCTGGTGTTGAACTTTGTGTCTTACTCTTATTTTACAACTGAACAAAAGGGTTGAAGATAGTAAACTAGTTAATCATCAGCATACAAGCAGATTCATAGCAAGCCTGTAAACATACCTCTAAAAGTCCACTGCCCAAGTAAAATACCCGAAGCTGCGAGCAAGACAGAAGTCTTTTAGACCTTCAGTCGCTCTGACATTAACTGACATTCACTTTCCTTACTGAAAACTGACTACACAAATTTGAAGCAGCTAAAACTGTTCATATGATTCGTTGTTTACATTGTATATTGCATGCGTGTGTGCATATATCTCCTAGCAAAGTTTAATCTCTCCCAGTCTAAATATCACTAAGAGGGCAATTCCAGACCATCTGCCCCCAGAGTGACTAGGACAGTGAGAGGGTTAGCAGTGTCAGCAAACCTGCAGTTGTCTGTTTGTCTTCTATCCTGACAGCACATCTTAATGCACACTTGACATGAAACACTAATGCTCCTACATTTGAAGATACAAGATCTGTGAAAATAAAGAAATATGCAAACCATTATCTAAAGCATTTAATTGTCCTTACAATACCGAATTTTGACATTTTATTTGGCTGCTTTACATTCTGATTATATTTGTAAATTATACATTTGTTTATGTTTTCTGATCTGTTTTCTGCATCTTTGTTTGTCATTCACCGGTATTATCATGAAATCCTCACCTGTGACCTTGCATAACTCACACATGGTGACATGAATGCTTTCATATTAATGCTGCCAAAAATGTGACTTTGACATGACCTTTGTTTATCGTCTGCACCAGCTGCTCCACATGATACAAGCAGTATTTTGGTGGCTTACAGAGCCACCATTTTTCTACAACAGTCTCCACGTTGAGCGGTTTAAAAGCCTGATGAAGCACTCAGGATGCATCATTCTGTCCTGATAGGGATGGTGGAAGATTGGATGTCTTCCTGAAGACTGGGCACTTCAACAAGTAGTTTCTGTATCTTTAAGAGAGCTGTGGACTTAACCTTGTGGTCCTTTATGAGATTTCAGATGTGTTGTTACTTATTATATTTAGCTACTTATTCTGATGTATTTAAATGTCAATTAAATTATAAATTAAATATATGTGTACTATATGCATGTAGTACTTAAGTGATATGAATAAGTAATACCTATAAATCAATTAAGTATACAATTTTAGTTATATTTCCACCACTGTTGCACAACAGCCCTGATAGAGCATCAATAATGACCTGAAAGTAGACCCAGCCTCAACAACAAAAATCAAGATATTCCAATTGAACTGCATTATGAGAAGTATCTGATAAACTGGTCACTCTATTGAAATGACAGCTTTATTTGACCAACGACCTATTCTTTTGTTTTTTCAAGGCAGTATTCAAAGGTTTCTAGATACTCCAAAATGTTAAAGATAAATTAAAAGTAATTCATGAATGACAAGACAGAGTTAAAAGGAAAATACAAATCTTGATTATAGGAGAAATAAAGAAGTAATTTCCAAGATAAGCCAGTTGCTTACTTCTTACAGAAAAAAAACCAACAACTAATTTTTTGACACATAAACCTGCTCCAGGACTGAGCCTGCTTTCACCTTGCAATAACCTTACTGAACTTATTGATTAGACCCATTTATATTGCCAGTGGACAACATGGCCCCTCCAGGGATCTCATAAATCCGTCACCTTGCCTACTCTGCTAAAGCAGGCCAGAATAAACTGACTCTTTTAAACCTTATCATCACATTTTTCACACATGCCTTTAAACAATAGGCTGTTGGTGGAATATCAGTTCAGCCAGTTCATAAAGTAGATCACACGTTTTCAAATGTATCTTTTGCAAATTTGAATCAGACTTCACATGTATAGATTTACAAAAGAAGTTATATGTATGTTACTGTAAGTGACCATCAGAAGTAACTAATCCCATTCATACACATTCATATGCCAACAAAGCAGAAGGAGCAACTTGGGGTTAAGTATCTAGCCCAAGTACATTCAGACATTTGGCTGCAGGAGCCGGGGATTGAACACCTGACCTTCTGACTGAGAAACGACCGACTAACCAACCAAGCCACAGCCGCCCCAGGGTGTGAGCAGTTTAAATTCAAACTATTTTTAATAATTGCCGCCATGGCTGATGCAGCAGAATTCTGTGAACCAGTGGCAGCCATCTTGGTTGTTTACAAAAATAACTCAACAGCATTGATAGAACAGTCGATGTTTCAAGCTTTCCCCGAACCAGGTGGGCTGGAAATCTGCCTAAACAGGAAGGCTACCAAATTCAAATGCCAGAGTCAATTAGACACAAGTTTGTAGGTTCTTCCTGTTCTCTGAAGGCGGTTGAAAAGATAGATTTGTATTTGTAAAAGTGGTAATAGAAAAATTACGAAATTCATTGATTGTTTATGGGCCAATTAGTTTAGTGATTAGTGTCAGAACTCACAAAGATGCCTCCAATCTGGACGTGTGGTCTGAGGCAAAACCAGCAAAAGTAGCCTGTTAAGTATCAAAACAGAAACCAATTAATGTTCTTTTGAATTAAAAAAAAAATCTAAATAGTGATAACCATAAAAGATAAATTAAAGGGACACAGATCTGTGAATTAAAAAAAATATATATATATGGAAAGGTGCGATTCAAGACACATTTGCATGTCATAGGTACACTCAGACTGTATACATACTGACATCACAGACACACACACACACACACGCACACACACGCACACACACGCACGCGCACACGCACACACACACACACACACACACACACATGCACTTTTATGAAAGCCAGCTATTGCCCCTGGCTAGTTGTTAGTAATGGGGAGAACATGAAAGGCTGATGTGCCACAGACTTTCCGCAGGGGCCATTCTCAGTTCACTAGAAACCCTTTTCATAAATCTATGAGTGTTTGACACTCTTCTTAAAGCAAGTGACGAACCTATTGGACAAACTCTAAAATCACATCTGCTGCACTAAGATGTCAAAGTCAACTAACCTAATAAAACAGCACTCTTTGAAAACCAGATGGGAGCAAGCAGAAAAGGGGAAATTAAGTCTCAAGTGGTATGCAACCCCAAGAGGTTCAGTGCATTAGAGCCAAGTAGGTTGGAGGTCAGTGTCATTTGAACATGGTGTGTGTGTGAGTGTGTGTGTGTTTCTTTATATTTCTCAGCTCTTTACACACAAAATACCTGTATCCCTTAAATGACATAATCTTGTAAACTCTCTAACTCTCTAACCCTGACTCACTCTTTGGAGCACCCACGCAGATATACATACTCCTCTTTTATCGTTTCATCACTCACCCTGGCTGTTGGGTCCCCCCTCTGCCTCCTCGCAGTCCGTCATGTTGTTCAGCATCCACTCTCTCCCTCAGGCTGTGGGCACTGAGAGCGTCTCTTGATCCTGTTGCTCAGAGAAAAGCACTGGGTGGGCTGGAGTCTACGACAAGATGCGCTTTACTTCTGGCGTCTCCCTGCCTCTTTTTTCTTGCCTCTGGGTGTTCTTAAGAAAGGAAAAAAAAAAAAGAAAAAAGGGAAGAAAGCAATCATTTATCCTCTCTTTTACTTGTCTTCTGCGTGATTATCTGTGTCTCTCCTCAGCAGGAAGATGGAGAGACTGAGAGAGGCTGCAAGGGAGAGTAGATGAGCATGATGGTGCTCAGTGTCACTCACATGCACGCTCTTGGTCTCTGTGCACCACTCGCCCCCCAGTCAGTTTAAGCCTGATGACTACATTCATCATGTATTCAGAAGGTATTATCCCTCCCTCCCTCCCTCTCTCTCCCTCACGCACGTTCATCATCATCCATCTCATCATGAGAGAGGGATGGATGGATGTAGTGGGATTGAGAGACAGAGGAGCTGCATGACAGATGACAAAGTACTGCCTCCTGAGATTAAGCATCTCCTTTGATGTTCTTTTCAGACGGAAGGAGAGATTCCATTTCATTACTTTGTATTCATCCCTCTTTTGTTATTTTACCCCCCTCCCTGCTTGTTTCTCTCTTATATTTTGCAGCATGCTCATGGCCCATTATCAGTGGAAGGGCTGTAGGCTGTACTTGTATAACTCTGTGAACTTAAAACACGAGCATATAACCATAACCACACAATGTGGTTGAACTGCCCTGTGTTGGCATTATTTTCAACTCCTGGTATTGAGACTTTTCTGATTTTTTTCCATTATGTTTCCTTTTTATTTGTAAATGTATACGTAAAAAAGACAAATTAAAAGGAAAACAAGGATTCTGCAGTGATAGGAAACTATCTTTGAAAATTTCAAAGATTTCTGTTTTAAAGATTTGAGGTTTACTGGCTGAGCTCAGCCAATGTCCAGCCGGCCCATGATGTCACCTGTGACATCATTGGTTTTCCTGACACTATTAGCTGGTTCATGTTTGTATGTTTTAAACCACAACAGCTTGTTAAGAAAACAGCTGGTTGAGTCCGTTTTATAATGAGAGTGGGTTGAAATGGCTAAACTTTAGACGGAAAAATGAGAAGATCCCCATATCAATTTGCTTGAGGGACAATTGTGTTTTATAGGTTTATGGCATTTCTGAAAAACTGAAGTAATTGACTTGCTGTCAAAACTCTCATTCTTAAGACGTTACAAATAGTGGGACTTTTAGTGTGGTGCTAAGAGACTACAAACCCTGAAAAACCCACAGTTAGAGCACATTTAAGTTTCCATTAACTTTGATATGGTGTTCCACAGGGTTCAATACTTGGTCAACTCCTTTTCATATACAAGCTCACACTTGTATATGAAACGCTTTTTAATGTTTTCCATCTTTTACTCATTTGTTTAGGTTTTTTTTTTTTCAAATCTTATATGTACTTTTAATTTGTAGCTTCTAAAACACTTGTTTCAGTCTTCTTTTTGGTCAATAAATTGTAATTATAGCACAGGGTCACCTTAAGGACTCTTAAGGGGAGTAAGGGAGGTAGCATCATGAATCTAAATCAGTACAAATTCTAGATTGTGGTGAAAGACTAATAAAGTGGTGTGGCAGAGCTGGTTGAAGGGGACAAATGGACATAACAGGAAGATGAATGGAGGAGTAAAGTGAGAAGAGGGAAGGAATGTGTATGTAGTTGTTGAAGACTACAAAAGTGCAAGCTTGTTTGTTTTCATGTACTTTCATGTATGGTACTTGTATCATTTTGGGAGAGAGCATATCTAATCCACACCACCTGCCTAGTGACAAAGATAGCTTAGCCAAAAACACAACTGGCATTTAATGGATGAAAAGAGGAAAAAAAGCTTTTTTTTATTCTTTGAACCATTAGTATTTGTATGCTTGACATTATGTCACAATGAACTGGGTGCCCATCTCTGGTTAGATGATCTCTGACTTTTGGCAGATGTTCACAGAGACTTTATCCTCACTGACTGGCAGCAGATACAGACTGCATCATGTTGACTCATGTCACCCAGTAGTGCACAGGCATCTTTGATATTTAAAACAACAAGTGATTGGGTGCTGGGTTTCAAAAAGCTAAATAGTATAGACATAAATGGACAGAGCCCCGAAATTAGCTCACAATAAACCCCCACTTCATCATGTGGTCTTAAAAGTGGCATTAACAGATTGTTTGATCATTAAAGGTTCAGTAATAATAAATACATCTGTAAACAGAAATTCAAATTTTGTTATAGTCATGGTAAAATTAAAGCTGATTTTTTTCCTAAAAAAAATAGTTAAAGTTAATTCAAAATGTTGTGTATTCCCACCCACTATTAAGCCAATATTTAGATAAACACATTTTGGAGTATATTTCACAATTTACATCTATTTATACCATAAAAATGGGGGTGCAACAAGATGTTGTAATTAATACACAAAGTCAGTCCTCCATCTGTTTAAATCTTTGTGGCAATTTTATTTACCTATACCATTATGCCTAATGTAGTAATATGATGAAAGTGTTCTTTTTCATTAGTGCTCAACACAGATCTGTACTATTTTTCTGCAAGATCTCAAAATTTTGAGCATTTATACTAAAGTTTAGGTGGTTGCACATTTGACGTGGGTGGAAATGCACTGATTTTCAAGTTTGCTTCTCGTTCATCAATTATACATTTTTTGATAAATCAAATGATAATATTGTACCTATTTTAGCTCTGTTTTTGTCTTCACCACATCCCGAGTATTGGTCTCTTTAGCAACTTATAATTATAATTATTATTATTATTATTTTTATTATTATTATTATTATTATTATTATTATTATTATTATTATTATTATTATTATTATTATTATAACAATAATAATAATAATAATAATAATAATAATAATATAAAAGGCAACTGCTTTAAACAATAACATACTGTAAGTTGTGGGAATGAAGAAAAAAACTCAGCAATAGCATCCATTGTTCATATAAAACTATTGATTAAAGCAGCTTTAAGGGGCTTTTAACCCAGACTCTGTCTTTCTCCCTGTAATGCTCTGTTATTTAATGCATCACACTCTGTCTGTCCTATACTTTAAACTGAGGGCTGTACATACACCAAGTATGTGTGTGGCCTGACTAACCGTTTCCCTGCCCTGTCAGTGAGAGTGTAATGTTGGCCAGGCTTTGATTGGCAGAGAGCCTGAGAGCCATCTTCATCTGGGCCAAGCGGCTTTAGCTCTTAAACCATGGGCACCTCCACACCTCCCTCCCTCCTTTTCTGTCTGCCTGTCTCTCTGTCTGCCTGTAGCTGCACATGTGGCTGAGGATACTACTGTCCACACACTCATTCACACCTTTGCTGGTACACAAAAGCTTGCTTACATGCAGGCGACCTACAAATAAAGCCTTGCAAACACACACACAGACATAAAATACACACGGGAGAGAACTTTTGCTATGCTCTAATCCTGCAGATTAAGGCCATGGAGCTCTGGATTGAAATCCAATTTTTCTACTTCCTGATCAAGAACATAGGGCCTGTTCTTTGGTTCCCAGATGTTTATTCAGCTCGTCTGGCATCCAGAGGTGTAAAGAGTACTAAAAATATGTACTCAAGTACAACTACTGTTACATAACAAACATTTGACTCAATTACAAGTAATAGTACTGGTGTAAGAAAATACTTAAGAAAAAGAAGAATGAATTCTTCTCAAAAACTTTTAACCGTTATTTTTTTAATGCATCAATAGCAGGCATTCAATCATAGAGGTTTCTGCTTCTCCAAATCTTTGGTCTAATTTACTCCACATTCCTGTGCTGTTCTTTTCAGTGGTCACTATGAACTCTAAAAAACCAGCCCATTTCATTTCGAACACATCACATACCGACAATTTGTCACCACCCCTCTGCCACTCATACAGACCGTAGGCATTCACTTCTCAAAGTGACAAACCGGCATTACAAGTAACTTCAATGTAAAAACATTGTGGCTGTATGGGACTCTTTCTCTAGCTGGCTTGTCTGGTGTGATTGATTCTGTAAAGTTCTTAGAGTAACATATTGTTTCATATTGAGTTATATCAAATAGAAAAAACATTAAAGTTTGATTTCTTGAAGAAGCAGACCTAAAGCAACTTAAACCAATTGTTAAACATTATTTTTGTTTTTGTAAGAGGCCATGTTGCAGCTTGCAGAGGGCTGCAAGTCTTGAAGTCAACAGAGCAGCATGCAAAAGTCCTTTAACAACAAGGTCAGCTTTGTCCTTTTATTGGCACTACTGTCGGCTGTAAGATATATAGGGCTCTGGGAGCGGCGGGGAGGAGGAATGAGAGATAGAGCTGTTCTAAATGTTTCCCCAAGCTGGACAGTTAAGGGACATCTTAAGGCAGAAATGATCTCTTGTCCCGCCCACCAAAACATCCGTCTGTCAACACGAGCATTTCCATGAACAGCTGGGACAGAAATATAGACACTTAAGCTGGAAGCACAATCAGGGGAGTTCAGCTTTGGTCGACATGTAAGGCAAAGGTGCCTTTTAAAGAGGAAAGCTTTAATTATAAAAACAGGTTCTCTGTTGTTTTCAGAGATATTTTGTCATTTTGAACTACCATTTCAAAAAGTGAATACATGGGGCTTCCTTTAATTTGTTGTAGTCAATACTAACATACATGCCTCCTTGTTTTCTTGTAGAGAGTTGGTCAATGTCCCACTATCTTATCTTAGCATAACAACTGGACATGGGAAAACCTCCAGTCCATCTCTTTGATTCTCCTAAAAGTACCATTGAAACGTATGAATTAACATGAGGCAGCAGTTCAGTCTGTAGGGACTTGGGTTGGGAACCTGAGGCTTGCTGCGCCGAGTCCCTGTAAGGCTGAGGAACGGAGCTTCCTGAGTATTACTTTTGCACCTTTGAGCAGTTATGCTCTGCATCTCAGACCTGGAGCAGTCACTTCCCAAAACAATGATGTCAAATATATTTCCCAAATTGTGTAACCTTTTCTTTGAGTATACGGTTGTTAAATAAAATCTGCTGCATTAACATTACACTTTGTTATTTTCTACTTTGGGCAACACAAACCTTTAGTTGTGTTTGTATTCAGTTTAAAGTTGACACTGTGATTGCCATTTTACAAAGCCTCTTTTTTATGAATGGCAAAAAAGTGGTGATATTGCAGTATCAAAACGATAATATATACTGTAATATACTTTTATTGCATCTTTGCAAGGAACATATATAAATAATCATTTTTATTTAAAGGATTAAGATGAAAGCAGGATAATTCATATCTTGAGCAATGCAGAAACTTTACCCCCTTCTGTAATAATATTTCTTTGTGCCAACTCATGACATATTTCATCTTATATTCTTTATGAATCAAAATCATCTGTTAACTTTTAAGTACAAAATACAGACAGAATGTGCATATGGAATCAATACATAGATATAGAAGTCATGTGTGCAAGTCACACTAAACTGTGTTATTCATTGGTGGGGAGGTGGGGGGCGGGGGTGGGGTGGGGGTGGGGGGGTTAAAAGGCACACATTTGTTCTATAATTTGTTCTGTGAGTAGTTTAACACGGCTGTAATGAGCTGAGTTTGATGAAAACATTGCATTGAAAAAGGAGAGTTTAAGTTCTTCATTTTGGCAGCAAAGATCTCAGAGACCGAAACATGTCATCTGGATTCCATAAGTCAGATAAGTGAGAAGAAGACTAGACCCACATCCTCCAGAGTAAGATCATAGACATGTTTTACTGATTTGAGATGAGCATTTATGCAGCTATAACATTGAAATTGAATCCTTCAAAAGTAATCTTTTTAGCCAATTAGGGCTTTGGAAAATAATCTGACACATTATCATGATTCAAGTCCATGTAGCTTTTTAAATTAATTTTATTGCACACTAGCAGACACTGAGCAATAGCAACATTCAAGTGGAGTCATGTAACTCTTATTTGCGCTTGCTAATTAGTTCACCATCTCGTTTATCTTGCCTGTCTGCCAATTGGTTTAGCTAGGGTGATAAATTGAAATAAGAATTTGAATAGTGTAGTTATTTGGAAAATGTCTTGCTGCAGTTAAAATCTACATCTGACTGACGGTCGGACACATTCACAGGGACACATTCTATGTCTGAATCTTCCGGATGAGTCAGAAACACACATAATCACCAGACATGAAAACTCATTCAAGTATTTAAAAGGTCATAAATGCTTTTAAAAGTTGATAAAGTGAACCTAATCCACACTTGCTGGTGTTTTTTTTTTTCTCTTCTAATTCTTGATTGCAAAGTGTCGGCACAGGAGAGCGAACATAATAACATTTCTGCATTTCTAGAGAGATGAGAAATGTAGGCAGTGCTGAATCCTGATTCATTAACCTGTTAGAACGTCCCAGGTGTGTATGTAATGGTTAATGTAGGTGCTTTGATGCCTGAAAAACTGCAGGTGCGCTGGCATTACAACTAAGGCAAAGGCTACAATCTGTGATTAGAATGATTGATAGTAGAAAACTACATAAACTACGTATATATTTACTGTGAGCTTTTGCCATCAAATCTATTCAGCTGAAAAGATGCAATATTAAGTGTGTCAGCAATGCTCTAACATTTTTGTGCTTTTTCTTCTGAAGCCATTTTATTTTAATGGTTTTGTCCCCTAAGTGACCTCAGTTTGATTTCTACCACTGGGATTTTACAAGATTTGCTGGAGGGGTTCAATAAAACCAGGGGACCATTGTATTGACATATGGATCGCTCATGGAAGTATAAAGTAGGCTGTAAAAGGTGCCCAGGAACCCTTTTTAAAGGAGAACTGTTTTGTTTCTTCCATTGTAACACAGAAAGTAATTACATTCATGTACCATTAGTGTAAAGGATCTCTTTCTTATGTCATCGTTGGACAGCATGCTGATGAGTCTGCTGAGACATCTTCCATTTTGATCTTTGAACTTTGACTTCTAAGTGTTCTACATTTGAGCAATAGCATGGTGCTCAATTAGATGTTAAAAATATGCAGACTATGCATTTTTGTACATCATCCCTCATCTCAGCTGTCAGGGAAAGCATGTGTTGAAATTTTACAGATATGCTATAGATGGATTGCTTGTCATTGGAAAAAGAAAGAAGCAGAAATTATAGTATGCTTAATCGAGGAGTTAGACAGGAAGGAACAGAAAACACAGTAAGTCTGCAAAATCTGGATCTAATCAATGTATTCACCAACACGCTGAGAGCCACAGAAGAGTCAAGTTAGATTACCAACTATTTTATAACAAAATAAATATATAGAGAAATACTGTGAAGGGATCTGTGTGAAGTCTGTCCTCTATGGTGGTGTGGAAGTGCAAAGCAAAATTACAAAGTTTGAAACACTAATTTACATTTTGGAAAACAATTTCACATTTCACAAAACAAAATTACAAAACCAAACACTTTTGCCAAGACAAAAAACTTATTTACATTTCAAAAAACACATTTAGAAGATGTGAAACACTTTTACAAGCGTCAAGTCAAATTTACGTGGCAGAACACTTTCACTAGTCGAAAAACAAATTCACAATCCACAGAATATTGATGGAAGGGGAATGTACCCAGAAGTGATTGAGTGAGGGGTCATTTTTTTTGTTTTGGATGAAAGTTAAGTAACCACTGTAACCATTAAGTTACCACTAATAAACCACCAAGTAACCATTAAATAACGACTAAGTAACCATTAAATAACGACTAAATAACCATTAAGTAACCACTACTTGAACGCTAAGTAACCATTAAGTAGCCATTAAGTAACCACTAATAAACCACTAAGTAACCACTAATTAATCACTAAGTAACCATTATGTAACGACTAAGTAAACATTAAGTAACGACTAAGTAACCACTAATTAACCACTAAGTAACCATTAAGTAACCATTAAGTAACCACTAAGTAACCCCTAAGTAACCACTTAAAACAAATGGACCCCTCACTCAATCACTTCCAGGTCACTTCCTGCATTTTGTACATTCCCTTCCCGTCAAGAATCTGTAGTTTGTAAACTTGTTTGTGGACTGGTAAAAGTGTTCTGCTACTTGTAAATTTGTCTCAGCACTTGCAAAAGTGTTTCACATCTGGTAAATTTATTTTATAAAATGTAAATGTATTTTTTGTCCTTGGTAAAAGTGTTTTGGTGTTGTAATTTTGTTTTATAAAATGTAAAAATGTAATTCAAAATGTAAATTTGTAAAGTGTCTCACACTTTCTAATTTTGCTTTGCACTTCCCAGCCACCATATTCCTCACCTAAGGCATTCAGGAAATTAATTAATGTATAATCTAGGTCAATTTTAGAAACTAAGATGGATTTCATTTTTTTTATAATGATGCTTCGTTGTTTAATATGGAAAACATGTAAACAAAGAAAACTGTTATTTTTTATGGTTTATTGGCACCTTAAAGTGAACACATGGCAACACACATGGTAGACTTTAAATATCAGAGTGAAAGAAAAACAAAAGAAACACATTGTTGTGGGCTTTTAGTTTGTCATAATTAAATGAGAAATGTTCAAAGAACATCTTCTGAAAAACAGAGTGAATGTTTTCTATTGAACCATGAATTTTTTTCAAGGCAAATTAAAACAATATCAAGAATGTTGAAAACAAAGTAAAGAGGTGTTTTATATTTCAGTAGTGTTCAGCAAGAGACAGCCTAGACTTCCAATAATATTCCATCTAATTTTGATATTTAAATTCATTACTTACTTACACCTATAACTCCTCTATGGAGTATAGGCCGTTGACCACAGTCCGCCAGAGTTTTATGTCCTGAACTTTCTTTTTGAGTTATTTCCATATTAGTCCGTTATGTTTGACATCAGTCTCGATGTCCCCCGTAGCGTAGCCAGACTTTTTTGACTGTGGTAGCTGAACCTTGTTTGATATTTGAGCTACAAAAGCAAACAAGAACATCAGTGAGAAGATTGGTTATGTCTACGTTGTTCTTTTGAATACCTGGGTTGGTGTAATATGAGACAAATTAAATCTCACTGCCAAAATAGCCTTTGTTTGAATTTTAAACAGTGAATATTTACAGTAACTCCTTAGTTTGACAGTTGAAAGACAGCAGGACAATATTTCATTGGGGAACATTACCTCTGCATGTTCAGGACACAATCAGCTAAGAGATAAGACGTAAAGCTTTGTCAATGGGGGAGGGGGTGAGCCAAACAAAATAGTTCTACCTAGTAGGGGCATTGTATGGCCCGCCCCATGTCGATAGTCCTTGTCCCAGTGGCCTTAGGTTAAAATCTGACCTTGGCCCTTTGCTGCATGTCATCCCCCACTCTCTATCCTACCAACATATCCTATCTCTCTTCAGCTGTCAAATTAAAATTACAAGATTTTATTAATCCTGACTAAAATATTTTGTAGTATAAATCAAATCCACAGACCTGAGTGTGGACACAAACCATTGAGTCTGTTGTGACAGCACTGTACTTTAGATACTCACCATTGATCCCAAACAACTCCTTGCAACTCCAGTGTGAAATATAAATGGAGTTCTTCATTCACATTTGGAACCTTTGCCTGTGAACACAATACAGGCAGGTACTTCGTTGCACCCACAACTAAATTTGGAAAGCATTCAAGCAATATTAAAAATGAGATAACATTATACTCTATATGTAGAGTAGCTGTGGTAGATCTGTATCCTCAAATAACCTTCCACCTCTCCATGATTCAGCCGTATCAATCCCTGGAGGACAAAACAGCCCCAAAAATATTCTGAATTGATTGGACGCTTTTGTCGTAAATAGATATTTTTTGGTCCCTTATCAAAGTGGTTAAGCAGTTTTGGTCGGGGAAAATGTCAAATGTTGTAATCCTTTTTTAGCAGTGAAAATCCTCTCAGCGTGATGACGTACTAGCCTGTCTGATGGATCAGTGACTAGCAGCATCATCTCCTGAGTTCACTCCATGTATCCTGAAACTCAGGGGTCATTGCTTCTATTGTAGGTCAGTTGAATAACATGAGGGTATTGTCAGTATATCAATACCAGTGACCTTTCCTGAAGGCTAAGTTACTAGAAAAATACTCCTACTATTTGATGAATGCATGTTTTGAATTTTGGACTGAAGGACACACTGTAGACCCTCATTTAGACCCTTTTTTATTTTTTTATCCAAGGTAGTTATATGCAGAAAATGTTTTGCTACAACGTTAGCTATGGGATTGTTTGAGATTGTGGAAAACATGTTTATACACTCCTTCCTTAAAGTCAAATGAAATATTGGTACCAATCAAATGTCTGCACAAGAAAAATGGCTGTTTCCAAGGGTAATCCGACTTCCACTTAGAAAACAAACATGTCAGTTGACGTCGATTGAGGTCACAATTGCCGACCCAGCTCTTTCCCTCCTTCCAATCTTCATTTATCTATGCAAAGCAAAGTTAAGGTGGTGGGCTGCTCTTCTTAACAATCTCCAAATACAAAGGGTCCTATTACTAAACAGGACTCATTACTTAATAATATCAGATTGATAAGGGCTCTATATGCAGTCGGGATTGCCATATAACAACTGCAGGGATTGATTTTTCAAATGTGTCTAGAAGTAGAATCATCCCATTTTATTTATGATAAACTAAACTCAGCTGGTGGACTATCTTCACAGTTCAAACCGCCAAATTTCAAAAAAGGAGACAGAAGTTTTAAATGCATTTCAAAGGGTAAAAATCTGTTTCGCAACAGTGGTGTTTTTAATGTTTGAGGATTTAAGTTTCAAGGGGCGTCAGTGGGCTAAAAACATACATTGACAGTGATATTCATTTCTGAGAACATGAAGTATCTTGACAGATCTCCTCATGAGTCATTTTAGGAGGATATTAAAGTTGACAACATAGAACCCTGGGAAAATATATGTTCCTGCTGCTGGCATTAGCTTTGCATGAGGTTATTTGCACATTCCCAGGATTCTATGTTCACTTTATTGTAAAAAAAAAAATTGGCAAGGGCTATCTTAAAAACATTGTATGGTATGGTGTATGTTTTAAAGAAAGAGGGCTATAACATCAATAGGCTGTAATCTGTAGGGGGTGATTTCAATACATTGAATTATAAGGGCAACATGTGTTATTAAACAAGGAAAATAATTGCTATGAAAATGAAACCCTTTGTATAGTTTTCCAAATGTGTCCGGATAAGAAGATATTGAGCTTGAGAGCTTAAACATCTGAGGAAAAAAACATCACTCCATGTCTGACTCATAGCTTCATGTGAAGGATGGGGAGGAAGCAAGGCAGCATGAATCTCAAAATGCTGAACTTTTTCTTTAAGCAAGCTATCTTTGCAGATATCTTAATTTCATGCAAGTTGCTTTCTGTGATATCATTGGGATATTGGACAAATACTCTGTCAAGCACCACATATATAGTGTTCAATTGTACCCTGCTCAAATCACGACTTACGCTAAGACATGCTCTTACAAAAACCCAATGTTTCCAGATCATATGGAGGGGGCTGCGGGTTCCTTTTTATTATGACTACAGTATTGTTTTTGCGTGTATTTGTAAGAAAAATATACACTACTCTGATTTAAAATAAAAAAGTAAGTAATTGAGCATCATCATGTTCAAGTGAGACTTCACCTCAAATCTTCTTATAACAGCCTGAGATGTTCCCACGGTAGCTTCTTCTGAGCTTGAAGTGTCCCTGCTGTGCTGGCTGCTGACCAACAGATGGAGACACAGACTGAGTGTCTTTGTGTTCTCTGGCTAATCATGATTGATGTTTTTTCCTATTGATTATGAATGACCATTTATTCATGCTACTGTGCTTAGTTCCAGGGTAGTCCCATATCACTTCAGTACATTCTCGTATTTCCAGTGATTGACTCTGTTTTTTGTTTCTCCATGTTTGACATCTGCCTCTTGTGAAACTCTACCTTGAGGGTTTTACTGTCCCCCCCTCCTGACAGAGCTGGTTTTAATACCCTCACCTGGGAGGATTGTTGGGACTCACAGCTATCATAAACCTAATGAGAGGAAATACCATGAGAGAAATTCCTGAGGGATTTTCCATCCCTGTGTTGCTCCATGACAAGCCACAGAAACCAGACAGTGATACTAACATACTATAATATCACATCTAAAAGGAAATGATAACGATAAATATAATAAAAAAAGAACACTTGTTCACCATTTAAATTCCTTTGTGTCAATTTTAGGAACAACATAATGACATGGTCAGTGGATTAGCACGTACTATGAAAAAAAAAATAAACAGCTGCTGGGTATTGCAGACGAAAAAGATGGTGAATCAGATTAATATTTTCTATAACTACATCCAAATTGTTTTGGTTTCTCATCCTCTCAGCTGTGAATTGGAGCAAAATTGGAACCTCAGTGATCCTGACGTAAGCACAAAAGAAGCATCGCCACACATCTGTTACGCAATCAGCAAGTCTGTTATCTAAACTGAGACCTAGAAGTGGGAAAAGTAGTTCAACATGACAAAAAATGAAAAATAAACAATAAAAAATGCTGGTTTAAAAAAACATACTATAAACTCAAATACAGTGTATTGTTTGTTTTACTTTTATCTTCATTATGGTGTGTTATGCAGGTGGGTATATACTTTTTTAAATATGGGAAATGGAAATAACAGCAAAGCACTTACTTGTGATTTATCACCCTTTTGGTCTGTACATATAAAGAAGGTCTTAAGTTTAAACCATACGTGAAATGGCTTCACTGTAACAGGAAAGGTGAAACTGATATAATCTAACATAATTTACAAACACGCCAGTGAGTGCCAAATACAGATTTCAGAAATATTTAAAAACATCTTTCCTAATGACTGGCTTATAGCCTTATGTAACCCCTGCATCACACAGTAATCACAGTCATATTTTTGTGCAGCATTGCTGGCACCGCATCAATAAAGTCCTATCTCCTCAGTGGGCGGCTGGAGGGAGGAGAAGGGACCCCTGCTGCATGTTAAGCTCAGAAGAGCCAAGACTCTGTGGGTAGAATGGGAAGAAGCCAGTTCTTGTGAATTATTAGATGACCCTTTTTTTGCAGCAAGAGACAAGAAATCCTCTCCAGATGAGTCTTCTTCCTTTGCAGAGAGCTGATCATGGAGCCCTTGTTTCCACAGTAACATGGTACCACATCTGCAACAAGCAGCACATGTGTCTGAAGGTGTTTTTCCCTTTCTGTCAGGTCCTTTAATCCTGAAGGATGTTAAATGACTTGGAGGTGGACACATCTGGCACTAGATTTGTTATTTGTGTCTTTTATCGTTTTATAATTATGTTTCTGTTTTGTATTTGTAGGTATTGCTGCTCATTGTTTGTTTGAAACTCTTAAAACATGTGCCGCTGCCTGTCTTCTTCAGGACACTCTTGAAAAAGAGATATTCTATCTCAATTAGTTTTATATGAAATATAAAATTATTAATATCCTCCATGTTTTTCTTCTATGTCAGTGCATACCTCTGCTGTGAGGTCCACAACTACAACCTAAAGAATATTCAGTCAATTTGTAATTCTCATATCTCTGTATTCATTATAAAGCTATAGAGCGGGGAGATTGTCCTGTGTTAACAAGACCAAATTAAAAACAGCTTTCTGCATACTCCACCTCTAGTGCTCACTCAATAATATGATAATTATTTTACATAACATAAATGTGTTTAAGAGAAAAAGGGGGTTTGCAAGTTTATGTTAAGTTCATTATTGTCATAGTTTAGCGTCTTTGCGCCATAAAGTAAAAGTTATGATTGTGGATGTGACCTCAGGATTTATAAGTAAATATTCTTCCAGTAAGTCAGTGAGGTCAATCTCCGATAGTCATAGATTAAAAAAAACCCAACAACTTAGGGCCACTTCATTTTAGTCCAAATAGGAAATATCTGAACAAAATGTCATCAGTATTGTAATATTGTAGACAAGTGTTTGCTCGCATTGTATTAGGGTGTTACTGTTAGTTACTGTAAACATGTTCTGACTGACATTAGATTGAGACATTTATTTTTTTTTTACAATTAATCTTGATAGCAAGAATGCTAATTAATGATGTTTCATGGTTGGTTGGCTCACCAGATCCATTTCCTTTGCTCTTCACGGTAATTCAAATCATGAACACAGCTATCACGATTAGTTAAACAGTTTTAGAAAGAAAAAAAACTACTTCAATATATCTTCTTTTCAGCAGCCATTTGGTTTCCACTATTTCCATGACTTGTTCCATTATGACTAAGAGACCATAAACACAGAGAAATCTGAAGAACTACTTCCCAACTCAGGAAATGGGAACATCCGTCTCTGTTTATTCCATATGTATCAGTGACTGGACTCATTGTAAATAAATTAAGACACTGAATGGTTCGTGCTGTTGCATACTTACGCTTGAATTTAATCTATGAACAAAACAAAGACATATTGTAAGCTCAGACAGAAGAGCCTAGAGTTTTCTCAACATCACATCAGATTGAGATTTCCTTCTCTAGGAAATGCTGTCCATTTGAATGTAAGTGAGCATAATGCACTGAACCATAACATCCTGTAATAACATCATGTCAAATATTGCTTTACTTGTCAGGCGTCTTTGGAAGTCCACAGTGTAAGATGTTTGGAAAGGTTCCTAGGACCAGACTAACAGATGGCTCCAAAGAACACATTTATCAGATAGCAGGATTTAAAACCATCACTGCATTGACTAGAAAATAAGCAGTAATTCAGGTTATTTCCCAAATTTCAACAGTCAACAGCTATCGCACAGCTTACACAGATCCCATTTGGCTGACAATCTGTCATTAAGATACAAACACTTAAGTAAAAGAAATTAAGTATCAGTCTTATTTTTGTGAATGGTATTTAATTGTGCAGTTTGGGTTTGATTAAATTTGAGCTTAATTCAATAAGGGATGCTATAACTGATGTGATTGAGCACAAATAGACAGACTTCAAAAACACTCTAGCATACTTGCACCCTGCCAAGAGCAAGGGACATCAATGTGGTTGAAATAATTAAGAATAAAAACACATCAATGAAATTTCTCAATTTTCATTTCCAGCAGGGTTCTTTGTTTTATGCCACACAATCATGATTTTTTAGAAAGAAATGGGGAGGTTTAATATTTTGCAGATTATACTAACATGGTGTTAGTACTGTATATTGTGCACTCAGATGTTCAGGAGGTTTTGGAGGTTATTAGCACTCATTTAGAAAAAACTAAAGAGGATGTGAGAGGAACCCCATTCAGCATCACTGTAAGATCATTAGGAAGAAGCTACGTTTTATCCAATCAAGATCCTTATTTGTTGTAGCTCTCATTACTCTCTTGGTGCCACTCAATTAGATCAAATCGTGGGATTTGAGGTACAGACAAAATGTCTGAGACCCAGGGTTCAGTCAATAGTTTAAAGGAGTCATGCAGAAAGGTGTTCAAGATCCTGGAAACCCAGTGGTGATCCAACAGAAAGTCTAAGAGACTTCAAGGAAATACCCTTGTATTTTGACACATTTAGGCACCTTTCTGTTAAAACATAACCCCCGAAGAGGAACTTCATGTGACTTCTGACTTAAGGTTTTGAATTTATTTACTTTTGTTTAATGGGAAAGTGGAAAACATGCACTGTTTCTCATTTATAAGGGTAGCCAAGGTAAAGACAAAATAGCAAATCTCTAACTATACAGTGGATGTTAATAATATTTAAGAAGGGGGTGCCAACAAAGTTTTCACCTTATTGGCAATTAAATGTAAGAAATTCAATCACAGACATAGTTTGGACAAGGGTTTGTAAGAGGTACTTGTGTTAGCAGAACATATTCTCTGAAGATGTAGGATAGTAAAACCCTATTTGGAGAAGCTGTGAAGTTATTGACTGCTGTACAGCCTTCAGTCTACTGATATCTGTTTAAATAACACTACATTAGCCACTTAAAATGTCTCTAATACAATGTATCATTAACTTTGATGGAAAAATTCTGTTCATGTTGGAGATAAGGGGATACTCTTATGAAACAGAGAAAACAGAGGAATTACTAAAGCATAGTCATAAAGGCTCAAGGGGAGAGGGGAAAAGTTTTGTTGTTAAGTTGTTTTGTTTATTTACATTGCATCAGCTTTCCTGGTGGTTTCTGGGAGAGACGTGCCATTCAGCAAGTATCAAGTAAGTTTGCTTTACTTGATCCTCTTTGGAAAAATAATCACTTCAACCATGTTTATGTTCAATGCAGCTAGCCATTTGAGAATGGTCATTGGAGGCCATTATTACTCCATGGAACACAGTAAATCTATATGGTGACGAGGACACTCTTTGTTTGATCGGCCTGAAAAAACACAAGCATGCAAAATGTATGATTTTTGATTTTCTAGTTCCTAGAGTAATAAAAGATACAAGCTATGTATAATTAGAGGCGGGACCGATGCAACCCGCTGCATTGTAGCAGTTTGTCAAGAGGCTTAAGGCCTGCCACAGCTCCAGCTCTTTGCCTGTAGTGAGGTTGACTGAAGGTTTGATAGAGTCGGCATTTCCAAACAATACACTGGCTCCAAAACAGCCCTCCAGAAACCAATGGGTAACATCACTGAGACTTCATCCATGTTTATAGACAGTCTATGGCAAAATCATGTTGGTAAATTAATGGATAAGAAAGCAGGAGGTCTTATATGACCAATATCTTTTCCTGAGGTGAAACCATCACACTCCTGAACATCTGGATGAGGAACTGCATGCTCTCCAGCAACCTGACAAACTCTAGCCATTTCTCTCCAAGGTTAACAAAGTCATGGAATCCTGCGGCGTTACAGAAAGAGGAAGTGAAGGTGTCCATGAGTTTCTTGCTGCTGTCTGTCATCCATGCTGTAACTGAGATATACCTCCGCACCACTGACAAGTACTTCTAATGGTAAGGATTTAACCTGGGGATAATTATGGCAGCAGACGCTGATAGAATGCTGAGTCTTGCAACATGGCTTCTAACATGTACTGTACCTGTATAATGCAACCAATCCAAGTTTCCTCTCAATATTCAGACAAGTCCATCTGCTTCAAAACGAAGCCCCATATAAAAAATTGTCTGGTGTCTTTAATAAACACCATCACTAAGACATTGTCCTAGAGGAAGTGTTCACAGGTGCACCTTATTGGTTTCTGGGAATAGTGGAAATGATCTCATGAGAGTCTTAACCAGCTAATTACTTTGTTTCTCTCAGCTGCCTTTCATTAAAGACTCCATGAAACACGATTTGATTGTCTTTAAAATATTTGTCCAGAGATAGGACAGTGGACAAAGAACCAGGAACCAGGGAGAGAGAGAGAGAGAGCAGGGAACGGCATGCGGGAGAGGAGCCATCAGTCGGCCCCGAACCCAGGCCTCCCACCTGGAGAAAAACAGTGTAGAAATAACTGCAAGCTGACAAAGTGGTAGACAGTATAATGGAACAATTCAAGTTTTATAAAAATGCCAGGTTTGGAAAAGAGTTGGTATTTATTCTCATGCCAGTCTAAAGCCTTCTGTGAAAATTAGCTGCAGCTCTATAAGTCAGTAAGTAAGTGTTGGATGCTTTCCAAAGCAGATAAGTTAACTACTTAAATTGATTAAAAACCATGCTCTACCATCTTATCTGTATTTGCTGTTACATTCCAGTTTATTTTGGGAGAACAATTACTATAAATAAACGAAAAACTGTTGCATTACTCTGTCCTGTTACGTTCAAATGCCCCCTCATCTTCATGCATCCTGCATGTACTTCTCTCAAATGAGCAATTAGTGGCTGAGAAGTGGATACAGTTTACAGAAAGCAAAGAATGGAGTAAATTCCATCTTTTACAGCTATTCGAAAAAACATAAAAAACTCGATAAAAACTCTGAACTTGCAGACGAGACATCATGCTGGTCGTCCCCGAGACCTGACCTCAACATAGCTGAGGCTGCGTAATTGAACACAGCCTCGAGTTAAAGTGGAGTCCATCTCTTAAAAAAACAAACACATTAAAATTAAGAAGTATACATGCTCAAAATAATTACTGCAGGATAATTGTGAAATTTCCTTTGGTGTGGGGAATTCCTAAAGTTCAATTTTAAGTATTATCCCACAGAAGACAGGCTTGATTGAAACAAGGCTTAATTTTGTAGTGTCACGTTGGATTATAAATATGTATCTGGATTTAACATGACCTAACAAGACCTGAAGTTGCCTTGTCCTAGTTACACCACAGACCAAACCCTAACCAAATGCCTGTCCCGCTCTGCTTTACTGCTGTGAATGTTACCTTTAAGGTATTTTTTTTCAAGTCTGAGTTGAACATAATATTGTTTTACCTTGTTTACTATGATTGTTTTGCAGGTTTAAACCACAGAGAGAAAAGTAATTTATGTTTGAGGGCAAAGTTGACATATTTCTAACACTCTCCATGTTTTATATCTCTATCCCTCCATACATGTAACTAATGTAGAGCATACCTTCACCAAAGTCTACATGTAAACTTAAGTTATATTTTTTCCCATTTTCATTTACCTAATGGTGTAGTTACCGCAATCAAGCAAAATGAATATATCTTGTCTCACTGAGCCTTAATTCACATTGCCTCAAGTTGTCATCAGTATCACCTAATTTATGTTTAAGGGAAAAGTTGACATGCCACATTTCTAACACTCTCCATGTTTTATATGTTTAACCCCATAATGATGGTCCATACACCAATCCATTATCTATACGGCTTTTCCCCGTTCCGTGTCCCAGGGAGCTGGAGCCGATGCAAGCTGTCATTGGGCGAGAGGGTGGGATACACCCTGGACTGAGAGAAGAGGCCTCCTCACCGCCAAGACCAAATTCTTGAAATGCTCAGCTCCTTAAATTGGTATAATCACTGGGAGACAAACAAAGAACAACAAAGTCTTGTGCTTTCTGTCATCATCCTTCAGAAGATGACAGTGGATCAACTTTATTACACAAACTGTTTTTATTGTGTTTACCTAAAGTAAAGCAGCTTTTAGGACAGCAAATTGTTGGTATTACAGAATGAAATGTTATTTTTTCTTGCCACCTTTTGGAGCTTTGTCTAGTCCTTGGATGTACTTTCGAGGAATTTGATAATGATCTGAAATTCAAAAAAAAAAAAAAAAGATAAGATAAAGTGAATTTGTGTGTAAAAGTGGAAAACAATGACAGAAGCGATTTGTAAGGCGGTGAGGTCACATTATCTAGTCAATTCAGTGATTACCCTTCACATTAAAGTATTATGTTCCAAACCTAGTAGGAAATTGCCGACTTGATGTATCTGGTTCCCTTGGATCTGCACCAGGACTTTGTCTTTGGCTCCAGGGATTGACTGCAGGACAGAGCTGGCCTGAACTCGGTGTTGCAGAGCAGTGGCCACAACTGCAGGATCCAAACCGTACAGTTCCAGGTTCTTTATCACAGTAACCTAAAGGAAGAGTATGGAAACTGTTAGAGCTGGAACAGTTAATCAGCAGGACTGTTAATAAACTGACATGAGTTTACTGCTTATCTGTACTTAATCTATGCCAGTCAATAAGTAAAAAGATCACCTGGTACTCAAATGCCAAAGGTTTGTAGCTGAGGTCATGTATAAACAGTGTCTCTAATACTCAACAGGGAGCACTGGCAGGTTAATTTCTCAACGGTTATCCAACAATTCATCTTGATCAGATCTGCGGCTTCTCTGGCAGCATGGCTCTAGGACAGCGTGGGTTAATTAGTCCTCAACATCCGAGCCAAAAATATTACAACAACCTTTTTCTGGTTATGGGGCTATTTCTTGTTAAAACTGAAATGTGTCTCTGTCTAATTTCACAGTTACTTATGTCCACTTCAGGATACATTCTCAGATATATCTATACATAAATATCAGCATAACTGACATCCCTTTAAGTCCCTGCTGTACTAAGTTTAGCAAAGCTTGGCCTGCTAACATGCTAAACAAAGATGCGTTAACATCCCAAAGAACACCAGCACCTAATGACGGACTTGATCAACTGCAGACCATTCGTCTTGTTAAAGTCTCAAGTATCGTCAGTAGAGATAATGAATGAGAAGTAATCGCTGCTGACCTGCAGCTTACAATTTGAAAGTTTGAGGTGAAAGTTTTAACCTTCTTATTGGAGCCTCGAGAAGCCACAGAGATGTCAATGGGCTCAATGTGGCCCTTCTTTCTCATGGGTGCTTGTCCAGGGAATACAACTTCATAGCACTCCTGCATTCTTCCCAAAGTCCTGTGAAAATGAGAAGATATACTGTTAAATCTGCCCAAGAAGTTAAGAGACACAAGGATAAAGTTGTACCAGATTTGCTTAAATATCTATCCCTCCATACATGTAACTAATGTAGAGCATACCTTCACCAAAGTCTACATGTAAACTTAAGCTATATTTTTTCCCATTTTCATTTACCTAATGGTGTAGTTACCGCAATCAAGCAAAAATGAATATATCTTGTCTCACTGAGCCTTAATTCACATTGCCTCAAGTTGTCATCAGTATCACCTAATTTATGTTTGAGGGCAAAGTTGACATGAGTAACACATTTCTAACACTCTCCATGTTTTATATGTTTAACCCCATAATGATGGTCCATACACCAATCCATTATCTATACGGCTTTTCCCTGTTCCGTGTCCCAGGGAGCTGGAGTCGATCCAAGCTGTCATTGGGCGAGAGGGTGGATACACCCTGGACTGTTCGCCAGTAAATCACAGGACCATAATAATGGTATTTACCCATGTTCTCGGCAGTCAGTACTGGCAGTGCCAGTCACCAACAGAACTGATCTCTACTTAAATTTGATTATGAGACCTTTGGAGCATAGCACAACTAAAACATCTTGAACATTTTCAGCCTTTCACAGTGTTGGCATATCGATCAGAAATAACCAAGATAAATGTTGATATTCTTAAAACAAGAACAGACAAAGATATATTGATCGAACTAGTCTTATAAATAAACAGGTCAACACTATCATGACCTAAAAGCAGGAAGGGGCAGTCATTACAGAGAACCTCCAATCCTGTGGAGAATCTGAATTCTCCCAGCTTTTTCCATTTGGTCAATCTGCTCAAACACTTCACAAATATATATGACTTGAGACAAAGGGACTAGAAGCAAAATGACATGCCTTGTTTTAATACATTTTTTTTGTTTTCAATAGCAGCAGTTTTTATTTTCAGTGCGGTACCTTGAATCACACATCGAGACAGGAGAAAAACATTTACCTGCTAAAGAGGTCATCCCACTTGAGAGAATCTATCTCCTGGTACTCAGATTTCTCCAACAGGCAGTCGCACAGAGTTGGGTTTATGGTTACGTAACTATTAAAGAAGAGAAAAGGATTGGTGCACATTGAATTAAAAAGGAGCATTTAAACACTGCAGAGCTGCCCTGCAACAGGAAACATACTGCAGTGGAACATGACAAATTCAATAAAATTTGCCTTTAACTTTCAGGGCAGATTTGATCTAATTTCAGTCTAGTCAATATCAATTAGTTTCACATCAGAACATGCACGATTTTCAGGAGCTAAAAAGAAACATGAGAGTCACATTTAAGCATTTTAGCCAATTATATCACATCACATGGTCTGGGGTCAGCCCAGTATTTGTTCAGTGGGCTTTAATGCTGCACTTTTACAAGTGCACCCATTATCAACAAAATGCTGCTTATCTTCAAAGTCTAAAAGAACTCTGTGCCCTCAGTGTTGTGCGATTACTGTCTCATCTTATGTCAGCAAACTAGAGTTTTATATATTTCTATGTGATATAGAAACCCATTATTTTACCCTAGAGCCAAAAACAATGGCTAAAAATAACAATCTGCAGCAGCAAATTCATTTCTTGTTACAGAAGTTTAGGATCTTCTTACTTCTTATTATTTTCATCCACCAATTCATTCTGCTTCACATACTCCGTGACAATGTTTCTCACGTCAGCAGGCTGTAGGATTGTCCCTTTTCTGTGGAAGCACCAAAGCACACATGAGTACAGGAATGATTGTGAGAAATGTATCAATACAGTGACACCCTTACTTCTTAATGGGGGTTCCTATTACTTTTGTAATCTTGAATCATGAATTGCACACTAAAAAAAAACAGAAGCTTAATTCATGATAATATTTATAGGAACAACAATACTGCATCAACTATTTCCTCCTAGCATTGTATATTTATGGGCTAAGCTCATTTGCAATGCTTGTCTCTATAAGTAGATTTACTGTCTAATAATAAGTGTCTTAATAACCATTTTGTTCACAATAAAAAGTTAATATTATTTTTACAAATTCTCAAAATAACATCTAAGAACTCAAACCATTTTTAGAAAATACCTGATCTTATGAATACGCATTTATGTTTTATTTTAACTCCTGGACTAGAAAAGTCTCCCACTTTGGTGTAAAATCAAAGAAACATTACATCTGTGACTTATAAGGAAAGAGTTTGTGCATGTTCATTATGCTTCGCCTCCAAGAACATGCAACAAAATGAAATTGTACAGAACAGTAAATGTGATAGGCATGCTATAGTTTAGAACCACTATGGTTGTGGGGAACAATACGGGTGGGAAGCAGTCTTTCTCAGAGACTTCTATCTGCAGCCAGATGGAATTAGAGTGAAATTGGGCAGTCGGTGGCGGTCTTTTGAGATCTGAATGTTTGGGAGTTTAAAGACTAATTATGTATGAAGCCTCATGTCTTGTAGGGGACAGATTGTTCCTTCTGAAGACAGACAGCATGAGAACTGCTGAAGACTGCTGTGGTTTGAATTATGCCCTGGTTAAGCAGAAGGTGGGGGTGGTGAGTGCTTCCAGTGCTATGCTGGCAGCATTTCAATATGTTCTGGGTGTGAAACTGGGTTTAGCATCTAGTATGAGCCCAAGGCAATTCAAGGTTGCATGTAGCCTGAAATATACAACTGGAAAATGCACCATGGTAAAGGTATAAAGAAAAGGAACAAATCTGTACAATAGGTGTGCGAGAAATTCTCACACACTGACGAAAAAACCAGCAGAAATGTAAATAATAAAAAACAGTGCTTTTCTTCTGTGACTCATCGAAATGAGCTCCTTGAAAAAAAGCACTGGACAACCAAAAAGTCTGAGGCACTCACAACTCTTTATGTAATCAATTCCACAAAGTGTACGATTTCATAGTTTCAAAAACATCAGTCAGTGAGGATGTTAAAATATAAAATGTGTAATTAAAAACACAATGTGGAGTAAAAATGGTTAATCAAGTGGGGGATTTCAGACACAACCTAAGATGAAGAATTGTGTGACTTGTGTCATGGGAATATTATCTCATCTCTTCCCAGTGTGGTCGAGTTCAGCTACATTACAGAGCTCGTGGAGCTGATAGGGATTCAGTGATTCACACAAGCTTCAGCTTTCCCTGCTATGTTCCCCTGCTGTCTGATCCGAGCAAACATGTGGATTCATGAAGAGAGTTAGGAAAACACACACACACACACACACACACACACACACACACACACACACACACACACACACACACACACACACACACACACACACACACACACACACACACACACACACACACACACACACACACACACACACACACACACACACACACACACACACACACACACACACACACACACACACACACACACACACACACCTCTTGTTTGCATCCACAAAGAGAGGCTCCAGTCGAGCGGACACAGAGTAAAGAGTAGTGATCTCAGGAGGATGGTATAGTGTTTCACCCTCTCCTCCATCCTGCGCGGGAGCTGCTTCCACATCTGTCTCCTGAGGAACGCTGAAGGAGCGCAGTCTGCAAAGAGTTAATGCAATAAAAAAAAAAAAATAAATAAAGGGCTGACATGTGGGCGGGCTGTAAAGGTTTTCAATCCCAATATTGAAATCCCAATCCCAATAGCTCACTCTCGATTTTTCCAGTCCACTTCAACAATGCTCTCCACACCCTTGGTCAGTTCTTTTACCCGCACAAGGTTATGCTTCTGCTGCATGGCCTGTAAAAACTTGGAAAGCTGTTGGACAAAAACATTTGTTAATGCTCACTAGTGGAGTTACACATCTGTCCATGTGTATGTGTTAAATGCCACATTCTCGACATGCGGTTTACCTTCTTATAGCTTGATTTCTTGATATCAAGCTGCTTCCCACTTGGGCTGAAAAAAGACCAGATGCTTTGAGTACAAAACGTGAGTACCCCTCTGCATTTCTTAAAGGAGGAATTGAACTTTACCAGCAGGCGAACATATGGTTGCGAAGAAATGTACTGGTCAGCAGAGGGAGCTCTGACTTCTTCACCTTGCTCTTGAGAGCATGGAGGAAACACTGCAATAGCAGGGCGTCCATTATCTCTGTGAAATCAAGGTTTGACCCGGGTCACATCCCTTCCTTTCTGTAAACGCTCCCATTTTGCCACATCATAAAATAAACATGGCCACAAAAATAAATCCACAGACACTCAATCCAGCCCTGCAATCATTTAGCAGTGAATGTTTCAATTTCATTAGAACTTTAGACAGCATGCATTGAAGCTTAGCCTTATTAAAAGCTGAGCCTGTCTTAAAGTGTTGCAAATGAACAGTTGAAAAGTACTTTTGACTCATACTGTGGGGGATATGACTAAACCTAATACCTTGTGGCATTTTCTGATCATCCTCAGTCCCCTCCTCTTCTTCGTTGTCCTTTTCACCTTTCTCTCCCTCCTCCTTAGCCAGACTCAGTTCCCCAACACCAGAACAGGCTTGATCAGTGACTGTTTCATCGGCACTCTGCTGCTGCTGCTCCTCCTCCTCCTCCATCATACACTTCTCCTCCTCTTCCTCCTGTTCACTATCAACATCACATTCCTCTCCATTCAACCCTTGTCCTTTGCTCTCTGTGTGCAGTAAAGAAGGAGGACCTGACTTGTCCCCAAATGCCCTAGAAAAAGTGAATCACAGAGAAAGCTTTAGTTAGTCGTGTCTCCTAAAGTCACTTTTCCATCAAAAATCTCAGTTTGAGTTTGGACAGCTCTTTCAAGATTAGCTTGTTGGTCAAGACCAGCTTTTTGCAGTTGTGACAGCTGGGTAAGGTAGAGCCCTATCCTCCTTCAAATGAAGTTGAGAGAGTCATTCACATGTTTATTAAATCTTCTTTAGTCTATTCTAACTCTTTGTTCAGCGCTTGCAGCTGGTTCAGAACGCAGCAGCACGTGTCCAAATCACGTTTTAAGGTTTTAATTACTTGTTTTTGAAAATGTAAATCTGGCACCTCCTTAATTATCTGAGCTGTTGCACCAACAGGCTGCAGTCAGAGCACTCTGGTCAACACACAAGATGCTCTTGGTCTTGGATGTTCCGAGATGCAGGCCAAAGGTGACAGAGTCTTTGCGGTGACTGCGCCACAACTGTGGAACATCAGAGTTGCTCAATCCATTGAAAATGTTAAATCACTTCTTAAGACACACCTGTTGACACTGGCTTTTAATACAAGTTGAGCTTGACATTTTGAAATTTTGAATACGCTCCTATTTATTTATTTATTTATTGTGTTTCTTATTGAGTTATTTATTCATTGTTTATTGTATTCATATTTGTCCTGTTTAAATATATTGTTTATATTGTGCTTTAAACACCTGTGCAGCACTTAGGATGTCTTAAATGTGAAATCTAAATAAACGTTGCCTTTCAGAAATAAAACAAACATATTAATTTTGGTCACTTTATTGATCTCCACACAGGGACACAGTGGACTGAGTTGGAAATGATATTATTTTTCTATGTCATGCCCATTGACTTCCTGATGTCTAGTCACTGAGAGGTTGCGAGGCAACCAGCTGAGACTCAAGGAAGTCACTAACAGGAAAAATAATATTACTCTGTAACCATAATGTTTTTGTTTTTTTACATTGAGACTTTTACACATACCACAAAAATAATTAGTTAGTTAAGTAAACTAGTTTGCCTCAGAGTTTCCGGTAATAATTATTTTTACATTTCAGAACATGTTAAAAACAGAAATTGCAATCGGTGTATCTCTAGTATCTTCACATTTAACCCACCTTAAGAAATATAAAACTATCCCTTGAAACAAAAGCATTCTTTCGAAAAGATGCAGGATTTCAATTAAGAAAAATGGGAGCTACTTACCAGAGACTGTCCATGTATGTGTGAAGAACACACACTCCTCTGCCTTTCATACCAACGCTCTGCATCTCTGAACTCGACAAGGCAGCAGTGCCAACTGCAACAGGAGCTCTGCATCAACCAAAGGAACAGTGTCACTGTTGAGGACTTCTATTATTGTTATGACAGAAGTCTTCACGTGTTGCTGATCATAGCCTACCTATTGCTCACGACTGTTACAGCACAGCAGTCACCCTGCTTTACATCCGGGAGACCGCTTGACGACACCACCACACCTGGCAGCATGAGATCTTGAGGGAATCAAAAGTTCTTGTTAATTGTATCTGTCTTAATGTACAGTTTTAAGCAACTGTTCAGGTCTTAATCTTTAAAAAATAAACGTACCTGCCCCTCCAATCAACTTCTGAAGCACTGGGGGCCATGTTCTGAATGCTGGCAGGAGAGCAGGGTATCGCCAAAGCACATACACTGAAAATAATATCATATATATTCATTATAAAGTGAAAATTTGTTGCAGAAAGGTACTTTTTTTACTCATCCTGATGTACATTGATGTTCAGATAAAGTACCTGTAGGATAAAGCCGTTTTTCCAGTTCAAAGAAGAGTGGGTTTTTATGAAGAACATAAAGTGTCACAGACTCTCCCTTATGTGCATAAATCTTGACTACATTTAATTCCTCTTTGTTGGGGATCAGCTCAGACAGCTCATCAGCAGGCAATGAAGGGAAAGCAGCCGATATGTCAGCTTTGAGCTTTCTCCTGTGTGTGAGAAAACAAGAAGTCGTTAACCTCCTTCTTCAGATTTTCCCAGTAAACGCAACAGGTTGGAACTATTTAAAACACATGTATGGAAAGAAAAAAAACAGTTGACGTTTTCTAATACAAGGCCTGCTTGTCAAAGAAGTATCATTTGTCTTCAAAATATCAATGTTATTTGCATATTTTTGTATAACTGGTTACTATCTTGTACTGTCTGGTGCATTGAACTTTGTAGGCATGTACACACCCTGTCAGAATGATCTGTATCAAATATGACTACGAGAAGCTTTCTTTCACAACATTAACACCAGACATGTGAATCCAGACTTAAACGCACATAATGTATAAAAATGCAAAAGAACAAAATGATATTGAAGAGATCTTTCTCGGAGAAGTCTGATTACAGAAAAATCCAAGACAACATCAAAAAGATAACACGATAATCAACATTTTATCTTAATATGAATATTATCAACAGCTTTGATACAATCACATAAATTCGGGCACTGGGATTAGAAATTGTCAGACTAGCAAATCAAGTTTATGAAGATTACTGATGTGCTGCAGGACACTGATGCTCCATAATTGTACACACAAACATGAGGCTTAAAACAAGCATCACTGCCATATTGACCTGTCACAGCAATGTGCAAGTTGAAGTCTGTTATTCTGGATCATTTCTGATACCGTCAGGATTTTTTTTTTTGAGAGGTTTCAATTCAACTCTAATTTACACAGACTGAACGACACTGCAGCGATTAAAAGTGACGACAAGCATTAAAGTGATTTGAAACAGAGGCAGTCAGAGAGGCAGTGACTCACCTGTCTGATCCTTTGATTGCGGTGTTGGATTTGACACGAAACGATCTTGCAAACATCCTCCTAGAAAATGCTGAGTGCAAATCAGCACGTCCACCTCAGAGATAATGTAACTATTTTCATAACATCAGCGCAAACAATTCTTAAACGCCTCTCCACCAGAGAACAGCCTGAATGTGTGTTATTGTAGCTGTACAGAAACAAGCTGTTTCTTGCTGGGTCTACTGGTCCGACACATATTTATGTCCGATTTGAAACTGTACCGCAGCAACACGTTAGTTCCGCGGGTCATGACGAGAGGTCGTTCTTCAGCACTCCTTCATCGTCATGATTAAAATGTTGTCACCCATTGCACGGTGAATACAAACCTGATTTGTCCCTTTTCTTTTTTATATTCTTATTATTTATATTGTATGTTTTGTTTTTACATATTTTTACATTTATTAATTTATTCCTTATTATCATAATTTTTGCTCATTGGTTTCTTGAATCATGTGTATGTATGTGTATATATGTGTATGTACATATATATATATATTTTTTTGGTTTTATTATTATTATTATTATCATAACTTTTATTTATTTATTTATGTATTTATTTATTTTCTACAAGGGGTGTTTGTATACTGTTGTTGTCAAGGGTGATATGTTCCCCTTCATGCACATTGCATTACTTTCTTTTACACCTTATGCTGGATGCTTGTGTGCTACATGAACGTGTGTAATGTGAGATGTCTACAGTTAATGCAAAAATCAATAAAAGACAGTTGAAATATTATTTGTGTAGAGTAATAAAACTGTATTATGGCTGTCTTTTGTCACATTCTCACTATCAATGAATAAAGGCTGAGTCCACAATGTTTCCTGCTGAGGTCTGAGTTAAAAACAGATGCTTTTCACTTATCTTCCACTTTAGATGATCTGCTTCCCATAGGCCTACACTTACAGTATTTCCCTTTGCCTTTCTTCAGGAAACATGTTTCCAAATTTCAGCCGGCATAGGGAGATTTAAATAGTCACATCATAAATAGCCTTTCATAATTTTGGAGTGACAGTCGGGCAGCCACCCAGCTGATCCTGTCCGCAGACTCGTCCCTGCTGGGTGACTGTCACAATTTGATGCTGCGTTAACGTCGGCCAATTTCGCCCATAAGTTTTAATTTTAATTTTAAATTCATTCATTTATTAAGCGAGCCAACACTGTGCGAATCTGAGTCCAAGGTGATAAAGTGTCAACCGAAGTTTAAAGTGTACTTCCAGTGTACTTCCTGGACAGTCACCCGCCTGCTTCGTGTGAAGGACTGTCCCAGGACTGTCCCAGCAAGAGAAGAGGTGGGCGAACATTAAACCAGGACTGAGAGTCTATGGGACTGAGCGTTACTGAACTAGCTGAGGTTAGGCTACTCCTCAAGGACTGGACGCACCTGTTTGAACGGTAAACAGTCATGTGTCGCCGATAGTTATCATGTCAAATCAGCACCAGCCGACTTTCCCGATCCAACAGCAGCCTGATCTCAACTCTGCTCCTTTCCCTCAGTGTTTTGTGAGACAGTTTGCCGTTCCTCTTCAAATCAAAAGCAATGTTATTACAGATGTTTATACGTTAACGAGTCAGGTGCTGGGGATGGGGATAAATGGCAGAGTGATGGAAATATTCCACAAAGAGAGTGGGGAGAAGTATGCACTAAAGGTAAACATGTTTTCTGAAACTAACTTTTTTTTCACCAAAAATATGTAATAAATTAGCCTACTTGTTATAAATGTACTAAAATGGATAGATATGCTACTTTACATTGGATGCTTATTTATTTTAATAAGCTAAATGTAAATCTGTATAGCCTACTTTTTATTTAAGGGGGCTTTCAAAGGCAACTGTGCTTTTGCTTACAGTGTTAGAATGTTTAAGAGTTTGCAACCTGCATCATTAAAAAATGTAGGCCTGTGTTGGTAAATATAGCATTACAGATTTTCTACAGTTTTTTACTGAACCATTGTCATAACCATAATTTGAGTCATAGTGAAACATATTAGGCTATATGAGTTTGGATATGGAGAAAGTTGTGTATATGAGCCAAAAGATTGTCACAGATTGCAGATCCCTCTGTCAAAATCTGATTTGAGTTTGACATATTTACCAAACCATTATAACCATAAATTATAAGCCTATACTGTTCTGTGAAATGTCATTTTAGTCATATTCTGCACATATTTTATATCCTTTTTGTTCTTCACCCTTTCAATTTCCCTTTTTGTTCTTCTTTGTTCTTCTTTTCTGTTTTTTTCTTCCTCTACTTTTTTCTTCTTCTTTTCATATTTCTTCGGTTTCCTTTGTTCTTGTTCTGCCTTTCCTCCTTCTTTCTCGTACTCCTCTCCTTCTTGTTCTTGTTCTTCTCCATTATCGTCTTCTTGTTCTTATTACAATTTCTAAATGTACTTAAATGCAGCAGTTGCAGCTTTAAGTGGATTTTGTTTCCAATAGTTCCTTCTGGGGCCTTTCTTGTTCCAAACTACTTGTTATCTACATTTCCTTGATCCAGGAGAGATCTTTCCTTATTTTTATGGAGGAAACAGGATCAAAGCTTAGGGGTTGATGAAAAACAGTCTTCATGGATCAAAGTTGTCTGTCTTTTGTCACATCATCACTATGAGTAAGAAAAAGAAGAGGAGTATAGAAAAGGCTGAGCCCAAGATGTTTCAGGATGTGCACTGAGTTGAAAGTTAACAGATGCTCCTCTCTTATCTTTGGTTTTGTAGAAAATCTGCTTCTCAAAGTTTCCCCCTTTTAAGTCTGTGTTCCAGCCAGTGGGGAGAGATAAATAATTATATTACCCAACTGCATTCCTCTGGGATCAATTTGTCACTCCAAAAGTGTGTGTGATGCACATCCAACTAAATAGTACCTGCATTTGGAGTTAAAGGCAGTATTTAGAGTTAAAGTTCAGTGCTGCCAAAGTTCGAGAGGTGAGGTCACTGCGGGCATGAGCTATGAGTTACAGATTTTCTCTCTTGGAATCCTGTAATTTTCTGGCTTTTTTGTGATCATACACAACGGGCGCCTCTGTCAGGGTCTTATTTCTGTTTCAGTCTGTAAATTACATATTGCCCAGTAGCTTTGGCCTCCGGTGTACCATGTTGTCCTGACTGTTTTGAAAGAGGAGTGTTGACTTTTTATGTTGAAATGATGCCAGCTAGACATGGAGAGGGGGGACATGCCAGTGTCTAAAAGTAGCCTCATGCAGATGCCTGAGATGTCAGAGAGATTATGACATCTAGCTGGGCACAGCATGGACAGGGTGTCATGCAGAAAGTTTATACGCTACTTTTATTACAGTGAAAGTGAAGGTATTGAGATTGAAAAATAGTGGAGTAACAAACACACAATAACATTTGTCCTGGCTTTTATTTGAACTAATCCCCATCTGTGCAGGCTTCAAATTCTTTTGATGGCAAACACCTATTTTATCATCATGTCAGTGAATCATTTTTTCATTACAGAGAAAACACTTCATCAGTGTCGTCACATAGCATTTTTTTTGGAAAACTATTTGCACAGAGTTGACAGAGTTTGACTTAAATGGGTCATATTATTAATTTTCTGGTTTTATTTTTGCTTTTTACTTTGTGTTTTCCATGTGTCCTGTGCATGTTTAGGCACATCTATGTGCAAAATTCAAAGTCCGCGGAAACGCGGCTTCTCCTACGTCCTCCTGTTAGCTGCAGCATTAGCTGCATGTAACGCTCGGTTCTAGCCCCCCTCGAAAAAAATTTGCCAGTAGCACAGTAGTGCTAAGGTGCTAATGGTTTTGCTCTCCTCGGAGCCAGAGTGGCTGCATTCCCAATATGGTAAAAGGGGCGTGGCATTACCGAGAACCGTGCTGAGCGACTGACCAATTACGGCAGAGCTGACAGGCCAACCAATCAGACCAGACTTGGCACACGTGCGGACTCTGAACGTGGGCACTTCAGATTCTTAGAGAGAGAGTCAGAAGCGAGCAGGTTGGGCGCTGGTGGCGCAGTGGTTAGTGCGTGCGCCCCATATATGGAGGCCACAGTCCTCAAAGCCAGGTTCGAATCCGGCCCGTGGCTCCCCCCCCACACGTCATTCCCCACTCTCTCTCCCCGACCCCCAGCCCCATCCACTGTCCCATCTCTCCATTAAAGGTACAAAAAGCCCAAAAAGAACATAATATGACCTCTTTAAATCCAAAGAACAGCATGAAAACATCCCGTTTTAAATACCTTCTTATACGGACTCTTTGAATATCAACAAACCTTTCATCCTTCTCTACGTCATTGATCTTTAATAAGTCCAAATGGCTCATCTGCTGACATTCCTGAGGTCTTTGAAGAAAGCGCATGTCAGGAAAGAGCAAACATTTCATTAAGATACATAGTACGTGAGAAAGATTTATCTAGTCAAGGACAGAGTTGCTGCAAATGTACCGCTGTAAATCACAGTCCCCACAAAAAGTCTGCTGCAAAATTTATGCAATTACAAGTGGAATCCTGCACGTAGCCATTTGTTCTTGTGCTATAAGATCATTAAACCACTGGCATCATGAACATTATTCAGCTTGTTTTACAGCCAAAACCCCTGAGGCTCATGATGGCTTAAAAAAAACAAAAAAAACATCACACAATCTTCAATACAGCCACAATATTAAGTAGGCTATCTCATACCTTTATGTATGTTGATATTGTAAATCAGTTCAACTGAACTGAAAGAAAAGTGCACCCATTTAACCCAGAGTAGATTTACATGAGGACATTTGTATTTAAAATGTCTCCCTGCTTTCTGACCTGCTCATTCCTCTGCTGTTTGTTCATCAGATGCTGCAGGATTGTCCAGAAGCCAGACGAGAGGTGGAGCTCCATTGGAGGGTGTCACCTTGCCCCCACATTGTACCCATCATAGATGTTTATGAGAACCTCTACCATGGCAAGAAGTGTCTCCTTATCATTATGGAATGGTGGGTTTTTCCCGCATGCGCCCAGACACAATCGGAGCTATGATGCATGTGTGGTCTCGTAAATTGGTAGCACGTGTTGACAAAAGTTTCTTCCCTGGATGTCATTCATCTTTAAATTTCTCCTGGGAGTTGTGTCTCGTATTAGTTGCTTTGAGGGTTGGTGGAGCCTCCTTTGTTTTAATGCACACCAACTGACAAGAGAAGTTTCCAGAACACTTCAGGGCCAAAAGTGATAAAAGCAGTCTTTTTTGTCTCACAATATAATGAAGCATAATTAGGCAGGAACACGCTGTTCTCTCTTTGAACAGGTAAGCTTTGCAGATGGCTAGCATTAGTCTTGAAAAAAAAGATCCAGAAAACCCATTGTAATTGTCCACCGGTGCTAAAACATATCATTCATGTTCCGGGGCGGGGCTGTGTTCCCAGGAACTAGCATAACAATATCTATAGGCTCCGGTGGCCAAAACCATGTTGAGTTTGGGATTTTAACTGCCCATATATATACAAGAATATACAACTCAAAAGAAATGATAGTAATCACGTAAGAAAAAAAGAGTATGCATTATCATAAGGCTTGTAGCGTGAGTCCGCAACTAAGTAATTTAGTTTCAACATTGGTGTAATAGGAGAAGAGCTAGTTGGGAAAACAATCTTTTTTACGAGGGTGCAAAATACCAAAACAAAAGACATTATAAAAGAAATGGAAAAATCTCAACCTTGTGGCTCAGACTCAAAATAAAAGGAATAACTGCAGCAAGAGAGAAGGGTTAAATATTAAAAAACCTGTGCGATATAATTCTACCCAGGAAGTTGTCCATAATGCAACACAGAGGGTCTAGAGGATAAAAAAAATCATCCCATGTCTACTTAGCAACATCTGTTCATCAAGAAACTGAGGTGATTTCATAATTAAATAATCTTAACCATGAATGTTTTTTACTTACAGAGCCAAGCAGCAGTTTGTTGTATTCATTTTTTTATTAACATTTTGCATCAACAGGTGGCAAAACATATAAAAACATGGTATCTTACAGTGATTAATTAGATTGTATATTTTTATATTTGGTATGATAATGTGTACTTTAGCCCATTCTGCTGTTTTTCTTCTTTCCAGCATGGATGGAGGTGAATTATTCAGACATATCCAAGACAAAGGGAATCATGCATTCACAGAAAGAGGTAAATTTGTATTTCTTCACAACTGAACTTATAACCCTAATGGATTTCAGTCCTAGTTGTTTTGGCTCATGTAAACTTACTGGTGGTTACAGTAAATGTTGTTCAGTTTCACTACATCCCGCAGGATTCTGGTGGCAGCAGACTTTATTTTGTCAGAGTGCAGCCAAATAAACATGTTAATTTAATAAAGTCAGACAACACTTGGTCTTTGTCCATCATGCCATGAAGAATGTTGTATTGGCTTTCATTCATGAGCTGTAACCTGATACAATTTTTCTTATGGAAAGTGAGCAGTAAACTGTGGAGCTGTTTGCAGTGAGGAGAACTTACTAAAACTCTAATAGTTCAATGTTTCAGTCAGAGGCACATAAAGAGGCACAGGAAATGGTGAAAGTTTCTTAAATGTGATTTGTGTTTGTTCTTTGCCATTTTATGTACTAAACTGAATATTTTTAAGGTGTTGGACAATACAAACAATCTGAAAACCTGTTGCTCAGGAAATAATGATTTACATTTTTCCTATTTTCTTATTTGTAATTTAAAAACAACTAATTCATTAATCAAGGAAATGAAAGAGATCGTTGGTTACAGCGATTATCATGAATTGCAACCATAATAATAATGACACAGGGTTCAGGGTTGTTTCCTTTGAGTCCTTTCTGTATGTAAAGACAATCTTATCCTGCAGAGATTACAGTGAACTAACAACAGAAACTAAAACACAATCAAAAGAGGCATCATTGCATTCAAGTCTAAAGCAGGGGTCATCAACTATATTTGTTCAAGGGCCATCTTTTTTTCTTGAAAGACACTGACGACTGCTGTCAGAGAGGAAATGTAATTTCTCCCATTAACCTAGAGCAAGTTTTTCAGCCTTGTGATTTTATTTGTATGTTTATTGTTTAACCACCCCATATTATTTATATTCTGGGGGCCAGATGGGAAGCGTTAGTGGGCCGCATGTGGCCCGCGGTTCGTCATGTTGACGATCACTGGTCTAGAGGATCTTTATCAAATTTTAAAATGCGCTGCTGAATACTTACTTTAATCTGCACCTTTCTGTTTTAATACCATCATGTTTTCCCATCAGAGGCCTCTGACATTATGAAAAGTATAGGAGAAGCCATTCTCTTCTTGCATTCCATCAACATTGCTCACAGAGACATCAAGGTAATTTATCAGTCAGCATGTGAGTCAACTCTTGCAGCAGTGGACTGTTTTTTATGCAAAGTGTCATGAGATCTGTCCTCAGAATTATAAGCAGTAGTTCAAATTTGACATTGACGCTAATGCTTTTTTTTCATTGTCCTGTGCATGCTACAAAGCTCATATTTGGTGTTAAGGAACTTTTTCTGTTCATATGAAAATCGAATTGTTTTCATATGTACCGAAAACAATGTCTGGCAACTGAAGTAGGGCGACCAGAAACACCTCGATGGAACAATCACTTCCATTAAACAACTGTGAAATTTTTCCCTTAAACACTTTTGTATTTTCTATCTGGAATTGGTTACTCTGACACACTTGTAGTTATTTTCCCTGGTCTGAAATGCTTATAGAGTGCACTTTCACAAAGGAAACAAGATTGTGCAATGTGTTGTTGTTCAATTATAGGACAATTTACCTCTAATTCTTCCAATTCACAAGCACTATTGTGGGTTATTATGTGTACTTGAGTGTCCAATGATGACAGTTCACACACTCTATCATGCATAATCCTGGTTGAGTAAAGTCACCAGATGAGATATTAAAGATGTTATATTCTTTAGAGTAGAATGATTACGGAATAACATGCAACAGAGGTCCATTTGCAGATTATGTTGCAAAATGAAAGAAGTAAAATGATGATAGTGTACATGCAGCTTCTTGACTTTTGATGCCATTGCCATGTCTTTTCTGAATGGACATTGTGCATGTTATTTTAATCTTATCACAGGTTGCTAACCCCTTTCCAGTTGCTCACCAAATCTGAAAATGTGCCAGTGTTACCTGAGATTTTTCTGCTAAACCTGAACAGTAGTGACAGCAGATGGCTTTCATTTGATTTATCTGTGATTCTAATTTATAATTCTTAGTTTTTCTTTGGTTAATGACCTGAGATTTGAACATCTGATGTCGGGTTGCTTCTCTTACAGCCAGAGAACCTGCTTTACACCTCCAAAAGACCAGATGCTCTGCTCAAGCTGACTGATTTTGGGTTCGCCAAGGAAATCACCACGATAAACTCATTAGCAACACCATGTTTTACCCCATATTATGTCGGTAAGACCACACAATGTGTGATGTTGTTTATCTACTGTATATCTGGTTATCTGGTTATTATTTGTCCAAATATACAGCAGAAACAGAATCCTGGACGGGAGTCAAAGAACTGATTGTGGCCTCTTATAACACTTTGATTTGTGCATCATTTGACACTGCTATTGTCGGTTGTCGGTTAATCTCTTCAAGGCCATAACTCAAGAATTGAAACAATAACTGTGTCGAAATTGCACAAAAATATCTAGATAGGATAAAATATTGAGAGAATAAAACTTCATAGCCAAAGGTCACTGTAACTCCAAAAAGAAGGAAAGAACAGTTATGTCACAATGTATGCTTTCCCAATCTCTGAAACACATTATTTCAGAAGTGCCTTGAGAGACAGTCTGAATAATCAGTGTTGGATGTTCAAATGTGAGAAGTCATAGTGATCTCCGGTCTAGCACATTTTAAAATGTGGTTTATATTATTCATTTTATTCACCAGACAGAAGAGTTTGTTGTCATGAGCGGATTGATGAAAAATACAAAGAGGAGGTGGACCCAATTGCAGAAACTCAAAATAAGATTTATTTTAACAAAAAGGCAAAAAGACAAAACTTACTTTAAAACAAAAACTAGAAGTCAAAACACTAGCGCAGAAGACGACCGACATCCAACATACGACAATGAACTGACACAGAAGGGAAGTATATGATTGTGATGGTAAATGGACTTGAGCTTTTATAGTGCTTTTCTATTCTTCAAAGAGCTTTTACACCACTACGTCACAACTACCATGTCACTACTGATGGCAGTAGTTGCTGTGTAGTGAGACCATCAGAAGTGACTAATCCCATTTATACGCTTTCATATGCTGCCAACGTAAGCAATTCTGGGTGAAGTCTTGCCCAAGGACACATCGGATATGTTGCAGCAGGAGCTGGGGATTGTAAATTCCTGGGAGATTAAACCTCCATATGTCAGTGATAGCCATTCAAAAGCGGAATCATTCGTGTCATACGCATTTGTTTTCTTCAAGACAAACACCTGTGGATTTAGACAGTGAATTTATTACTTCAGAATTTTAATCATCACAGTTTTCACCAGCTTCCAAAATCGTTCCCTGACTCTTTTTCTTTGAGTTCTCTCCCTTAAGGGATTTTAACAATCTACAGACTGTACATCTTGTGTTCAAATGGGCTGCATTGATCTAGGTTATGAGGCTACATGCTGTGATGAAGTTTGAAAGGAAAGCTATAAATGCTACTTTAATGATCTGGATGTTTTTGGCAGTCGTATAACACAGCAGTTTCTCTGTTTCTCTTGACACTGTGGCAGCTCCAGAAGTTCTTGGTGCAGAGAAGTATGACCGATCCTGTGACATGTGGTCTCTGGGAGTCATTATGTATATCCTGTAAGTCTTTGAAATTTTAAATTCTTGCCTGTGTAATCACACCATCTGTCTTGTTATCGAGTATATCCTTTTTTTTCCCTCATGCATAGACTTTGTGGATACCCTCCTTTTTTCTCACGTCATGGTTTCGCAATATCTCCTGGAATGAAAAGAAGGATCCGTAAAGGACACTATGAGTTCCCAAACCCTGAGTGGTCTGATGTGTCCGAGGAAGGTGAGAAGGTGTTGTTTATCTGATTGAAATGTTTTCAGGGAAATGCCTCTTCCCTTTACTTTTGTCACACTTCCTGGTCACAATCATCCATGTTTCCCCCCCGGGAAGACACACCTCACATTATTTTTCATATATGGATACTCTGTTCCGAAGTGCTGCCCGTTTTTGCTCCGATTTACTTTTTTTTATTTTTTTTATTATATGCACAAGTCTTTCAGCACAGAGAAAAATGCTCTGTTTCAAATTTGCTCAACTTGTGATGTCACAGTGGGATTCCCTCCCCTGGTATCTCCACCCATGGACTCCACCCCCAGCCTAAAGTAAAACTTTTGCGTGATCTAACGACAGAACGTGGCGTCCAAATAAGCATTGAGTAGGCTGTGTTATTCAACAACAGTACAGCTGGCTGCACTCATCCCTCTCACTCATTGTAGACAGTAACGACTCAGAGAGACATTTACAGAGGATATACTTGATTTCTACTTTATGTATGTGTCAAATGTAGCATGTTCTTCCTTTAAATTATGATTTCCTGTTTCAGCCAAACAGTTGATCCGCCAGTTATTGAAAACTGAGCCCACCCAAAGAATGAGCATCACTGAGTTCAAAAACCATCCCTGGATTAATGTAAGAAGCTTTCCTGTTGGATTTGATCAGATTTATAGTTTTAGTTTCAAAATGTACATGTGAGATTCGGTGAATTCTAATCAATATCTTCACACCATCACAGCAGTCAGTGGAGATCCCTCAAACACCTCTTCACACAAGCCGTGTGCTGCATGAGGAACAAGATGTCTGGGAGAAGGTTAAGGTAAGTGTTGGGGATGATTTTATGAGTCATTTTGATGCTACTTGAATTGTTTTCTATTGAGGCATTGGTAGAGTGTTGACTAGGTTTTTTTGTGGACAATATAGTCACTTTTGAAATATTTTATGCTTTTTGTATACCTGTCTCTGTTGCTCAAAAATGAAACCCATACAATTTGAATTCTAAAAATGACGCAGATACTGTGCATACTGCTTTTGTCTGAACTATGTTGGCAAATTGAACTGTTTTCTGTACATAGGAGGAAATGACAAATGCCTTGCAAACGATGAGAGTGGACTATGATCAAACGAAAATCAAAACTATTGAGGACTCAACAAATCCTCTACTCCTGAGGAGAAGAAAGAAAACTAAAAACGTAGCCACACAACCTCCAGGCTAGTCAAGTAAAGACTCTTTAAGAGGTGATCAGACCATACACACACACACACACACACACACACACACACACACACACACACACACACACACACACACACACACACACACACACACACACATAAATACACACAAACACACACACTAGATAAAATGCAGAGCCTTGTCAAGTGGCTCCTAAATACAATTTTATAATACGTTTTTACCCTGTTTTATTTTTTACAGTTAACCTTAGACATGCTTTTTGTATTTTAAAATGTACTTGGAGGACTTATTAGAACTATTTCTATGCCTGGAAAGGGTTCTGTATGTGCACCAAGGCGTATTCCTGGATCTGCTGTATGCTTTCTATTTAAGGAAAAGACACGTGTTATTAAATAGCTTCCCTGTGAGATCATGCTAGAACTTTGTCTGTTTCAGCTTATAGATGGTTATTGTTTTCTCTCTGTATGCCATCTTTTTTCTGATGTGTTTTTCAGTCTAAAATTATTGTAATAGCCATGTTGCCCTCTGGGTATTGTAAAAAAAATAAAAGCTGACTGCACAATTCATATTGAGTATGAACGACCCTTGCCAGAAACCACAATATTTGTATTTCATGCTAATGTGATGTCACAGGGGATTCTCCATCCCACAAAATAGTAGTTTCTTGACACATTGTGGTAGTTCCGTTTCTATTCTAACTTACCATGTTGAGCAATACTCATGCTTGCGATGCCTGTAAAACGGGCGATGATTGCATTTGATTGGAGAAACAGTGCTTCTGCATGCTTTAGTGGCTTTGATCTTCTCTACAGCAGTATAGTATCATTAGTGCTTTTTTTTTTTTTTAGAATCGTTGTGTTGAGAGTGGAAAGATGGATTGCAGTAAACTTTTAGATCCAGGAAGTACTTAAAGACATGCAGTGGAAAATGTTGCACATTACTATTGTGCTGTCTGCCTTATGTTCTGGATTAAACATCTTGATGTTGTCTCTAGTTGTGCGTGTTGTTGTTGTTTGGTCAGTTAGCTTTCCTTCCATTAGCATCAAGTCATATTTCCTTCAGTTCAATTGTTTCCAACATGTGACACATATTTTTGGTGGCATGTTAAACCAATCACGTTTACAATGAATAAATTAAAAGCCATGCCATGGGAAAAAAATAAATAATAATAATAACGTTTCTAGTTCTATCTACACAAATAACTGGTACATTATTTAAACAAGGTTATTTTCAATGGTCGACTTATTTTTTTCACATGAAGACTACAGTCAAATGTGAAGGTAGAGTTAGTAAAAGGTTTAACCAAAATGTATCAAAGTCACCGAAATCGGCTCATAAATTACGAAGTTAGATTGGGAATTGTATTTTAATCTGCAAACAACCATTGTTAAAAGCTAACAGGCCTCTGTATACTCAAAGTATAGTTCAAAATATCAGCATGTCCATGGTAACATTATGAAATGTATAGTGCAAGATGGATGCTTTGACCAGGGGATTAAGTATGTTTCACAAATATCATGGCAGTCCATTTAATAGTTTGTCAAAAAAAAATACAGCAATTAAAAAAAAAAAATAAAGCCAAGAACCAGGCAGGAACCAAAAAGCTTTACTGGAAATGACCAGCAGCATTAATGTTTCTTTTTAGTTGGTCAATGGGCTTAATGACGTTAAGCAACCGTCCATTAGATTTGATACACACACACATTTTAATATCAACACTCTGTGACCTTTCAATTTTGAAAAATCCCTAAGCTGAAAGTAAAACACCAATGTGTTTTACGTTAGGTTGTTTTTAATATCGGCCTCCCCATTTTTAGTTTAGTCTAATCCAGTCATGAAAAATAAAGCAAATTGTTTTTTTGTTTTGTTAACATGAGCCTTCTAATTACAAGATAATATGTTCAGCTTTTGCATCCTGTTTTGATTTTGGATTTTATGCAGCAAGCAGTCCCGCCAGATTAAGAACATTTATATCTGGAGCTCTGGACCTGCTCTGGTTATAACCTAAGACTCATTAATCAAAGGGTCGTTGTTTTTGTTTTCCTGCAACATTTTACAGTTGATCCTTATGGTTCAGGTATAACAGAGTGATATCCTTTGCTTTAAATAATATGATAATGTCACATCACTTTGGGGAAAAGAGTACTTACTATTACGTCTTTGATCTAATTTTTAGCAGGAGTATTTCTTTTGACCAAAGACTGTTGTGTTCTGACTGATAATCTGCCAGATCTTTTGTGCAAATGAATCCCATGTGTTTATCCTCAGGTCCCCTCTTCTCTCAGATTTGATGTAATTGTTTGCTGATTAGGGTCTATTACCTTCTGAACAACTTCCATTTTCAAACCATCACACTGTCTTTCACTTCCTCAAGGGGCCAGGAAGCAGATTAGCAAAATAAAACAATCTCTAAAATCTGTCTACAATTTTCGGAGCCCATGAATGGAGAGGCCTTTCTAAAGGAGGGATGACTGTGCTCTTTGCCTGCAGGCACAAGCACAAACACATGTTAACTTTCTCCATGGTTTGAAAACTATAATTTACAAACATAGGTACCCTAGGCAGGCAGGAACAGGGAAAGACAGACAAAAAATGTTTAAAGTCGATGATAGGGGACAAATAACAGGGTTTGCCATACCTTGCACATGTTTAAACATATCGTTTATAATAAAGGCAAGAGCATGCTGCAACTTCAGAGTTACATTTTAAACTTTAACGAAGCTGCGTTTTTTATTTGAGAACCACAGCACCAATTAAAGCATCTAATAAGGTTCGTTAAATATTCTATACCATGACCCCCCACCTTCTTCACTACCTCAACAGCACAAGAATAAAGCTAGCTAGGCTTCAAGTGGCTGCGCTAATGATAAGGCATGACACAGTAAGGGAAAACAAGGTTGTTAAAAAGCAGATGGCCTCACCGGTACACAGATGGGATTGATATTGACATGGCTGGAGGTTATATGCTATATTTTAGGTTTTGCAAGTGGAAGATGTATGTGCTCTAATGAGACTGGGTGGCGGGGGCTGCAGCTACGTTTGGAGAGGGGGGTATTTACTTCATACCAACAAAATATTCCTGCAGTCTGAGAGAGACACAGGCGAGGTGAGCAAGGGAGAACGCATCATCTGATCTACCAACTGGTAGGTATACTGTACCTGCTGTACATTGTAAAAGTGTAGCAGAGAGAGTTAGCTCAGTCTTGGACCAATTTAAAGGTAGTAGCGTTTCTTAATAAGAGTGTTTTTTTGTTTTGTTAATCATATCCTGAATTTGACTTCAGCAGACATTTTATTCTTTCTGGTTTCCATCAGTGATCATGCGGTCAGTGGTTCTCCTTGTTGTGATGGGACTTGTGGAGCTGGGTGTCAGCCAGCATTACAGTCAGCTCCAGTGGCTTTCACAGCTGAGAGGACGACGGCGGCATGTCGGCTGGCAGGCCGAGGACATGGACTGCCCCCTGGAGTGTGAATGCCCGTCTGCCTACCCCACAGCTATGTACTGTCACGGCCGCAACCTGCAGCATGTTCCCTACGTCCCTTCACATATCAAATACGCCTACCTGCAGCGTAACCAGATCACAAGCATCCAGGATGGAGTGTTTGACAATGCTACAAACTTGGTGTGGGTTGTACTGTTTCACAACCAGCTCAACTCAGACAAGATTGGCAAGAATGTTTTCAGCAAGCTCAAGAACCTGGATCAGCTGTACTTGGATCACAATGAGCTCACACGAGTGCCTCCAAACTTGCCCAATTCAATCACAACACTGCGACTTGGTCACAACAAGATCTCAAAAATAAACTCTAACTCGTTTGAGGGGATGACTAATATCACCACACTGCAGCTCCAAGCAAATGCCATAGAGGATGATGGAGGTGTGTTCAAGGGACTGAAGTCTCTGACCTTGTTGGATATACGGAAGAACAAGCTGAGGAAAATCCCTGAAAACCTTCCCGAGAGGCTGCAGCAGCTCTACTTGGAGTTCAACAACATAGACAGAGTGCCAGCAGGATTTCTCTCCATGTATCCCAAACTGCATTTTGTCCGGTTGGCTCATAACAGGCTGACAGATAAAGGTCTTCCCTACAATGTCTTTAACATCAGCACGCTGGTTGAGCTCGATCTGTCTTTTAATAAACTGGAGAAAATCCCTCTTGTTAGTAGGAACCTGGAGAACCTTTATTTACATGCCAATAAGATCAAAGGTATGAAAACTTTCTGTTACTCAAGTTTTTTATTTTACTTGAAACTTTGATTCTAAAGAATTTAAATGACTTCAAAGTCCCATGAGAATATAAAAGTAAGGTTTACAATATGACAGATACGTTTTAGGTGATTTTTAACACTCAAACATGATATCAAACCATTTTAACAATCATGTTATGTATTGAAACCATCCTTAAACTGAGAATGTGAAAGTTTTTTAATTATTATTATTATAGTTGTTTTTTTCCACGTAAATGCCATTTTCTACATTCACTGTGAAGCCATGAGTAACAACTCTGAGCTAATGCACTCTGTGTTCTCCAAGTTACTCTTTTACTGACCATTCATCTCTATTTAAAAAGGACATGCTAGAAAACGTTTTAACTTAATCCTGACTGTTATTGTGTTAGCTGGCACAGCATGACACATTATCTTGCATTAATGTGGATTTAAAATGGTACACAATGAATTCATTTAATTAGGTTACACATTAAATTGAGAGGAGGAGAAATCTCATTTATCCCCTGTGTGTCACTTATAGAGTCACACGTCCCTTTGATTGAATGCACATTTGTAGGTTTTGTGATTTGGAACTTAAGTGAAAATCAGACATGCTGGCAGCTTAGTCGTATTATTTCTTTCCCCCCAGGTGTCACAGTTGTATTTGGAATATCAACAACTTCCAGCTTTTAACAAAGTTGACTTTCTCAGCTTTCCAAAACTCCAATTCTTAAATTTGTATTTGTTGTACTTTTGGCCACGCCCAACAGTGATGTAACACCATCTCTGTCGGGGTCCGGACTGAGTGCATAGCGAAGCACAATTTTAACCACTAGATATGTGCTAGAACAATGAGTATTAGTCTTTTAATGCGTTTTCTCTAATTAATTCTCTATTTGGAATCTCATACAGACTCAAAACAAACTTTATACGAACAATTAAAAAAACAACAAAAACATTACCCTTATGAAACAAGAAAAACACAACTTAACTTTTATCAAAAACAGGGAGAAAATTTTCAAATCATATGGCTTCTTGAGTAGCTGTAAAATAAAATAATGAACTGTAACTTTTTATTAAAGGATTATTTCATGTCCCAGTAGGAGTTTACAGCGATCACTGACCTCCCACTATATTTTTTCTCCTCTTGTTGTCTTTTAGAGTTCTCGCTGAGCAGTTTTTGCAGCACCATTGACATGAGAAACTTCTCCAGGCTGAGAGTGCTGCGCTTGGACGCCAACAAGATCGGTGCCAAAGACATTCCTGCCGAAGCCGCCTACTGTTTGCGTCGTGTTGCTTTCATTGATGTGTGATGCGTCTCATGTCCTCCATGGTGCCTCTGCTCCATCTGTAGCAACCAGACCTGTTATCATCTGTGACATCGTTTGACTTATATGCTGACAGTCCACTCCATCAAAACATTTTGTCTGTTATGATAATGTGTTTTTAAGATGCTATGAGTGCCATTATTATTATTCCAATTGATTAAACAGCTCTATTGTTAGTCAACGGGAAATACCACTGTTGTATAATCATGTATCCAGATGTTGTGTGGCTCAAAGAGTGATTTGAAGAGGCCACATGACTTGTTGTCCTAAACTAATTAGATTATCAGTTCTAGCATTTTGGCAAAATTATACTCCAATTATAGATATCACTGATGCCGATGACGGAAAGTTATGCCTGTATCATGTCAGCCACAATAATACCTGTATAATCTGTGAATCATTGGTGTGAGATTCAGTTTGGATCTTTGCCTCCACCGTGTGGCATAAGGTGATAAAACAGCAGCAATGAGTCTCTCTGTAACGTACTTCCCATCATGAATATATGGTTTCATGTTTACTTATAGAAATACATTGAAAGCTTTGTGCCCTTGTGTTTGTGTCTTTATCAGCTAATATGAGCCTCACGTTTTACCTCAATGACTGTATCTTACAACCGTTATCTAATGCTTAATTTTGTTTCTTTTTTTATTTTCTTTAGGATTTGAGAAAGATGTCTTTGCTTGTAATTTCTGAGCCCACACATATTGTATGTATATCCCAGACAATGTGTGCTTGATAAATGGTTGAAGTCGGTATGCTAATGTCAGAATTCTGAAATGAAAATTGACCCAATTCAGTTTATATTCACACAGCCAGAAAGTTATCAATTACATTTGATTTTCTAAATTCATTTTTTTTTTCAAGTTCCCAGAGTTATTTTCCAATTGAACGTTGACCGAGATACAGTAATTGCAACGATAACAACTTCTGTTTTCTCCAATTTGAAGGGAATAAAGGCGGACAGGGCGAAAAGGGGCGGCAGCTCCTCGACAGTTCTAACTGGTCTTAGGCAGTTCCCACATATTTATTGTTGAAGACAACTCGGTTTTTCATCTTCCACAGCTGCCTTCAATCCTCTGCAGAAAGGCACTAAATTGAATTACAGGAATACTTTCCTTGTTTAGTAATGGAGTGATGTTTTGGGATGAAGAATGGATTGCTGCCAATGCAACAGTAGTTTCCACAGTGATAAGCAGTAGCCTGTGAAATTAAGGATGTTACAGATCAGGTTAAATTGCAAGCTGCAATTCTGCAGAGGCTGTAAGGTTGGGCCTTTTTTTTTTCCTTCCCTCCATTGCTTCCTACACAGACTTTGAAAAAAACAAAATAGCCGCCAGCACACATGCACATGACCACATGTGGGAATCTTTTGATGGGATTTACTGACGCACTCCTTAGCAAGACACATAACAAAGTGTGGGGAACGGTTCTCAAACTCAGACATTATGCAATTTTGTTTTATTATAAAACATAAGGCTGGACCATCACTGAGTGAACATGAGTGAAAGTCATCACAGCCTCTCACTGCCCCCCCATCCCCCTCTTCTCTCAGTATTATCCTTTTTGCCAAAACCACCCAACTCTTCCCACCATGTGATTTTGTGTGTTTCTTAACAGAAAAAACTGGATGCAGCCAAGAAAAATTTCCTTAACAACTATCTAATCTTATCAGATCCTGTCACACCCTGCTCAGTGGGGACATTTCTTGTGAAGCTGCAGCAGCAACTGCTGTGAGTCTATCCGTTTTATTATCTTGCTCAGCCAATAACAGCAGCTCAGTGTGGGTGACCGACCATAGTTATACTCCAGGGTGCAAGTTGAACTATTCATACTGTTTTGCAATAAAAAAGGTTTGGTCATTGCTACATTAAAAATGACAAAAGAACATTGATGAGCGTATTTGACTGATAGTGATACGAACATAAAAGCAATAAAAACAAAAGAGGATAAAAGCTTTTTATGGATTCTCATTAAAGTGAAAATTAAAGTAAAATTCAGCTTGAATCCTTTAAAGAGGCCATTACCTTTCTTCAGATGTGGTTTCCTAGTGATTCACTACTTGCCAGACAGGATTTCGTTTTGGATTCAGTATAAATTGATTTTTTATTATCAGTACAGTGATTGAATAAAGTCAAACTAATAAATAATTGTAGTATTTTGCAAACATCATTATGAACATTTGGTTAAGTGGTAGCAAATGGAGACACATTATCAAACATACATAACTAGTGTAAAAATAAAACTTTTTTTAGTGGACTTGAGAAGAAATCTGTAATACATAACGCATAAACATTATATACATAGCATGGTTTTCAAAATAAGGTCCATCTCTGTTCTCAGTCAAAGTCAAGCTTCTGATTAAATAGGAGAGCCTGATAAGTTGCACACACGGTACTGATATGGAAACTTGATCATGATGGGTAAAATGTACAGCTTCACATGTGCTCCGTCTGCTGCTGCAGCGATGTGGTCTTTACTACCTGTGGAGACAGAGAATAGCACATAAAATGTACAGATGTATGTGCTCTGCTGTCATACTTTACATTGAGGCAGACACAGGTGTTTGTTTAATAGGTTCCAGCTCTCACTGTTTAATAGTCCGTAACACTTTTATGTAGGGGAGAACAGTACTCACGTTATTGTGGCTCCATCTCTATGTCCTGGAGGTCTCTGCTTTACTCCGGATGACAATATTATGCATTAGTTCACTCAACACAAAGAGGCTGATTGTTTTTCATTGTATGTGTCGGTGTGTTCTTACCTTGAGTTTGTGTATGATATTGATCTATGTGGGTTGAGAGTTTTCTGTTTTGGAAAGAAAAGAGCTTATGAAATAAAACCGAGAGGCCACACATGGTGAGAACTACAGGGTTGTTGGCAAAGTAACGCACACACACAAACACACCTTAGTGTTGAAGTGTATTTACTATTTGCAAACAATAATCTGACTGATGACAGAGCAGAACAGACAGTGTTATGTGTGAAGATTTATACATTAGAAAGTCTGTATTTTAACAGACAATTAACCAGTAAAACACATCCATACTGGAATCCAAACCTCAATTCCAAGCTTCAGTATCTCTTTATGTAGTAAACAAACAAAAAAAAAACCTTTCAAATGAACAGAAGCAAATTTTTTGTCTAGGTTAAAATCTACACTTTGGTTATCACTTTGAAGTTCTTAGCAATGTGATGTTGACATTATTTGGTGTTTCCCTGTAGACAAAGCAAAGCTAACTCCTTGTTCTCAACTAGTGGGTGGCAACCGAGGTGGGTCACAGGTCAGTTAAGAAAGGAACACGGCCAAAATTAACCTCTGCAAGGAGAACAGTGCAGCAGCGATGGGAACTGAAGGTCTTCTGAAAGAGACCGTTTGTTTGCTACTAAAACGAGCCGTATGTTTGGCTCAGATTTGAACGTTCATGCAGTTATAGGCTTGGCTCCAGTGCAGTTTTTTAAATCAATGCCGCCATGTCACCCAAAAAAAACGTGCAGGTGTACAGAGCTTGCATGTGTTCGGGACAGCTTACAATTTATTGCCAAGTTACAGCTGCGAACTCTCTCACAGGCATCCAGTTGTAACAACATATAGACTACATTACATCAAAGCATAGAAAGGTGTGACCAAGTGTTTCTTCATGGCACACTTAATCCAAGTTAGCAGTGACTTTTTGGGGAGGAACATGACACAGACCCCTGCAGACTATAATTACACAGCTCTTTTATATCACAGCAATAAAGACTTGTAAATGTTAAGAAATGTTTAAACATTAGTTTATACTTAATATTAAACATCAATTACTTATCATATCTTATTAAATTTTTAGGGTTTTAAAAATACAGCCACTGACCAAAGATGTTAATTTTGTAGGATTAATAGGGTTTTATATTCAACCGAATTCAGTTGCCCCAAGTAGCACAACATTTCTCACATTGTTCACTTCCTAAAATGTTATTGAGAGTCTTTTCATCCTATGTTAGCCACACAAGCTCACTGAGAACACAGATGATGTTAATTAAAGTCAGAAGGGGGTTTGGTGCTTCAGCCTTAAAGGGGGGTAGTTGGCAGGGCAACGTTTGCTCAAACACTGTGGCAAAAAGCAGGCGAGACAGGAAATAAAGTGATATGGGCAAAAGCTACTGAAAATAGCTTTGCTAAGGGCTACAGCAATAGTAGCATTCCACAGGCAGAAGTAGATGCACTTCATGTAAAAGCCCTCTTCCATTGCTGTGCGCTCACTGCCGACTGCAACTTCCTTTTAACAGCCGTACCCCCCCCCCATCCCCTCCATCCCCTCCATCCCCTCCAGTTTATGATGAAAATATTTTTGAACTGTAAAATACACGTGTAACAACATCGGTACGGCTTTAAGTTGCTGATATTATAAATACTAAATATTATCGTTTCATTCCAGTGGGGCAAGCAATGACCATTGGTCTTTGCTGCTTGTTGTAAAATGTTTTAGCATGTTCTTATGGTTATGTGTACGACTATAAATGTATGACAAAGACACATTACTAGTGGGTTACCATTAAGATTGTCCTAACCAGCTGATTAGGGACTGCTTCCCTTATGTCACTGATTTTCTAAAAACCAGTGACAAAAAGATTATTTCAGGAGGCTAGTCGTGATCACAGGCTGCTAAACCTAACAATAACGATGCTAATGCCGGAGACACTGCCTTGTAGAACTTTGTGGATAAAGAAGACAAATAATGATGAACAAGAACATCTGGGAGCTTCATACGTAGTGTAAAGTGTTTTGAGCAGAAAGTAAGCTTCTTACGTAACGTTTTATTTGCCTAGAGGGTTAGCTAAGCTAACAGGAAGCTGCCTTCTGGCTAATAAGAGCTGTGTAGATAGTTTCATTAGTAAGGTACTAAGTCCTCAAATTGTTTTTACTCACATAGCTGAAGAATAATGAAAATCTTGTGCGTGTTGTGGTGACTTTGATTTTGTGAGTGATTGAATGTGGTTGTCTATTTTTTTTGTAATTGTTTTGAATTTGTTTTGTTTAATAGTGTAAGGAATGATTTGTACTTGCATAGACATTTAGAATGAACATTTGAGTAATAACTGGGTGTCAATTCCTTTTTCTGTAGCTATATTATAGATAATTCGTTGTTTTATAAAAATTCTTATCGCCTGCTGTAAACAATCCAGCCCATCATGTCTTGCTATTTGCCATTTAAAAGCAGAAAATTAAATCAGATTACATTCTGAACAACACAGGTTCAATTAATGACAGGAAGAAAATAAAAGCTCTCCCTTCCTTTTTTTGGTTTACCAGCTGCATTTTGTGTGATTCTGTCAGCAGATTCTAATAGGTGTTGCTGTGATTCTGCCAGCACGTGTGAAGTCGGAAACTTTTTTGTTTGAGAAAAACAGCTTCTGACTAACCGCAGGCCTAACACCCCTACACAACAGCTCGTAATAGATCCATTTGTTTACCACTTGTGCGGAGCTCTGATGTGATTATATGTGGAAAGGCACTGACGTAAGCTTCTCTTTCTTCTGGTGTGCGAACTTAAATCCATCCACTGCCTGTTTTGCAAATCATCCTGCCATTCAGCATGCTTGTTAAAGAACTAAACACATTGTGGCACTAAATGATTCTCAATGTCGTCTGAACAGTTCTTACAGGAGTTTATGACCATCACAACACACATACAACATGCACTAGCAATACTTGGCCAGTTAATTGGAACCAGCATTCAATTTTTTTGCTGTGGTTGTACAAAGCCCTGTGTATATGGGCCTGTTGCAGAGTAGAGATTAAAATGAGCTTATTGAATTTGACCAAGTAAACTAAACACAAACTTGAAACCATTTCATCTACCACCATCCCAGACTTTTAGACTAAAATAATAAGAGAACCATTTCCAGATTTTTTACAGCTCATTAGCCCGTCCTCCAAGTGTCATGCAAATGTTTAAGATCTCCCCAGATCAAATGTTCAATTACGTTTCCCCGCCTGTACAAAGACCTAAATCAACTACACCAATGCCAAGATAATTTTTTAGTAAGCCTATTTAACATATTTTTGCTTTCTATGAATTGTTTCCAAAGAGTTGTTTCAAGGTTTTACTTTATTTATCTTTCAAGCCTTTAGTACAACTTTTGTTTCTTTAACCTTTAAGGACGTTGTTTAAAACTGACATTATGTTAATTTTATGACCCAGGGGTAATGATAAGAGATACTTGTGGATTGTGAGCCCTGGCCAAGTGAAAACCCCCTTTCTGCATCTGATAATAGCTGATGGCGCCAATAGCTTCAAATGGAGGGAAGAGCTTAAATGCACTCAGACTGTCGTGCATTTGCTGTTGCAAAACAGCACTTTTGCTCTCACAGCCTCCACCTTGTTTTGTTATGCTCTGTATTTACCAGCTATGGGAGGGCTGGTCTTTCTGCAAAAGGGAGTTCCCCAGAGAACACAGCCAAACAGTAAAGGCCTCCTTTACTGCAATATGATAGGAATGCATGGCTAGACTTTATAAGGGCACATGTGAATTAGGAATTAACTAAACAGACGCACTGGTACCTTTTGTGTGATGAGACAGTAGAGTGTGAGGATGAAGAGCAGTCCTCCGCAGATGGAGGCAATGATGAAGCCAAGCTTGTACAGGTCTCTGTCTGATCTCCTGTGTGAGGCCTTCTCTGCGTTGATACCATAACTGGCTGTAGAAAAGGACACGTCATATGTAATCTCAGTGGCCTCAGACATCTGTGTAATTCATCAGAGTACTTTCCAGAAGATAAAATTCCCACCGGTAAAATGTTCTGTTGGTGACTCTGTAAACAGCTCTGTCGTTGAACCAAAGGTTTCTGTGTATTCTTGCTGGCAGTGCCAATCGACTGGTGCATCACTGGTCGTCACTAGTTCCCAGTAGGCAGACAACACCTCTGACGCCCTCTGCAGTGCCTCGGACGGAGACCCTCTATACAGCATCTCAAAACTTTCTGGCTTATCCTGCAGCAAATTCCCAGAAAATACCTTACATGTTTTTGCAGATTTATCCGTTCATCCTTGGCAGTTCCTCTCATCACATATTTCTTCTCTATGTTTCATATTATGGACACTTTAATCCCTCATTCCTGAGAAAACCATCTACAGGATCCCTGCTCTGAAGCCCAGACTCACCTCAACCTCCTCATTAATCTGAGGGACACATTTCTGAGAGTAAATGTTGAGGATGAGGGCCCTCAGGGACTGAACGTAGCCGTCATTGACTGATCCTCGATTATATTTGAAGTGGGTGGTTAGGAGCTCCAGGATCCACGGTAAAGCAGCTTTAACAAAGCAACATTTGCTCTGCGGGAAATCAGAGTGCGAGGTCATTAACTAAACATGTGATACAGTTAATGGAAAGTTTTATGGAAACAGCCCCATAAAACAAATGTTACCTTACCAAACTCCTCCGTTCTGTGAATGTGTAGGTGATGGTGCACCCGCTTCTTAACTGGTTATCCATCTGCAGAGGCAACAAAAGGAAGACTTCATCCCATGATCGAGGCATCTTTTTCTAATCCAACAGCCCTGTATGTCTTGATGATTCAACACCTACCAGATGCCTGACTGTCAGCAGGTGCTCCCTAGTGATGGAGTGTCTGCATGGACCAGGGACCTCAGCCATAGTCAGAGGGAAGCTCAGGAACATAAGCACACACAGACACTTTACCTGCAACTGACACAACCATGCATTATCTTTACATCCCTCAGCTCACATACACACACACAGAATGACCTTTACTCAGCAGGACAGCTCAAGAAGATAAATACGCTAAAATAGCAAAGCTGTCAAACTAAACCATAGCATCATTAATGGCAGCTATGGCATCTTAAACCTTAACCATTCCAAGATGAATGCATTCCAAAAAGCAGTCACACTCTTATTGACTTTTCCCTCCAAAATCGTCATCATAAGAGTTCACTTATAAATCATTTTACTAGAAAAACAAAGTTCAAAGCAATCTTCAATGGAATTTCCTCTTCAATGTGCCAAAACCACTTTTACAGTATATGCTCTTGAGCATTCCTGTTTTTCCGAACATAATGTTCTTTGCAATGTTTACATAAAGTATGACTTAACAGGAGTAGCTGCTCGCTTACAAGAACAACACCACCTTTTCCTCACCTCTGCACATAATGTTTGTTATTTATGACAGCTCTGGGTCTCGTCTGAAGTATCAGGTTTTTGCCGCGTCTCCTCCAGTAGCTGATGTATAACTGTGCTTGACCTCAAAGGAGCTTGTGTTGGTGTAGGATTAGTTCCAGTTCTGGTCAAATAGTGCCCTCTACCATATAAAGCATGGCTTGGGAGAGCATCATGCACTGACTAGAATGATTTCTGCTACCAAGCACCTTTTGGCAACTGTTACAGTGAAATGGGCTCCAGATGGACTTCTACTGAGGATTAAAAGATGGGGGACAAGCATATGTTTTTCACACTGTGGGCAAAATGTCTGCCCTGAGAGGTATTTATGATAATCATCCCTTCACTCCTTTGACTCATTTGACCCCTGCTGTTGCAACAGTCAAGACAGATGCCAGAGAAAGACTAAACTGTAACAAATAAATGATTTAGCCGTTTCCTGCTTGACTTCTGAGATATATTAAGACACAAAAGACAATTCTTCAAAAACCACAAGAGGCAGCATGTATCCCTTTCATTATTTGTTGTCTGTTCCTCATATTACACCAATCTGTAAAGTTTAACTCTTTATGTTTCCTGCATTGATCACTTCTAGTGATTTCCCATGAACCTTGGCTGAACAAAATGTGCATGCAAATGTAATGCTGGGGTCTGAAGGGGAGGAAACAAATAATAATAATGACATAATGGATTTAACAATAAAATCAGATAAAAAGTAACAATCTGGGGAATTACTTATTTGAAACAGCAAAGATGGAACCAACAGTGATTCTCAAAGAAAAACAAGATGCACAGTGTGAGCCGAGAGATTATCATGCCAGCCTCTGACTGCTATTGGGAACCCACTAGATGATTGATGATGAAATTAATGTAATCTAATAAAACTATTAATGTGACTGGTATGTGGCAAATGCAGGACCACATGATGCAAATGTCACCTGTCACATGATTGTTTTTCGCCATGCTGTCTATGATATCTGTATGTAGGTCATCAATCTGCACAATCAAGAAAGAAAGCTTCAGCCACCAACACAAGCATGCTCGGGTCTACTCCTGTACGCAGTGCTGACAGCGTTTTTAATGAACTTTTTTTGCAGCAATTGTAGAAAAGTTCTCACCTACCTTAGCTTTGCTCTGAATCAGGTTTGACACAAGGATGGTCATCTGGTACGTGTTTGACAATGGAAAACACCAGACTCCTCTGTCACATACATTGAAGCAAAGAGATCCTTGTCATATAGTCAGTTCCACTCCAAGGAAAGGAATTTGCCGTTCAGGAAAAATGCCACTTCGTCATGTGGAGCTGTTCAATGCATTGCCTGACGTGCTCCTACTGCACAGAGTGAGTTCAAAAGCAGACTAACTGTTTCAGCTGACAGACGGCCCTTTTTAAAGACCTCCCACCTCTCTTCTGTATGACAGCTCTCCGCGTCCTGTGTCGCAGCAGATGTGTTATGACAAACAGTTTTTTTTAAGTTGTAGACTGACTTGAAAATGTGTTCTTTTTCTGGTCCAATATGTGGGTCTTCTTAGGGAATAACTTAAAAAATTGACCAATAAAAGCTAGGGGGAGCTTAAAGTTGGTTCCGATAACATCTGTTCTTGTTCTTGAAACTCTATATCTCTGGAAAAAAAAACGTGCATTTAAACATCAGTCCATGCATGAACTCTCAGAATAACAATGTTAATCAGGAGCAATGCACCCTTGTTTTCCTCCGGAGAATAAATCCTGTGATCAAGTGGATCCACTGGGCAAGAAAAATAAGACACAGTCATCACTCAGAGAGAAGATCTGCACATCACTATGGGGGTCCCCAGATCCATGTTGCACCAAAGGAAAGTCAGGGTTTTTTTTGTGGGTGTGTCTCCTGCTACTATTTGTAAGACCTGACCTAACCCTGGAGAGAGACACACACGGGGGCGACTTTTGATGGGGAATTCTTCTCATCTTACTCCAACGGCGGAAAATAACACATTTGGCCTGGAATCTATTAACACAGGAAGTGAATTCTCACACTTTGCATATGAACACATTCCTACACCTTACATCGTAAACTGATGTATCAGACTCATTTATTGAAGTTGTACTGCAAAATGTGCTGTTTTTATTTAAGCAGTGGTGGGGTGTAACTATTTACATTTACTCAAGTACTGTAATTAGTTTGGTTTGGAGGAAGCTGTGTTTTCTTGAATGTTTCCAATTTGTGCCATTTTTGTGTATTGTTGACTCAACTGCTTTAAATTGACAGCTGTAGTTACTTTACAGAGCAACTTTTTACATACAAATCTGATCATGGCAAATCTGATCAACAAACAAGCAGATAAAAAAAATGTGGAAATACGCAACAGGATGCAAATTAGTGAAAATTAGCTCTCCCTTCTACAGCAAAGACATAAAAATACTGTGTCAATGCTAGAACACCATTAATATCAATCAGATAGCCCAATCAAATTTGAATAATAACTCTGAAAGGAGTTTTTGGCTTTAGAATGCAAGATTTGTAGCTCAGTGTTCTTTCTCTGTGATATCATAACTTCAGTCAGGCTTGTAACTTTTGCTAACCAGATTCTACAGTTTTGTGCCACATTGGTATACATGAGTAACGTTACTGCTAAAACATAGTTTAACAGTGCAACCTTTTCAAAGGAGCCATAATATAACTTGCTTATTTATGTTTACATTAGGTCAAATGTCAGGCACATTAACCCTGATGAAATAACCCCTTAAATGGTTCTCATTATACTAGAAACTACGGATGCAAAACCACTGACTGAAGAGGTCAGAATAGAATTGAAAGTCTGGTGATATTCATTAGTTTACCATTTGTTAACCAATTTCCTGAAAAGAACAGCAACTGCATCATAAGATCTTACTACAGAGTACTGTCTGTGTTGGCAAGACTATACTTTTTTTCCCTTTTGAAATACTGCCATTAAAGTATAGCCCAAAAAAGTAACAAATAAACAACAAAAATGCCAATCATTCTCTGTTACCAAGCCTTTTCAGGAAATAAATTAAGCATGTGCACTCGTGCATCACTGTACATTAATGAATGTTTCACTCAACTCTTTAAATCCTTTTGTTTTGATGCAGCAATGAAATTACTTTAAAAGTAGTGTCTACATGACCACACTGGCCCACCATTTGTGATGCATTTTTCATTAACAAGGAATCATTGGTTTACCAGTGCTGAAGAGCGAAGTAACTGTTGCGGCAAAGTAGATAACGTGAATGGATAGTATGTTGGAACCACTTCTGGCATCCAGAAAAAGTCTCTGACAGTCCATAGAAACCTTCAAAGCAGGAATTGCAGTCTATAAAAGACAGGGATCAAAGGAGAGGACCAACAACGATAATAGGCCATTAACTTTTCCTCCTTAAGCAGTGAAGAAATAAGTCTGGCAACTCATAGAGCATAGTGTGTAATTGCTCTTATTGCCAGAGGGGGGAGACAGATGTTCAACTCGGCAGGTTTAACAACTTTGGAAAAAAAATCCAGCTTCCTAAAATTCATAATTATATCCAATTTCTGTCTTCAGTTGAAATAAATGGGCTTGGGGTTAAGTGCTGCAGACATTTTTGGAGGGCCAGAAAGTGATGAGAGACAAATACCTTTTTGGTTTTGGTCTTTTCATTTGATTCACTGATAGTAGGAAAAATATAGAATGACATTAGCCAAAAAATGTGTTCTGTGGAGTGTTTAGATACGTGATCAGTTTAAAATGTAGGGCTTTATCAAGACAGCAAAGGGAGTCATGGGAATGGAGCTGCCTAACTTTTCATGTGCCTTGTTTTTCACTAGGTCCGTCAAATGCTTGTGTGACTTCAACTGCACACAAAAATCTAAACGAATCATGGGAGTAGAATATTGCAGCTTATATTTAAGATTTATCCCCCATCTGCTTCACATAATCAGTTTTAGTATTTTAACCATTACTATTTCTGTTTGGATGTGTTTGTTGTCTGTGCCATAGCATAAAATATCTGAAAGGAAATTGAGGGGTTGGGTAACCGCATTAAATAGGAGTCATCATGATGATCCCATGGTCCTATGTTCACTTGTAAGAGACTGGTACAGTAAGAGATGTATTTGAGTTGAACTTTGCACAAGAACAAAGGTAGATGTCTAAAATGTAACTCGGTTGGTAAAAAGGTTTCAATGTTAGTTGGCTTTAAGCAGTAAGTGGTTGGTTTTGATATATTGATTCAACACAACTCAACATACATTTGACCTGACATTGCTGAGAATTGTCTCCTGGGTATTCAGCTGGTGGACAGATGCCCTAGGGGGAAAAGGACCCTATGGGAACAAAGATCCACTCCCATTGAATACTAGGCCTATCTCCAAAAGTCATAGACAACACAAATCTCTGGAGATTTTGAATCAAACTCTGCCTAGATAATGCTCCGGGAGCAAAAACTCCCCAAGTTCAAGTGAGATTTTGAATTAGCACTGTAACAGTTCTAGCCATAGGATAGTGTTGAACCTCACCATTTTACTCAAATGTTATTTTTATTAAGCTTATCTTGCCAAGAGTTAGGTGAGAAGATTGATATCACTTTCATCTCTGACTGAACATCAAAGACTCCTCTATCAGGAGGAGTTAAGATGTGGCATAAACAGCTATCTCTGCCAGAAGGTTGTATAACATAGCCTGATTCTTAAGCCACAGTTCTTTACAGGTAACAAAATTCTGCATATAAGTACTTGCACTTTTTATACATGTTTTACAAATGAGATATCATGTAAATAATTCGTTTTTGTAGCTGTTTGGTAGCAGACAGCCCAGTCTAACTAATATGTTGTGGGGGCCTTTCCCCCCTGGTTTATATGTTCATCCTGCTCTTTCAGGAATGAATACAAATCTTTTTTTTATATAATAATTATTTATTATAATTATAAGCACTTACAAAGACTAAACAAGTAGTAAATGAAAATCAAAGAGTTGTTGATAGCTTAATTTAGCTAGCTTCAGGCACAGTAGGGTTTAGCTAACATGCTATCTTGGGACATCTTTTCCCAGTTCCCTATGTTTATTAAGATTGTAGGAGGTTAAGGGATGTCATTACATATTATAACAGCATGAGCTGCACTGACGTTTCAAATAGCTTACAGTTTGGTAAAATAGGTTTAACCCGTGTGCCCTCTATTTAAGCGCACAGATTTTAAAGGTCCCATATTATGCTTTTTCTGGTTTTATATGCCCTTTAGTGTGTTTTCCAAGTGTCCTGTGCATGTTTAGGCACATCTATGTGCCTAAACACGCGGCTTCTCCTACCTCCTCCTGTTAGCTGTGGCATTAGCCGCATGTAACGCTCGGTTCCAGCCCCCCTCGATAAAAAATTGTCAGTCCGACGTCATTGTCAGTGTGAGATCACTGATCTCAGCCCGTTGGCTCGTTGAGGCAAGCCCTGCAGCTCATGTTGAAATTTCCGAGACACGTGCTGAGCAACGGACCAATAACGACAGAGTGGATCGGCAGACCAATCAGAGCAGACTTGGCCCACGTGGGGTCTAACAGTGGGGGCTCAGCAGAGCGTAGCTGACGGACTCAGAGCGTAGAGGGAGCAAGGAGGAGCAGTACATGAAAACAGACACTTTTTTCTGACTTTAGCTATTGTGAACGTGCAAAAGTAGGTACATAGATTAAATATACGAAAGGGCATAATTTGGGCTCTTTAAGGAGTCTAACTTCTGTAGGCTTTAGGCTTTGGCTGAGTTTTCAATAGCCTGGCGCATTCTAGGCCTGTGAAGGCTGTTTTGTCATGAGCCTGAAGATTTCTGCCTTTTAATTAGGCAGTTTTTTCTTACCAATATAACTTTTGCTGCTTTGCTAAAGTGCTCATGATGGATTAAGCCGGGTCTTTGTAATATAGCATTAAGTAAGGTCTTTTACCTGCTTTTTGTAACATAATAATGAGTATGGTCATTTTACCTGCTCTTTTGTAATATAAAAGAAAACAAAGAGTAAGGTCTTACCTGCTTTTTGTAAAGTGTCTCGAGATAACACTTGTTATGAGTTGACGCTATAAAAATAAAAATTGATACAATTGATTGACTATAGGCTACTGAACCAGGGAAACATAGATCAAACATGCCATAATTGGTCATATAAATAGGATATTGAGTTAGTGAAAATAAGACCTTTTGCAGCTAGGAACCCTGGGAAATATTGCTACGGCTTCAGCTTCATGACAGATAGATCTGAGGGTGGTACTTCTCTTCTCAAACTCATGGCAGGAAAGTAACTGTTAAAGTAAACAGATAAATCTGTCTTTAAAAATAAAAATTGTGTGACAGGTTAGTAATCTGCATAGCCTCTTACTTGCACCTTATATGAAAACAAAGAAGGCCACCATTTTGTCTTTTGTTTATTGTAAAATTTGAAGTTAAGGACAACATTGATTAAAGAAAGATCATTTGGAGGTTTGGCAATATGATTCATTATATTAGTAGTACTAATAATTATAGTCTAATTACTATTCAAACATGCAGTCAATAGATTACAGCCTTGTAAGCAATATTAGGTGTGCTAGAGTAAATGCATGGCTTTAAAAAATAATTCAGTATATAGACAGCTATACAGTTTATTTAAAAAACATTTGCCAGGAACAATATAGATAATATCTCATGAACGTCTCCATCTGTTTTTTTGTTTAATGTCTCTTGGCCTTTGTTTGGGCTGGTTTCCAGTCTGTGTATTTTTGTTGACTCAAAGCCTAGCATATTGAGAAAGTTTTGAACATACTGATTAAATTCATGCAGAGATAGCCACCCTCACCTCACTGCCTATGACCAACAGATAAAATCCAATCCCAAACAATTCATGGATGTGAGAGCAAGGAAGCATGGCAAGAATACTGTCGCATGTTTGGACTTTCCCCAACCAATTCCTAGAAAATGAGACAAAAAGATATGACAGCAGCATCTGATGAATAGCTGTGCTTTTGTTGTTTTGGTATCTCTATGTCTCTTCTGTCTGCTAAGTAAGCAGAAACAACTGTCTCTGTACAGTAGAATCAGTCTTAAATTGACACTAATGAGACATGTTTACTCCTTAAGATAATTAAAGTTTAGAACTTCTAATTATGCAACCCAAAACAGGATTTCAACTCTAAATCACGATTTCCTTGCTACAAAAAACAATGACGGCTTTATCATCATTTGTCTTGCAACAGGAAAAGCCAGTTCCTCACTGTCACAAGCTGCACAGTCTGGAAAAGGGAAGATTCGATTAAGGAAATAAAATCTACTGTCATTCTTGCTAAATATAAAGCCCCACTCTACAGAACAGCACAGTTCATGTCAGACTATGCAGCTGCAACACACGTGACTGCCATACATGAGATGTGTGTCAGATTAATTTACCTTCTAACCTAAACCTATAAATGTTTATACACAGTGATAAACAATGACAAATATTCCCCTTATCCCTTTGCTGTGGCTAATTACAGCTGCTCAGACAATCTGTTTTCACTTTTCCAGCCTTAACTTTCACATGGTTAGAGAGTGCATTCAAAGGACTTGAAGACAAACAAGACAGTCAATAATGATGTTAGACTCAAATGTAAACCCCTGCAGTAAAACAACTTTATTCTCATTAGATCCATACAATGAAGGTAGGGGTTGTCATTGTTACTGTAGGATATAAACAGCGGTCGCACAAAGAAACATTGCATTTGCTTGTAAATGCTTATAAATAAAAAAAAAAAGTTTAGAAGGTATTCAGTGCAGCTGTTCAAAATGTAATATAACAGAGAATAGGCAAAAAAAAAATAGAGAATGATATTCCTCAATGTGTACTTGTGTATCTTTTTTTCTTTTCTTTTTTAAAGATGTACTTTGATCATGGGTCATCATAAAAAGCGACTGAAGTGAGTACTGGAGATAGCAGCAAAGTAAGAGAAAAAAACTAAACAACAACACAGCTGATGTTTAAGATACTGTCAGACTGCTGTGGCAAACCCTATTCGATTGTTGCGACGGTCAAACTCTGTGTAGTAGCGGGCGATGAAATTGGCTCCCAAAATCCAGATGGGACCTGTAGGTGGCGGTACGTCCAAACCCCTGAAGGTGACGGTGCAGACGTCGCCCTCGATCTGTGTTTGCTGGAGACAAAAAGAAAAGTGAGTCTTTGCATGACAAGCCACTATAAAAGGAACAGTACAACAGTTTGCATATTTTGTACTAGGTATTTCCACATGCCTATATTTTGTGCTCCTTATTATCAGACAATTTCCAGGAGTTCAGGGGGAACTCCAAGTGCTGCGTGACCAGTAAGCACTTCTTATCAGCACAAAATGAGCCCAAGTTAACCCAGCGCATGCTTTCATTTCTTCATGCACAGTTTAAATCAGCCACCTAAGTGAAAACATCTGAGGTTGAGCATGTGCAGGGTCTTTAAAATGTAACAAGGGATCATGTTTTATAAGTCAGCGGAGTATAGAGTAGTGTCACAACACAGAGTGCCTTATGTAAGTTATGTTATGTTAAGTTATTGTGCTAGGCCCTAAGAACCTCAGAGAGACTTTTTCTAGTGATGTGACTGTCCTTAATGACATCAGCCTGGCATCTAGCACCACTGTTAGGAATCTAGGAGTTATTTTTGATCAAGATATGTCTTTTAGCTCTCACATCAGTCAAGTTTCAAGAACAGCCTACTTTCACCTTCGTAATATATCCAAGATCAGGAATATCCTGTCGCAAAGTGATGCAGAAAAACTAGTTCATGCATTTGTTACCTCCAGACTGGATTATTGTAACTCTCTTTTGTCAGGGTGCTCTGGCAAATCTCTAAAGACTCTTCAACGGGTCCAGAATGCTGCAGCTCGTGTACTGACCAGAACCAGGAAATGGGACCACATTACTCCTGTCCTGGCTTCTCTGCACTGGCTCCCTATACAGTCTAGAATAGAATTCAAGATCCTTCTTCTCACCTACAAAGCTCTAAATGGCCAGGCACCATCTTATCTTAAGGAGCTACTAGTGCCGTACTGTCCCTTGAGAGCGTTGCGGTCCCGGAGTGCAGGCCTGCTGGTGGTACCTACAGTCTCCAAGTGTACTATGGGGGGTAAAGCCTTCAGTTATCGGGCTCCTCTCCTCTGGAACCGCCTTCCAGCCGGGGTCCGGGAGGCAGACACAGTCTGTATTTTTAAGATTAGACTTAAAACTTTCCTTTTTGATAAATCTTATAGTTAGGGCTGGTGCTGGTGTAGACCAGCTCTTAGTTATGCTGCTATAGGCTTAGACTACCGGGGGAACTGGCACCTTGAGCTCCTCTCTCTCTCTCTCTCTCTCTCTCTCTCTCTGCATATACAGTACATCATATTACTGCATGTATCTATCTATAAATCTCAGTCACTAACCACCTACTTTCCTGGGAGCTCTTGAGCTCCCCTAGGCTCCTCAAGATCATCGGTTGACGGCTTGCCAGAACAACCCCCACCCCACCACTACCCCCTCCCCACCGGATCGTGGGTTGGCGGCCTGCCAGAACAACCCCCCACACCCCCTCCCCTCCCCACCCGATTGCTGATGGACGGTCTACCTCCCCCCACCCCCTTGCTCTCTATCCCTCTTCCTGCATCTTATCCCATCTCTCCCCCTATCCCTTTCCAAGCCCGGCGCAGTCTAGGCCTGTGAAGACTGTTTCGTCATGAGCCGGGGATCCGGCCGAAGATTTCTGCCTTTTAATAAGGCAGTTTTTTTCTTACCACTGTAACTTTTGCTGCTTTGCTAAAGTGCTCATGATGGATAGGCCGGATCTTTGTAACATAGCAATAAGTAAGGTATTTTACCTGCTTTTTGTAACATAACAATAAGTAAGGTCTTTTACCTGCTCTTTTGTAATGTTAACAGACAATGAGTAAGGTATTTTACCTGCTTCTTGTAAAGTGTCTCGAGATAACACTTGTTATGAGTTGACGCTATACAAATAAAAGTTGATTGATTGATTGATTGATTGATTGATTGTGTCAAATTCCAACCCGGTCTATTCATGCTAAAATGATTCAGCGTTGATCATCCTGCTTACCCATAAGATATAATCCTCCTGAGGGAGCAAGTACTCCTGACCACCCAGGTGGAACGTGATAGTGGGCAGCGTCTTCACAGTTTCACAGTTAACTTTGTACTAATGGAAGCAACACATGTAATGAGTAATGACAATGATATTCTTTCTTGTTTCAAGGCAAATGTTTATGGTGGGAAATCATGTTGCGTGTGTAAAATCTTACTCCACTTTCATCCAGCTGTGCTCCGATGGTTTTCATAAGGACAGACACAGAGGAGGCAGGGCCTGTGATGTAGGAGGAGCCTGTGTCGATTACAGCTGTGCAGCCCTCAACACAAAACATCATCTCCACCCCGACAGAAACACTGAAGGAATGAGAGAAGAGGTTGAAAATAAGATAGATGTTTCTTGTATGCGTGTACACACATACTGAAGAAGTAATGAAGAAAAGCTCTCACCCTTTCATGGTTACTTCCCACTTGCCCATCTCTCTGGTGTCCATGTAATTAAAGCTTCCAGTGTAATAGTTTGGATCAGTGCCCCCAAGAACCAACTCTCCACCGGGGGAGTGTTTAGGGTCCCTAAAAAAAAACATAGAAAATTCATGCTTTAAGCCTTACTTTGAGATGCACGTTTTAATTTTGAGTGCTGAAGCTGTGATTTGGGGAATGTTTTGTTGATGATGGCTGCCTCTGCTAAGGTTTAATTACATGACCTGTATCACTCCAATGGGACCTCCCATTACAAGGAAAAACAACATTATGTCATTTGAACAGTTTTCTTACTATGATAAATGAAAAATAAATACGCAAAGACATGAGAAAACAAAAACTGCATTTTTCTCAATCTTCAGAATGTTCTTCATGTTTTTCTTTCTTTATTAATAGCATGTTTTTCTTTAACTCTGCCCATTAGATAGAAAAACAAATTCCAACAAGAACAGATGAAGTTTCCCCTATTTTTTTTATTTCTCTTCACTCTGTAATTTCTCCAACTATCTTAATTTTTCTTTATTTTGCACCTCTGAAACGCTGTTTTCATTAAAATTGACAAAATATGCTTATAATGGGTGAAATGACTTCAACCCACCTGCTGTAGTAGACAGAGAACACCTCTTCCTTGAGGACATGCTGAGACATGATGCGGTCAAACACCGGTGTGATGCCGTCAATGGCCACGTTAGGGTAACCCATCCCCAGGACTCCATCAAACTTTGCAAAGATGAAAGGCATGGCAGACAGAGAAGTGGCTTCAGCAAACACCTGCACCACAGGAATACCTCCGACCTGCAAGGGGGGGGAACAAGATGAGTGTCACAATGAGGCTAAATGAGAGCATTGGTGTACACAGATAAAACTGATACTTTTTTCTTTGTTTTTTTTTTACAGAGCATTGACTTTGAACTCACCACGACCACATCCTCGCTCAGAAATCCCCGGACATTTCCAGAGGCGTACTGGATGGAAAATCCGGTGCCGTTATCAACATGAGTCTGGGATCTGGAGGCATCATACCTGTTGTGAGTAACTAAAAGTTCAAAGAGCATTTGAGTGATGAAACAACCATGTATTTGGAAATCTTTTGACATACATTATGCAAATCTCATTTATTAACAAAAACATTCTGGATGACTGGAAACCTGCAATATTTGTAAAGATTTGAGGGTTGCAAATGCAGGAATGTGAAAAGAGTTCTTAATTGAATATTAACATTTAACTTTTAAAATTGATGATGGGGAAGAGTTACTGATCCAGCAGTTAAAAAAAAGTAACGTAACTATGTTACATCTGATATTGATCAGGTACCACTGAAGGTTTTTATAGCTCTTTTGCTAAAAGCAGTTTTGTACTGCAGCTGGAAACAAGGCTATACTGTATAGCTATCAGAATGAATTTAAACATTCAAATGTCTAACCAACAGCTTAACAATGAGCTGAAAACTCATTTTAAAGCTCCACAAAGCCAAGGCTATATGCCAATATGGTGAGAATTACTTCATTGTCTCATTGTCATTTATACAAAGTAATTATATAGTAATCAATCATTGCTGCGTGTGTGTGTGTGGCCATGGACACTTACAACAGGCTGTGGAGAAAGGTGAGCAGCTTTGAGAAGGCACCCACAAGTTTGATGAGCCGGTGTCAAACACGACATTGAACAGCTGTGCCGGAGAGCCGATGCTGATTTCCCCAAAGTACTGAGTCTGTTGGGAAATGACAGAAAATGTAGGATTGATTTCATTCCAAAACATTGCAAACTTTAATTCATTGTAACATTGTTTGAATGTTCCCTATTTGATTACTTCAGAATGCCACAAGAATTGTTTTAAGGGGATGAAATATGAAGCATTTCTATTGACTCATATAGAAAGTGCAGTTAAGTAGTAATTTAAAAGTAACTGAATCTGCTTCATTTTATTCACTCTATGTCTGTTTTTCCTCAAAGGATAAAATGGCAAATGTAATAACGTTTGGTATAGATTTTCTACAACATGCATTACCCAGAACCCTCATAAAAATATACAAAACAGGTTTTTCATATTTTTCTCTAAATATAAAATGCATTAAAGTGTCTCACATCCAAGTAGTTGGTCAGAGGCGTGGGAACTGTGCCGTTGTTGGTGTTGTCTGTGCTCATCTGGGCTAGCTCAGTCAACACCTGCTCTGCAGAAACACCCATCTCCTTCAGTGTCTCCCTGATAGTCGGCATCTTCTGCAGGCCAATCCTGGAAAGAAACCAGACGAGCGAGTATGTTGTAAATTCATCCGCCCAAACAGGGAACTTGGGATGTAATGACAGAAGAAATCTTAGCTCTACATCTGATACATTCTGGTACATATGCCTGGTCATCATTCCAGATTTACAATGAGCTTTCAATAAAGCACGGGACGCTTTGCTCTCAGCTCCTAGCCAGTAAATGAAACAAAAACACGTGTTGAACCAATACTAAAGACAAGATCTATGGTAAAACCTTTTCTTATAAACCTGCAGTTACACAGGAAATCTTTAACGCTGTACTATATTTTATTCTTCCAGCATAGCAAGCATGTAGAAATGTAGGAAAAGACTCTTACCTTATCAAAGCATGGCTTGAAGTTACTGTCAATAATAGGGCAACCAAACACATCCAATAATTCATCTGTAGTGCCATAGCAATTTCTCCGATCAGAAAGGCAAACCTCGTCTTCCTCTCTTTGTGGATATTCTACCTTTATAAAATGTTTACTGTGTGTAAGCTGTGACTCTCTTTTCTTCTATGTCCATTCCCTTTGACTCTTTTTATACCATGTCCTCCTCTCAATCATGGGCCACTGACCGGCTGGGAGCTTTCCTGGAGGTGACCACTTGAAAAAAAACTCCACTCCCCCCTACCCTCCCGCCTTGGTCACACAACCCCTTGAGTGATAAACAGGTCCCAGTGAGAGGTCTGAACTCTGACCTCTTAAATTACACTCATGACAGAAAGCAGGGGTGCAGAACCCCCCCTAGATTGCTGAAGTTGGTAGGGTGGACAACTTGTCGGCATGGCTGTGAGAACCTTTAGACAGGATTGAAAGATGCTACTGAGCTGTCAGGGCAGATTAATTCATCTGCTGGAAACAGGCACTTTTTTTTATCGTATTGGTATTTTCTTTTCACTAGCTTGCATTCTTGTTTTTTTGCAAAATGTCAGAATTTATAAATTTCACTCCATCTGCCCCACCTTCTCAGCATATGCCAATGGGGCTGAAGGCTTCTCACCTAAGGAAATTTGTTCTGCTCAAGGTTTTTGCGTATACAAAGGACGTTATTTCCTTGATACTAGTGCCATGTGCTTGCTCTGTGATTTAAGTCGAATGTCTGTGCATAATATTGCATTATTTTATTTTGATTTTACTGTTGCTATTGTCCTTGTCTATGCTGTCTTCTGTGTGCTCCTGCTGCAAAAACAAATTTCCCCTTGTGGGACAACATAAAGAATCTGAATTTTAATCTAGACCTGTTCATTATATTAAGTGTCCTAAAATAACTTGAGTTAATTATTGCTGTATGAATACAATCAATTGATTGATGTGACAAAAACTGTTTGAATTTCAAGGAACAACCTTACTGAAATGTTGATAGCAGTTTTCTCTCTGTGGTTGATTACACTAGACTTGTCTCTTTTTCCCAGCCATTAGGATACCTCATCTGTAAAGCAGACAAGTTTTACACCCCTATGTACATCCTCCTCTCATGATGTCTCACCTCATACAAAGTTCATCCAGCTTGTGCAGCTTTTTGTGTTGATTTTCACATAATTAACGTACAGGGGTAGGACAACACACATATGTAAGTTCAGTTCAAGGTCTTAGACGATGATTATTGGCAGGAGTCGGAGCCCATGTTGCACATATAATGCGGAGCAGGAGATTGGCAGTGTGCTGTGTTATTATATCGTTGTTCTTGCAGCAACGCACAGGCTCGACACAACTTCACACTTAATCATTAAGTGTTAGTTCTCACTGGGTTTTTACCACAGGACGGATTCCCACAGTATCTTTCCTCTCAGGTTGGGGTCGTGTGTTGGTGCTGCACCGACCACCCAGTCAAGCCAAGGAGATATGTGAGGGTCCACGTCACGCACAAGCTGGGACAGCCATGCTAGAGGCCAGAGGTCAGACATTAAGATACTCCCTGTGGGCAGAGCTTCCAGAAAATGATAGATTTGTTCGTCACAGTTTCTGACTGTGACGAACATCCAACATCTATTTCTTACGGCTCGTAAAAAACACAGACAATTTCCATGACACGATTAAGTAATCAACACACTCTCATCCAGTCTGTTTAATAGTAACACTATTAATAGTAACACTAGTTATAGAGTTGTAGTTCAGAGAATTACCATATTTGGGGCGGCTGTGGTTCAGTGGTAGCATCGACTGTTTCTGAACCGGAGCGTTAGGGGTTCAATCCACAGTCGGTGCAGCCACATGTCGATGTGTCCTTGTGCGAGACACTTAACCCCAAGTTGCTCCAATGTGTATGAATAAATTAGTTAAGACTGATTGACACTTTACAAAGCAGTCTCTGCCATCATTGTGTGAGTGGATACAGCTGTGATTGGAAAAACTCTTTGAGTAGTCAGCACTATATACTATACAAGCTCAAGTGCATTTTCCATTATTACCATTGGCAAACCTGAACCAGATGGAAGCTGGCCATCCGCCAGCGCAAATGAATACAACAGGAGAGGTTTGTCTGGTTCCCGCTCTATTGAGTGACAATTACAAAGTGAAATGTGTCACTTATAGTAATGAACCGACAGAGAATTATCATATCAACCTGCAGCCTGCCTTGCCTTTCAAGAGGTTTCATTTTGAGTATTAGCTCATTGTTTAGCTGCCAGGCACACAAGTTTCCAGTTTTGTTTTATTGACATCACTCTCATTGCACCATTTTAGCCACACAAGCAGCTGTTTTCAGTAAATAGCTCTTGAGACCCACTCTACACCATCTAATCAACCACAAACAGCAGACTGGCACAGTAAGAGAGTATTTTACGAATATATTAGTGCAGCTGAACAGACAGAATTTCCCCTCTGGAGTTAAACCAAACGAGGTCTAAAAGGAGAGTCACATTATACGTATGTATTTTGACCCGTTTTGCTTGTTGGCAGTGATTACCCTTTTTGAATTGCTGGAAACATGTTAGAAAACTATTAGCTATGAAGACACCTAACTGAATCAGTCAGTTCTATAAGTACTCGGTTGGGGGTGAAGTTTTCTTTAACCTGACAGACTCAGTGTTATTTTATTAGAATTCTATCTCTTGACTTGCTTTGCTAAAAAGATACCCCCTTGTCTCTTTCCCACAGTGCCTGGAGAAACCAATGCGTCACCCCTGCCTGGCCTTTTCACTGGTGGGCATGGGAAATGTAAGACTGTCTCATAGAAGATGATTTATTTGAGCTTCTTATGTTTTTGTGTCATATTTTCTTAGAGGCCTGTAAGTCAGGATGTAACTGTGACTTTCTTCAACAATCCTAAAATGCCAACCACCATACCACCTTTCTGTAGTGCAAACACAGCAAAACACAAGGGGCTGAAGATAAAGTTACAGCAGACTGAAGCTCAAATGACTTTCTGCTGATAGACACACAACTGAGGCAGAATTTACCTAAGAGGATCTAGTAGGCTTGTGAGCCATCCGTCATGATAAGAAAGATATGAAGCAGAGCAGTGCTTGTTTGCAGGGAATAAGACTTGAGGGAATTATCACTCCGCCAAACAAGCCTTACTCCCACAAAAACTCAACCTAAAACCAGCTGTAGAGAGCCGCAGAATGATAAATGTTTATTTTATTTAATTTCTGAGAAACCACTTCAAACAATATAGCACAAAAAACTGTGAAGAATAACTAAGTTGGACTTATTTTATGCATAGTTATGTTTCTAAATCCAAAGCCAGTGCACGCCCAATTGGAGTAGACAAGTCTGAGATTCCATCTGTGTACAATATGAGTGAAAATATGTGGAACTGTCTTCACAACAGGAGGCAAAACGTGCAAATTGGGACCAAAAGTCCTCGATAAAACAAATTAATGTCAGAAAGTTGGACATCCAGTCCACCAACTTTTTTGTGGATTGATTTATCAAAGTAAATCTTTTTTTTCTTTTTTACGTGTTTAGCTTTAACCAACAGCAAAATGCTCCCAAACTCTGAGTGTTGCTTGCAGATATAGAACAACAATAATGTGTTGCACAAGAGTTGCTATTGAATTAGAACATTTATCTGCCAGTGGCTGGTAGATGTATTCGACTTTTAACCTTCAGTCTATGTTTAAAACATTGGAAAAGATCATTTCCTAATCTGGTTGTTTCTCTTTTGACCTTTTTAGAGGCCTAAATATGCTGTAAACCTCTTAGCCAGCAGAGGGCAGAATTTGATTAAATATTAACATCAGACAGAACTGAGTGAAACCTGAATGAAACCTGAGTTTCACCTGCAGGAGTCAGCATGTACTCAGGAATTACACACAAAGTCATAGGTAAACTAAAAATAAATACATAAAATAATAAATAGGCTCTTTTAACAGCATTGATTTGTCATAGTGTATAAAAACATTGGTGTTACTGATTTAGTAACTTTTTCTAAATTAAAAACTGCTACTTATTTAACTGCTCGCTTCCATTCAAGTGACTTAGTTAGCCAAACAGTGAGCCACGATGCACAATAACAGTACCCCTGAAATGGAACACCTACAGGGAAATCGGCCATCATTAATTTGGTCATTTACATTTGAGATCTTGACACTGTGACATTAAGCAACATGTCCTCTATGAAAAAGGCCTATACATTTTCAAATGCACAACATCAGATGCACACGGCTAGACTATATTGCAGACATTATGTGGCATTATATCTTTTGGGGATACCCTAAAAATTAGAGTTTCAAAATGAAAACAATGATATCCTAAATATTAGATAAGTAAACTAAAAATGACAAATACCAATGTAATAACAATAATAAGAAACCCCAACTTAGCAAAAAATTCCAGAAAAATGTTGAAGAAAAAGAAACGTTAAAAAACTTAAAAATAATGTTTAAAAAAAAAAAAAAAAAAAAATACTGTTATGGTCTCCATAACTGAAACTAATTCACATTCGGCCAAGCCTATAAACAGATTTGAATCTGTATGTCCTGTGTCCTCTCAAAATATGAATGGAATTACTTTAAAAACAGTGCGCTGTAAATACATTTCACCAGTGAATTTGTTCCTGTTGACACATGTCACAGGTTGCAGGTTCTGGTTACATTTAGGGCACGGTCACACTGGCCATCCGTGAGTACCTTTGTGAGTATCTGTCTGTAATCTCTGATTTATCTAGGAAAGATAACGTGTGAATACCTGAATAGTGTCCTGTGAAGATGCACTTCCTTTCCCAGAGAGCTCTATTAGGAAGCAGGTACTCTTTACAATGACAGAAAACATCTGGTGAATGCTAAGAGTAGCCATGGAAACTACGCTTGTTTTTCTTTACATTCATTTTGGGGTTTTTTATGCCTTATTTAAGCGACAGGACAGTGGATAGAGTCATAAATCGGGGCGAGAAAGAGTGGGGAATGGCATGCGGTAAAGGAGTAGCCGGTTGGATTCGTACAGGGGCCGTCCGGATGGAGGACTTTAGCCTCTCTACATAGGACACATGCAAGAGTCACTTGGACAAGAATATTACGCAGTTTCAGAATCAATATGAATGAACAAAGACAAAATAATAGCTGTGCTTAGTTATGATGCTTTTTTGGAAACGCAGCCTGATAAGGGCAAGTGATATTTACGTATCACTATCAAGTAGCACTGATTGGTGCTGGTTTGTCTTGTACATCTTGTTGAGAACATAATTTCCTATTCAAAATACAATAGTTTAAAAAAATAAAAATGACATAATACAATTTTGATAAATAGTTTTAATAGTTATAATGTTATAATTTAATATAATGCACTACAGCACATTATGTTTTTTTTTTTTTTTTAAATGTGATACTTTTCTAAAAATAAGAAATCACTGCCTTCAACTTACACACTTATGTATGTATGTGTTATGCAAGGCCAATATGAGAACATGTGTGTTACTGTGTGTATGTCTTCATGGCTCTGTGCACAGCATCACGAGAGAGAGATGGGAGCTGCAGCCAGCTGATATAAAAAGACACCCAGCAGTGGAAGCGGTGTAGCCAAAATTATTCAATAAATGAGTGAGCAGAGCCAGAGCACAAAGCTCTGTGAAGACAAATGTTTTGTACTTTAGAGTCTGGCTAACACCAAAAACAAGGCTGTTCAGGCTGCATGCAAGTCTAAAGCGATTCCCTGGCTCAGCCCACAATAGAAACTAAATGAGACACTTACCCACAATGAGACTAAATATGCAGCTTAAAGTTTTTCATTGTTTTGTTTTCTTTCTACTTTATCTAATTACTATTACTAAAGTACTAAGTGAGAACTTATGTACAAAGAAGCAAAATGTTTTGTTGCCATTTCATTTTCTAAATGTTTTACGATTATTTTTAATAATAATTTTATCCGAGCTGTTACTATAGGCCTATGATGATTTGCTGTCGGACCTGTAAAGTGCCGTAAAAAAGAATGACCCATTTGGGACAAAAAAGCCTAAATCTAAATCCGCTGACAGGAACTGGTAATGGATTTTTTTTAACCTCATTGTTGAAAATGTTTAAAAGTTAAACATTTGAACACTTTATAGAGAAAGGTATCTGCCAGGAGGGGACACTATAATTACATTTTATAGCATCTTGTCAGCTCCTAACAGCCATGTGAAGTGATATTAAACCTTTTTTCAAAGTCAGGATGGTTTTACTAAAAAAAAGCCTGGAAAACTTGTTGATAGTTTAATTTAATATTTTCATGTAAAAATGTTGACCACAGACATTTTTAATGTCCTCATCACTATATGACAAGAGACAAGGGATGAGGACAGCCTGATAAAAAACAACTTTTATTAGAAAGTTACTCTGATACACTGATTCCCAAAGTTCTGACCATGGGTGATTCCATTTTTGCCTTTATTGGAGGAAAGAATGGGCCATTACATCAGGGCTGGATTCAAACCAACAGCCTCTGCTACAAGGACTATAGTCTCCGTACATGGGGTGTGCAACATTACCGCTAGGCCATAGCCCCAAATATTTGTTTAATTCTGAAATATATATCTTTTTTTTTCATGGAATCCTGTATGATGTAAAATCCTGCACCCCTGGACTTTATAACCACAGAAAACAGGTTCCTGTGTACGTTGCTCACTGCTTGCAGATAAGTTACAAGGAAATGATAAATACTTGTTTTTCAAAACATCAAATAAAAGTACAAAAGGCAAATAAAACCACATGATATCTCCTCACCATGAAAATCCCAAAAATGAGCATGGAGTCAAATATCTCTTCTTATTTTTCCATCTTTTGATCGTTAATTAATCAAATTATGTTGAAAATTCTTATGATTTTGTCTCATTACATTGTTGGAGGATGACTGGAGTGTGTGGATTCAAGGTATTAGTGTGAAAGAGTTGTGGCAGCATCTCAGAATTCATGAAACATCTTTTTGATGCTTGTAGTGAAAGATCTCAGCTATCGATCTCAGATGTTACTACTCCTCATAGTATAAGTAGCCTAAATAAAAAAAAGCCTGCTGTGTCTTTATCTGACAGATCAACAATTCCAGTTAATAATTTTTCCACTTTTCTGTGCTTTCTAAAAATAACCTGGAATATATACCTGTCCCAGATACATTACAGCTCTGCCTTCAGTGATTAAACTGTCAGTCCTCATCATGTGGATTGAGGATGGCTCAGAGGCAAACGTGTTCCGTATTTGTCATTTACACCCCATGAGATTTCATAGAGAGAGAGATTAAAATAGCAAAAAGTGAATAGAGTTCATTTTATTGGCCATTCTACTCATTAATATTCCATTATATCCTGAAGACTGGGTTGAATTTCTGCGTAAAAGTTGCCTCAAATGTCTCCAAATAAAAACCTGGACACACACAGACTAAGAGAGATTAAATAAATTAATCTTTTTTCTGTCTGTAATGTAAATCTTGTGACTGTTAATGAAATAAATCTGAGATAAATTTGTGCATGTTAGTGTGGCAGCAGGGAATGTTGTGTGTGCAGCAGCGGTGGAATAGGGTATACCAAGAATCTTAAAGAAGCACTAACTTACCATATATATAAATGTATTTTCATTTCTAATTTAAAGTACCAAATTGGATTATTATTCAGCATTGAACTTGCTAAAGTCTGATGTACTAGCATGTAGACTTTAACCACATTTAAGCGTCATAATTTTATTGCAGTTATGTCAAAGAAAAGTGACCCAGGTCTAAAGTTTTGTATGACACATGTTGGTGAATTGTCAACAAAAAACCATGTGAATCATTAAGCTACAGATTAGCCTGAATTGCTAAACCAGACCCGTTTTTTCTTAAATGTAAGCTGGGATGCAAACTGCGTGAGATGCTGTGGGGTAAACTGTACAAGTGGTTCAACTCATATTTCCCTGCAAACTTGGTAAGTGAAAGGTTGAATTGTTGTTTCCATTCTGCAGTGCTTTTGAAGCTCAAATTGCTCTCTTGTTCTCACAAGATCAAAACTGTGAAACTGTTTACAAAATGTAGAATGAGGACTGAAACTACAGGAGGACATAACTTCTTTTCTTCGGCCAAAAATGTATTTAAAAAGTTTATGTGAATGAGTCATGACTGGGGTTATTTAAAGTTAAAATGATACCAAATATTAAACAATATTAAGAAAAAGAAAGAAAAAAGAAAAAGCATCGGTGAGTGCTAATTAGCTAACGTTAGCTAGCGATAATATCAGGATAGTATCAGCTGTAGATTTTAGTGTTCTGGGGCAGTAATTTGAGTTAACGGCAGGAATATTTAGATTTAGTTGACACTATAATTGATGCCAGGATCAGGAGAAGTCCGATGTTTCCCCTCACATGAGGGTCTAACTGCTTTAATCCACAAACGTCCTCCTTTCTGTTTTTTTTCTCCGATTAAACTCTGTAGAAGCAAAAGTCGGGCTTGTCTCCTGGTCAGGTAGTGTATCATATTAAAAATATCTGTATTTCATTTGAAAATTTAAAAAAATAAAACAGATAAAAACACGTAGGCCTAGGGGCAACTGAGACCGATAACTTCTCAGTAGTGTACAGTGGTAGAGAGCGCCTTTCTTGCCCTCCAGGTGGGCGGTTCCATAAGAGTGTGACGTCACGTGAAAGCTATGAATTAAAAGAATAACACAGGCTATTTGTTTGGTTTAGCATTTGTCTATTAGAACTCTTGATTTAAGTAAACACAACAAATTTATTTTGTCATTGTTCGTTTACTAAGTAAAGTTATATGACTTAATTTCTCTTTTCTTTTGAGTTACCTGGCTGATGTGCTCTCCTTCCTGGTTTGAACAAAGGATGAGGCTTCTTCTTCTTCTTCTTCTTTGGATTTTATTGGCAGCTGGCATCCAAAAAGTTGCATTACTGTCATCTGCTGGATTTAATTATTACTCACATTCCTAAATCCTCCTCAATAAACCTGTTCTCAAGTGATATTTAAACAAGCATCTTCAGCCGCTCCCTCTCTCCCCACACTCCAAAATACTCTTCTTACGAGTCCCTCTCTCTCCATTTCTGACATCATGTTATGTCTATGTGCTACATACTTTCTACATTTAATAACTACATGTTCAACTGTTTCTGCTAGATTGCATATCTCACAAAGATTGATGTTTTCCAATGATATGTAGAGTGCTATTTAAATTACTGTGCCCAATTCTTAACCTGGACATTACGACCACGGATGAGGCTGAGGGTGGAGCTTGGCTTTCTGGAAGAGGACCATACCAGGTTCTTGGATAGCATGGGGGGATCTGGATGCCTTGGTGTTAACTTTTAGTTATCTTGTGTGTAGTCCTCCCCTGTGTGTTAGTTTTGGTTTGGTCAGCTGGTTCAAATATCCCACTCAGTTCTCATTTTGTCAGGGCTGTAAGTTTAGTTCATATCCTGTTCAGTTAGCACAAATTTTCAGTAGAGTTATGTTATTTTTGATTTTTTGACTTGTTTATTTTGATTAAGTTACTTTTTTTGCTTTTGTAAAAAAAAAACGTTTTTGAATAAAGAAATAAGATAAGTCCACGATACAACCTATATTGGGTAATTTCTTATGTTACATAAAACCGCAAGTGATGATGAAGGGCCCTTGCACCCCTGTGAATGTCGGTGACCGCTGGGAGCGCAGCAGCAGAGGGTTGTGGCTAAGTAGTGGGCTCTGCAGATTGATTCGTGTAAAAGTCGTATCACTGGCAAGTTCAAACAGGCAATGCGATTAGGACCACAGAAATGCAGAGCAGTTCGGGCCGGCACAGCTACAAAGTGTGCTGCTGCAGTGGCGTCTTTAGGCGTTTTCACATATGCACTCCTGAAAATATGTGCTGTGGATGTTCTCCTGACCTGGCTGTTCACACATGCATTGCACGGCTGGAGACTACTCCTGTCAGACAGGACGGGTGGCAGGGGATCTCCTAAGGTAAGAATTTTTTGAACTCCAGCAGAGTTTTTACATTTTAATTTAAACCTCTGTGATGTGCTATAATTTAATCAAAATTATTTACATTCAGGTTTTTTAAAAAGTAGTCAGACCATAAGATCCCTACAATAAAGTGTGTTGCAGCTCTTAAAAGAAGCATCTCTCTGTCATCATAATAATTTAGACCTGCACTTTTATTTAAGCACACATGCAATATTGTGCATTTATCATCAAGTACGATTTTGAGTTTTAATAAGGATGACTGAGCTGCAAGATGCACAGAGCCTAGTGAGAGCGGTGGCTTAACACATTCGGCCTTCTTGTTAATAAGCACATCTTTATCACCTGCCGGTATTTATTGTGGAAATAATTAAAGTGTGGAAATTAAAGGCAGGGTTGGTAATTTTTGAAAACTAGCACAATTTTGAAAGTAGCATTCACTCAGGTTTCTGTCAAACCCATCCCATTCCCTCTGTGCTCCCTTTAGAACTTCAACATGTCTAGAAAACACTGACACTGAGTTGACGATGATCGGATGAACGGGGCCACAGAGAAGTACTTTCAAATAGGTAGCATGTGAAACACAAAATTGGGGTCATTATTTTGAAATCTTGAAAAAAAAACTTATGGCGGACTTCCTGTTTGGTTTTGACAAAAATCTGTTTAAGGATGGTTAAAGTACAGTTTATATTTAGTTATAATTTTAGTGACGTTTCAATATTAATGGAGGGTGCAAAACTGACATTGCAACATAAATTTCGAATGTTTATATAACAACATTATAATTTTACCAAGTGTCAAGGTCAGACCGACACGAGTGGCATATGAGTCCACTCATGTGCCGCCGCATATGCTGCATATGAGTGGCATATGCCGGTTTGGTCCACTCATGTGAGTGGCATATACCAGTCTGGTCCACTCATATGAGTGGCATATGCCGGTCTGGTCCACTCATGTGCCACTCATATGCCACATATGAGTGACACATGAGTGACACATGCTGTGGCAAATGCCGGTCTGATCCACTCATGTGCCGCAGTATATGCCACATTTGAGTGGCATATGCTGCGACACATGAGTGGCACATGCCGCAGAATATACTGGTCTGTTCCAGTTTCAATATGGTCCAGTTTCCTCCGAGGTCGGTGCTCGGGCCCTAATTAACAAAGATTGCAGATAAAGTCTGTCACACTATTTGAGTAGTACAAAAAAAATTTAAGGTTGGAATTTGGCAAATTTCTAATGCACAAATTCCAATGTTGCCAACCCCCAATGTTTTAGTGTATATTAGATGGAGTTTGCGTGCAAATTTTAACGGACTCACTCTTCTCTTACCCCCCTTTAAGAAAAGTTTGAGTTCTTTTCGATTCTATCAATGATTAAAAAAAACCGAGGCTGTATCCTAAATAAATGAAGACATTTTCTACAACCTTATTTTAAATCTTTTAGTTGTAATGGAGGTGTGGAGGGGCGATTCTGGAGTCTGTTGAGGTCTGAGGCAGGAATTCACAGATGCTAGAGATGCTCTAACCAGCATTTATTAAAGTTATGTTATAAATAATCTGACATCAATCAAATTGCCACATTAGTATTATTTTCAGAATATAAATATAAAGAACGTAAAAACAAAACTTATAATTTCAAAATATAAATATGAAGAATAAAAATCTCAAAGAACAAACGACATAATATAATCTTAGTGAAAGTTTTGTTATTCAAGTGTCTCTCCCCTATATTTAGGGCTAGACAAACAACATTCAATCATTTACTGTTCTATTGCTGTCATTGCAAACTTTGGACATATTGACCCACTACTTTGCTTTAAAGTTTGTCATCCCTCAGGGGTCTTTACTGGCCTGGGGCCCCAAGCATTTGCCTACCTTGCCTGATGACAAGCTGCACGTCTGAGTTTGGTTATAGTGGTATCTCAGGGTTGACTGAGGCTGTGGTGGATTGGGCCAATGTGATATCTCTTCATTGTGCCCAGAAAGCTGGAGACTCCCCTGCCCTTAATTAAAAGCAATGTTTAAAGCTATTGTTGTCATGAGAGTCAAAAATAAAAAGGAGACTCAAGTGCAGATTCAAACTAAAAGATTTATTTTAACAAAAGGCTAAAGTGAACAAAACAAAGGCTTACTCTTCCAGTTCAAAACCAAAAAAACCAAGAGCCACAAGGAATTCTACAATTCACTTAGCAGACGCTTTTATCCAAAGCAACGTACATCAGAGAGTAAGTACAACACAAGCAAGGATCTAGAAAAAAGGGAACGAGGGCAGTAAGAGCAAACGATCAGCTTTGAGTCCGATCGGACACACAGGTGCTGACAGGCATTGCACAGAGGCAAAGCACAACATTGACGGCAGTTCTTGAGGGCTCCTAATCAGTAAAATACCCACAGGAACACTGCGAAAATCTGAAATGAACTTACACAAAAGGGAAGGAAGACTATAGACATAATAATCATACATAGGTGTGACAGACAAGACACAGGTGAAACTTATGAAGGCAATCAAAAAGGGATAGAAACACGCAAGGGAGGAAGTAAGACTAGACATGATACACAGGGTCAAGAACTACAAAACAAATCAGCAAACACTTAACTTCTGTATATTACAGTAAATAAACACACGGAAAACAGGAACACAAGGAGGGTGTTATGACAAAATAAAACAGGAAAACATAATGAACTAAACTTGGAAAACATAGAATAAAAATACACACTAGGGAAACAAGCAACGCTAGGATATAAAAACCCCAAAATAAGACAGGAAATGACTACTAAGCAACAAAACAAGGAATAAACTAACTAAACAAGAATAAACCATGACAATTGTTCACTAATGGAAAACAAAAGAATATAAAAAACAATTATATAACACTACTTGGTTTGTTTATTTGAGGTAGCTGTAACAAATAAATAAGATTATTTGAAACGGTAAAATGTATTATTAGGGACATATTATGAAAAATCCACTTTTACAGTGTTTTTGAACCCATATTTGGGTAACCTGAGTGTACTGACCCACAAAATATGAAATTAATCCATCCAGTCCTTTGTTTGTAGTCTGCATAAGTCTTACAACACTGAGAAAAGTGCTCCGTTTCAAATTTTCTCAGTTTGTGATGTCACAAGCTGGATTCTGGTAAAACAAATACCCTCCCCTCCCCTGATATCTCCACCCATGGACTCCATCCCCAGCCTAGAACAAAACTTTTGCGCAGGTCTGCCATTTTAAGTCTTGCTACAAAGGAGTGATGTCTACCAGGAAAACTCAAGGGGGACTCATTGCATATAAAGAGACACACACACCAAAATGGAACGCTCTGAGAGAGCTGGTATATACAGGATCACAAACCTCCTCTGGTACTTGATTCATGTTATATTTTGACCACAGGGGACTGTTTGAAAAGGTGTAAAATAGGTATAATATGTCCTCTTTAAAGCATTATATTACAGCATCCAATACAGATTGGTCAGTTACAGCAGCTTCACACCTGTTTGTTTAGCAGACCATTGCTATGAACCAACCAGTCCTATTGATGCAGCTCCGATCAAAGACTCTAGAAGACTACATGTAATCACATCATTCTGCTGACAGAAGTCTGTTAATTTGGACTTCACTCGTTTTACAGTTTGAAAATAAGGAAAAGACACTCAAACAGGAGAGAAGGGGGTTAAGATTAAAGGCACAAAAAGCTGTAGGCTAGGTAAGGTAAAATGACTAAACTGGGAGGTATGTGAAGGAGGCACATGAAGTGAACACTAAATATAATACATTGTGCTTTGGTTTATGTTTGTAGTCTGAGTTGTATTGTTCACCAGTGGTCTAACATGAGCAGTAGTAGGGTCTGTACAGAGCAAAGGAAAAATATGAGAAACTAATTTTAACGATTTAGTTGCCGGTCTTGTCCACTCATGTGCCGTGGCATATGTCGCATATCAGTGGCATATGCTGTGACATATGAGTGGAATACGCCGGTCTGGTCCACTCAAGTGCCGCGGCATATGCCGCATATGAGTGGCAAATGCCGGTCTGATTAATGTCTACAAACACACACATGCATGCTAAAAAAATCTGATTTTAAATGTTTTCCAAAATAACTATTGTAATTTCTCCAGTTGCTATTTGGAATGAAAATGGGGCGGCAGAAGCTCAGTCTGTAGGGACTTGGGAGGGTCGCCGGTTCAAGTCCCGGTGCGGACCAAATATGAAAGTTATTCTGGTACCTGGAGAGGTGCCAGATCGCTTCCTGAGCACTGCCGAGGTGCCCTTGAGCAAGGCACCAAACCCCCTACCCACCACCAGCTCAGGAGCGCCTGCCGGGGGCGGCTCCGTCACTCTGACATCTCTCCATTAGTGCATGTCCATAGGATCCTGTTTGTGCATGTGTGTATATTTCATCCTATGTGTGTGTTGCATGACTTACAGAGTGTAAAAACTGAATTTCCCCTTGCGGTGATCAATAAAGTAAATCTTAATCTTAATCGTAATCTTAGTCACTTCTCCAGTTGCTATTTGGAATGAAAATGGGGCGGCAGAAGCTCAGTCTGTAGGGACTTGGGTTGGGAATCGAAGGGTCGCCGGTTCAAGTCCCGGCACAGACCAAGTCCAGAAATTGGTCTGGTAGCTGGAGAGGTGTCAGTCCACTTCCCGGGCACTGCTGAGGTGCCCTTGAGCAAGGCACCGAACCCCAAAAACTGTTCTGGAGCGCTCGCTGTGGGCAGCCCCCTCACTCTGAGACCTCTCCATTAATGTGTGTCCATAGGATCCTGTTTGTGCAATGTGTGTGTATTTCGGCCTATGTTTGTGTAGCATGTTCACTAGACAGAGTGTAAAACTGAATTTCCCCTTGCGGGATTAATAAATGATAAGTTATTATTATTAAAACCAATTATGCACAGAGACAGAAGTCTTAATTGCAAGTTCTCTATTGATAATCGCTGGCTACACCTGAAGCCACGAAAAGTTGGCCATTGCTCCAAGACAATAATATCCTCATCAGACATTGGCTGATGGGTTCTGAGATTGTTAGATCGGTAAATGTTAAATGTCAACAGACTGGCAGTCACAAGGCAGAAACCCTCAATCAGGTGCTGCTGTGATCCGCCCTATGATGTTCATTTTGTCTGACTTCATCATAAGTGGAAATGCTTAAATATGAATAAGAACAGCGTAAAACAGCTTAGAGTTTACCATTGAATGGAAACAGTTCTGACAGTAGAGTCTGAAGGACTATTTCTTTAGTGGAAGATGTGTTATCCTTTTCAAATCAATAAAACTCTTTTAGGTAAACTTTCAGTAAACTTTACATGTGTCTAGACTTGCATACTCAACCTCATAATGAACATTTTCACAACAAACAGCACCTAGAGAAACATAGTGGTTGTGCATGAATGACTTTGGCTTTTTGAATTATTTTGTTCTCATTTCCAGACTAAAGTCAACACAACCCTGCTCTCTTCAAAGCTGCAATGTTCTCTGCGCCTGAATAATTCAATATTGCTCACTGTCTGCTCCTGTTGTGTGCTGCATGGTTAAGACTCAGTGAAGGGGAAGGCTCAATGCATGGGGACAGGCTTTGTTTTCTACGCCCGCAGCCAAGCATGGGTCTTACGTAAGGGAGGGGGGTAGGATGGCCAGCGTACAACATCCACTGCATGACAACTCATGTCGCTCTGTCATCATGTGTCTTCCTCATCCCTCCTCTCACAGCCTCACTGATGCCCTAGTTTTTCAGGAGTGGTGAAAATCATTGTCATGAGCAGGAATCTGCTGCGATTTAACCGTTTCTTTCATTCTGTTGTTGTTCTGAAGCTGTCTTTGAGTCTGTCCATGTTTCCATATCTGACTTCAGTGCTTATCGTTATCTGCAAATACTGTCTCAATTCTGAATTCCCCCCAGTTAACTTCATCATTCATTTTGTACTGTATATACCCCCTGTTTTTATTTTTATTTTTTATTTTTATTTATCTTATCTATTCTGTTTAATGTGTATTTTTGAGCTTTCTTGTCTGTGCTGCTGTAACACCCGAATTTCCCCTCTGGGGATCAATAAAGTATTATCCTATCCTATCCTATCCTATCCTATCTTTTGTTCAAACCCCCGTTGTCTCTGGTCTTCTCAGAACAGGCAGACTTTTTAAACATGACAAAGGTGATTATCATAAGGAGCACTTTGTTATGAGAATATGTTTTTTTCACGTCGTGCAAACAAACTGCAACAAACCAAAAGAAGTTCACTACAAGCTGCAAATTCAGAAATGATAATCAAATAAAAAAAGTTAAACAAATACATTAAAGCAAATGCACTGCAAGCGCATGCAAAGGCAAAAACCCATGAAGCCAGAAAAAAGTTGCCTCAGAAAAAAAAGAAGCAAATTCAGTCATCAAAAAGGAAGCCGGGGGCACAGATGGCCTAGCAATTATGTCACCCGGATCTTAAATAAATAAATAAAGTAACTTAAAAAGAAAAGGAATCTCACCAGGTCTGTTGTTTTATGCTTTTGGATTATTATACTCTTTTCTGAATTTGCAGCTCAATTCTCCAAATGGATATCTTGCAGCATGTTTACCCTTGTTGACCGCTGTATTCTATCATGCAATATTTCCAAATGTTCAATTTACCAGAGCAAATGTTAGTACATGAACAAAATACACACCTAAAGTGAAAACAATGCTCATTAAAAATCTAACCACTCGCAGCATTCATTATAGGTTTCTGTGAAAGAGGAGATTTGAACTCTTTATCCTGTGAGACATCTGGATTATGAAGATTCAGCTGCTAACTCCTGCATTATTTAACAAACCCTGCAGCCGTCTGATCCTTCACAGGTGTAAAAAAAAAAAGAGTTGGTTTCTCATGATTTCACACAACACAAACAATGGGTCTCTCAGATGATTTTCTCTGAAGTACAAATAGCTGCTGATTTCATCTTTGTGTCAGTATGTTTACTTTAAGACTTAGAAATAGAGGCAGTAAAAGAACACAGTGTGTGCAATAGAAAGTCAGAATGGTGGGTAGTTTTTTTTCCTCATGTAGAACAGAAATAACTCTTTTTGAAGTCCACTTAACAGCTGTGCAATTGTGTTACCCTAATCTCTCTCACATGCACATGAAGGTAACTAAAGGCATCAGTCTGTCTAAAAGCTACACACCAACTAGACTTTAATTTGCATTACTAAAAAAAAGCAATACTCTTAATCTTTTCAAAATGAAAAATGATTTAATTCCCCAACTCCTCTTGACTTTACTTAGCTTTATAGCTTGTTTCAGCAAAATGTTTATCTGAAAGCTTTCATTTTACTTACTTTGTTGACTTGGATATTATGGTATTTGTCATATTACGCTGCGAAACACAACTTTTTTTCAGTGGAAATTCTCCCCAAAAATGTAATGTAACCTATTTTGCACCAAACATTAGGCATTAAGAGTTAGCTACCAGTTGAATAAAGTGTAGCACTGGCCAGACAAACAACACCAATGAGGAAATATGTTGTTACAGTATATAAATACTGAATGTCTAATCTAAAAACTACTACCAACTGTCAACATTTTTTATTGCAGGCTTAACAAAACAAAGTTTCACCTTCTCTGCCATCATTTTTGTTTCACTTGTACCCTTTCCATAGATTACTAAATTACACAGAAATCTAATAAATAAATAACTGTAATTGAGAGAATACCTTTATGCATTTCTCTTTTTCTCTGACTGGCATGACAGATCGATACTATGCAGGACTTTCTGGTTAATATTTAACTACTAGGCAATGATTGTGGCCTCATGACATTCCTGAAGTGTGGACGGCCAATCTCATGTCACTCATAAAACTAAACACACTCTGTTACATAACTCTACTGGATTTGCATTCATTATTTCTCCATGTTGTTGCTTCAGGCTCACCTTTGTGTACCATTCAAAGTCAGGCCTTTCTTATTTGTGGTGAGGGTGACACATAATGTATGACTGTTTACTTTCTATTCTTGTAAAAAGAAAACAGTTTGTTCAAATTGCTAAATCTTGTTTAAAGTCAATAAAGTCAACAGAGAGTGGAGCCTGAAGTTTCTGTTTGTTTGCTGTTAGATATTAGCATTGGAAAGTACACAACCAAAGTTATTTAACATATAGAACAAGTTAAAGAATACATAAAGATAGCTAGTATGATAAACATTGAAACATAAAGATTAATAAGTTCAAAAATAACAGGACAGTTTAGCTGAAATGCATCCAAATTCAAGACACAGATGTTGTGTTTTTCTCATGCCCCCCACCTTCGCTTATATTTAGAAAATAAACAGTGTTACACTAACATAATGACAAAAAAGAATCACATCTCACCCTAATTTGTGAAAAAAATTAAGTTAAAATTAAGATGAAATTAAATTAAATAATTGCAGATATATAGGAATTTTTACTGGGTTGGTGTATGAACATGTTTAAGGGCTAAAGTGCTTGGGATAAAATGTTTTGTAAAAAATAAATGTACTTTATTTTTGCAATCAAAAAAGCATATTTTCTAGAAACATGGCCAGGTTTGGTAAACTTAAACATTTATCTCTGATTCTTTTGGTGAACATATGTAAGTAATGAATCACATATCTGTGCTCAACATGAGCAGAAGTCTAACTACTCACATTTACTCAACACTGAGCACAGAGTAGGTGTGAAGGACTTCTAACAGAACAGTTGATATAGACTAATTTGTTTTTTGGTTAACTCATAGCCTCATTTATTGCACATAAATTGACACAGAATGACCGTGACTTATGTGACATCCACATAAGAGTATGTTACTCTTCTTTCCTCTAGTCCTTGACTAGGCTGTCCCGTCCATGTCAACATGATGTAAAGGCGGCCAACAACAGTACAGGTGCATGACTCATGCTTCTAACTCATTGTAAAAGTCATGGCTGGGAGAGACATTTACATATACTTGACTTTGCTGTATTTATGTGTAAAAGGCAGCACATTCTTCCTTTAAGTGTAACAATATTTTTTATTGTGAAAAAGCCAGACAAAAGTTCAGAAAAAAACTACTTACGTCAAATAAACTCTGAGACATCATAGTGGGAATTTCATTTTATCTCAAAATTTAGATCAGTAAACCATGCAACACTGTTACCCCAGTCACATCTGAACTCAAAGACAAAGCTTTTGTAATTTAATGTCTAGTTTCATGTGATAATGTTAGAAACGACTCACCAGGCAGCTGTAACTTTCCCCACTGAGAATGCCATGTGACTTTTTTACTTGATCGAGTTTCATGTTAGTTTAACAAAAGTCAACATGGAATCGAGTAAATACACAAGCCATAAAACAAAGAATGCCAGACATATTATATCATCTTACGACAAAGCCTTTCTTGAAGACAAGCAGCAGAGGTAAAAGTGACACAGTTCAGTCACTGCAAACACAACAAGCACTCAACATTGAGATGAAGTGAGATGGAAAGCTGCCTTTCATGCTCTGCTATCCAGGACACTGCCCTCGTAGCCTGTGGGAGAGTGCCAACCTCTGTACTTCATCTGAACAGGCAGAAAACACAGAGAGGTTGTTATTCCCTCTGTTCCCAGCATGTGTTTCTCACCTGATCCCTCCACGCTCTGTCCAAGCTGCAGACAGCACACAGATTTACTGTGAGATTTGCTGCGGTTGATGTCCCTGTCAGATACTAACAAATCTTCCCTTTAGCATTACAAAATAAACACATTTGGCTTTATTTCACAGCTGATGTGAAATGATGTCATTAAGACTACTTCAATAATAACAATAATTACCAGGAAATAATGTGTGAAGCTGTCAAAAGGACTAAACAACAAAACCAAGTAGCCTAATAAACTGCAGTTGCTCATGAGCCTCTGAAGGGAATAACACAACATTTGATCTGAACTATAGGATAGGCCGACTGATATCACCTTTTAAAAAAAAAAAAAACTGCTGACAACTAAGGCTATAAACTTTACTCAGTTTAGTTTGTGGGCCCCTTTGTTAGGTGCTGGTTTGAAACATCATCTTGCCATCGATCCATATGGAGCGTTCATCAATCGATTGATGGCTGGAGCTTCTATAGCTGGATGAGACAATAGACTATGGATTAGACGCACAGATCGCTTTAATCCGTCTGAAAACGCGTGTGGGCCGGAGGGATGGGCGGGGCTTTCGGGCCGATAGGTGTGGGGTCGAGTGGGACTTTCCCTCGTGGAGTAGCTGCTGGACGCATGCGCTCCACTCTCCCCACTCTCCCTCCTCCATCCAGAGCGCAGGAGCAAACAGAATGAACTTGTCGCGCTACCTGCTTAAAGGAGCCGCCGGATGTATGAACAGCTGAATAGGTAACTGTTTTCCTCTTTTTGAAAGTTGAGAAAATAGGTAATGATCGTCATAGCAGGAGGCAGAAGTCGAAGATTAACGCGGGGAGGGTTTTAGTGTAAAACGGGCAATCAGGGAGCGGATTAGATCCAACAGCGAGGAATCAGAGATGCGGAAACAACAACAGAAGCCACAACAGTACGGATTTTAATCTATTTGGATATTTATTTGCACAGGGAGCAGCATGCCTCGGCTCAGGAGAAGAGGGAAAATGTTCCAACTTGGAGTGACACCCAAACACCCTGAACTTTTCCGTCTGTTGCGACTATCCGGTGATTTGTACACCTTTCCGCGGTTATAACAGGGTTTCCTTCGGACCTGAGTCACCATGTCAAAAGTCCTGCAGAAGAAGAACCACTGGATCAATAAAGTGAACGACTGCGCACTGAACCCGGGCGCCTGTGGGGAGCTGAACGTGGAGCTGCTCGGCGGGGCTGAGAACGGAGAGTTCGCTTACATTGGTCAAGTTAGGGAGGATGCTGCGCTGTACCAGGACGGCAAACTCAGCAAGGGGGAGCTAGTGCTGGAGGTGGAGGGTCTGGCTGTGTCTGGATTACCTCTATATGACATTTTAGCTGTGATTAAGTGCTGCCAAGGTCCTGTCAGGTTGAAAACTGTGCGTCAAGGTAAGAGAAATATGAACTGAGACACTCAGGCTGCAATTTGTGCATGTGGAGGTGCGATATCCCAGTGGAAGTTGTAACTTAATCATCTCAATATGGCACAATATAACAAGCTCATAACAATACAGTGATGAATGTGTGGAGTAAGGCAGTTTATGTGCTGCTGCTCATCTTCTCTGCAGCAGCCAAGAGTTTTTCCTTTGACATGAAGCTGGCCTGACAGCCTTCCTTCCCTCCACAGACACTGCGGGTCAGACCTGCGGGGTCACACATTAGACCCCTTACTGCAGCTCTAAATCTTCATCTGCACTCCCAACACTAACAGCACACCCTGTCAGCTGCTGCCTGTTTACTACTCTGCCATCAGAAATGGAACATGTTTCCAAACTTTTGAGAGGTGTGCTGAAGGCTGTTGTCACCTCATGGGGCTTCTGGTTTTCTCTGCTTGAAGAATGAGCCCATCCCATTTTTTTTACCCACCTTGAAATTTCCCAGTTCTTAGAAGTAAAAAAAAGAAAATCATAATGAATGAAACCTTTAACTCTTTGTGCTTTCTTAATAAAACTGTTCGATCAAAGTAATAAAAAGTTGTCTAAAATGCACCTTGAGGTGTTTTTAAAGACCAAAATTGCACCCAAACATTAAAAATCAGCAACAAAATTATAAATGATGTTAAGAAAATATATTTTGTCTCAAGGAAAGGAAAATTTAAATGTTTGTAACAATTTTTCCCGTCCCCAAACTGATTATAGAACCTAGAAGCGAAATTGGCCAATCAGTACCAGAACACAAAAATAGATAAAAATATTGGTAAAAAGAAACACTCATTGCTGACATTTTGCGGTGACAATCATTACACCATTGTGTTATTTATTATAGTCTCATGATGCTTTATACCAGAAAAAGGTCCACATTTTTGTTTTTTTATTTGATCAGTGCATTTAAAGCAACTTTGGGGCAAACACTGGAAAAAGCTCTATTAACATGCCTGAAATATTTGACTTATCAAACCCTTTCTTTTAAACAACTTTGCCCAACTGACTAACAGTTCCTGCTTTGCCTCTTTCTCTAAAGTAACGCTGTTTGTCATAAATGGGGGGGATGTGTTGTTTGTTAGAGCGGGCTTCACTGATGGGCAGATGGAGTTATTTCTGGAAGAGCTTGCTGCGTGTCAGATGAGCTTGACCCATTGCCCACGGTCTGATGCGTCTGCATCTGTCTGAGAGGCCGAGCGGTGCAGCCAATGGTACAAATTTAAAATCTTTTCCTCCTCAGAGTCTCCAGTGCAATGTGTGTAGTGTTTGTTTTCCTTCATCCTGGGCTGACCTGGATGTTCTGAGAAGCCTGAGTGAATCACTGTCATTACTAAAAACCTCAAATCTTTTGTGTTTCACCTCAGATGTCTCGTTCCACACATTCCCTCCCTTGCTCACACAATCACACAATATTTGTCAAGCCTTGCACTGCCTTCTCCCAGGGGAAATCATTAACTGTGTTACATAACAGCGGTTTAGTTTCGGTGTAGCATCATTGCCTTACTATTGCGCTGAAGGTCCATTAGAATCTGCAGTGTGCACGCCTGACCTCTGCAGCCGAGGTCTCGACCCTTGGGAACAGAGCTCAGCACTAATGCTGCTCTGTGTGTGCGTTTGTTCGAAACATTATCGGGCCAGACTTGCACTGGGGAGAGTTTTAATATCCATCAACAGTTTTCTAATTATTCTGAGCTTGTATAGAAACTCTGTTGCAGCACTCTGACTGTAAACGTAAAGGAGATCCTGAGCCATCTTTGTAGCTTTGTCATTAGTTTCTTGCATAAGTCAGCAGATTTTCTTAGTCTCTAATTAAAGGGAAAGGATTTTCTTGAGTAGCTCACAGGACCTCCATTGTGTCTCAGTCTGTCTGAACATGGCTGAGATGGGGTATCCGAGCTGTGCCAGACTAAATGATGGGCTGTCGGGACAGATCAGGTCCCTTCACTCTTCAAAAAGAGTTGTGGGTCGGATTACTGGAGGCCAGATCGCCTCAGTACTTTAGGTTTGAAACTCTATCAGTGTGTGTGTTTGTGTGTGCAGGTAGGCAGGCTGTCCCCCCACAGGTGTGTTTCTCCCACTAAGGAATGCAGAAAGAAAACCACCTGAATGAAGTATATGCATTCCTGTGGAGGAGGTAGAATATTCAACTCATGTGGTTTTATTAAGCAGCGTAAATGAGTTATGAGAGAAAGGGAAAAAAAAGATAAGAGAACTAAATACTTACATGTATCATGATATCTTACAAGCCAGAGCTATTTCTGGCACATAAGATGAAGGCCGACTGAAAGTAAAGTTAATGTTACATTTACAGTACTTAGTCATATCTGTTAGCTTAACTTTCATACTGCATTCCTGCTGGTTTTTGAAGTTTGTCTCAGGTGTTTTTTCCCCGCTCTGTGTTATTTTCAGGGGATTGTTAAAAACGTAGTCAGTAAATCTGTTTTTTTTTTTCAAGAGAACAGAGAGTGAATACATCACTGAACGCAGGACGCTTCTCTTGACACTCATACAGCATAATCGGCTTTTGAATTAGAGATATTTTGGTCCTGCTACTGTGTGTGACTCTCGAAATATTTGCAAATCTCTGAACAAGACTCAAATGAAAAAAGTGGTGATGTTCATACATCCTCTTTTCTGTTTTTTTTTTTTTTTACAGCATCATTTAGGTTTTTTATTTATGCTGAAATTTTATTGAAAAAAATCCTCATATTAAGTTACTTTTTTTATATATATAGTTTTAGTCTTGTTGTGGTTTTGGAGAACAGGTTGTGAATGATACCTGAATCTGCTGGATTACTACGTGTTTGTATTTTTGTTTTAATTACAGGTGCTTGGTGCTATGGGAGGCATTGGGTCCAGTCTTCCAGATAATCAACCCAATACGCCCAACTCCCATGATTTTGTGTGGCTTTTGTGATAGTAGGAAGAATAATGATGCCATAGATTCAATGTGTAAAAAGCGTATCTTTTTAGCCTGTATTTGGTTATATTTATGGTCCAATAACATTTTTATGAGCTAATGTAAGTTTTTTTCCTGTTGATGAAAAGAAAACTGATGACGCTTTGATGCAGCCGATTACTTGAAAACATGACATTTATATTTTGGAGAATCTTTTTGTCTATGCAGATTTATTGACATTTGCTCCTAATGGACACTGACTTTGACATTTAAGTCAATTACACTGAATCTACATATAAATGCATCATATGTGTGTTTCCAGTTTCGATTAAGTTATGACTGAGAGAAGCAATTTCCTTCCAACTTTTTTTGTGGTCAATCCCCTGTAATGGACCGTGTTGAGGAGCGGGCTAAATCAGCCATCAAAAGGTATACATGCAATTTCTGTTGTGTCTCAATCACAACAGGTTGACATAATAACCCCCCACCCCCACCCCCACCCCCACCCACACACGCACACTTACTTACTCCCATTAACCTCACAGAACCTCTATCATATTCAAACTGTAACATAAACACCTGCTCACAAAGTACACATTAAATGCAAATACACTCAAAGCGACTTCAGCATTTTCTATTCTCTCCTCCAGTGGGTTGTGGTCTATTTAAAGATAATAATAGTCCTTGTGTTGTTTGCAAAGTCCATAATTCTGAGGTTAAATTACACAGAGGCGGACGTACTCGTACTTTGACCTGTAGTGAAGCTCTTATCTGATTCTATCAGCTGTATACATCAAAGGTCTCTGTATTGTGGTTTTGTCTCCTGACTGAATTGCAATTGGCTTAGCACTGACAACAGCATTGTGTAATAAAGTTGCAAAGGTGCATTACATTAAATAATGTTATAAGAATACTTTTTGTTAGTTTAAAATAAAGACAATCAACGAGCATCTGAGACTTGCTAAATGAAACATGTAAAAAAAAGAATAATCAAGTAATATGTTCCATCAAAACAGAGTTTGAGAGGCTGTTTTACAACATTCTTCCTGACATCACATTTTTTACATTTCAGGTGAGCACCTAAAGGGGCCGGGGGTCTGTGGTGGTGTGATCATGAGTAGTTTTGGCTGCGTGTCTATCTGATCTCGGGAACAAATAACCCTCTGTTACCTTATATCTCTCCTTTACTTGAACCCAGCCAGAGGGAATCAGAGCAGACTGCAGGATGAAGGGCATTCCTGAGAGGTGGGCTCAGTAGTTTTGGTTCACCCCTTACTTTACCACTTTACTTTTCTCAAACCCTCTCCTATCATACCTCTCTCTGTTTGAGTGCTCCTGTGGAGGGTCCAACATTTTGAATGCAAGCCTCGACACTAAAGTAGTAAAGTAGAGATTTATTGCAGACTCCAACAGTCTGAGTCTAAACTGATGCTGACATACTGTTAGTCTGTAATGATGTGCTGTATATAACTTATAGGGGTGGGGAAAAAAAGGATTTATGTAAAAATCGACATTCTTATATTCTGAGACTTGAAATAGAGTCATTACTTCCAAAAATCAGTCACTCCCAGCTAAGTGCTAAGGCTAGCTCTTTAACTCAGTAGAATGACAAATTGAGCAGCAAGAAATTCAGCCAGTCTCACAGATGACTGGAGTAGATCCTGAAGTATGTACTAAATCAAAAATAGTCCATGGATCTATGAATCCAGAATAATTTTGAATGGAAAATAGATTCTGAATCGAATCGCTAACCCAATAATCGAAATCAAATCCAATCGTGAGACACCCAAAGATTCCCAGCCCTAATAACTTGTACATGCACCGACATTTTGTGCAATTGTTGTAAAAGATGCACTAGTAGTGCAGGAAATCTAGCACGATAAACAGTTTGAGATGGTATTCAGAGGGCTTTTAAACCTTTGCAGATGAAGAGACTGACACCAGTCTAACTCAATATGGAAAACATGATGGAAGGGTATAGGCTTATTTTCATGTTTTAGTTTGGGGAACATCACAGCGTTCTCATCGCTCTACAAAGATCTGACGTTTTCATCTCTTCAGTGAAGTTTGAGTATTAGACACATGCTTCATGTACATCATCTTTTATTCATAAAGTCTCTTTCCATTAACCCTTGGTTTTTGCTTTAATCAATACTGCAACATTTCCAACTACAGCAAGATATATATTTCTAGCTTTTCCACTCGGAAGAAAAAAAAAAGAAAAGAAATGGTGTTTGTTCTACTTTATACAACAGAAGAGAAGTAGGCCTACTAGATTTTCAGCATTTTCATTTGTCATGTTGCCAGATGTTATGATGGACTGTAAACACTCTGATCAATGAGTGGTCTTGTGAACTTAGTGCTCCACGTGTTGGCCTGTGATGTAAATCCAAACATGAAGTAATGCACAGAGTCACGTAGTGCCATATGGAGGACTGAGATAACACATAGATGGGGCAATGCAACAGCTTACTACATCAGTCCACAGCTGTTTTAGCAAAGTTATTTCACAACCCGACATAGAACAAGCATCTTTATATGGCTTCATTTGCATCATAATTTTTAGTTGGAATAAGAAATTATATATATATATATATATATTTTGTTAAGTAGGATAGGATAGGATAGTACTTTATTGATCCCCAGAGGGGAAATTCGGGCGTTACAGCAGCACAGACAAGAAAGCTCAAAACTACACATTAAACAGAATAGATAAATAAAAATAAAAATAAAAATAAAAACAGGGGGTATATACAGTATAAAATGAATGATGAAGTTAACTGGGGGGAATTGAGAATTGAGACAGTATTTGCAGAGAATGACAAGATAAAGTGACAAGTAATTAAAGTGACTTGGTATGATAAATAGCAGCAAGTAATGTAAACAGCAGAGAAGAGAGGCAGTGTTGTACCACAGTAATGCAGAGTGCAGTTATATAATATAATGTAGTATAATATAATATAATATAGTGCAATATGAACAATATAGTGTAATGTAATGAAATGTTATATAATATAGACTAGTATAATAATATAATAAAAATATATAGAATGTACAGTATATATGTATATATATATATTGATGCTAAATAATAATAATAATACAATAATACAATGATAATAATGAAGCAGGTCATGTGGGTAGTGTTTTATGGGGGTGAAGTAGTTAGATACACCAAGGAAATATTTTGCAAATATGCAAACTGAATTTTAATATTTTGAGGGCTTTGAAGACCTTGTATTTTGTACATCTTAAACCTGCTTCCGTTTTGCAAAGATTGCACTGAGTTGTGTCACTGAAACTTGTCTTTGTGCGCGGTTAAGAAGGCTTACACACATGCAGAGGATGTGAGGGCTTTGAAGACACAGATCTCCTCTGTGATGAGCACGTCCCTTATATTTTTCTTAAGTATGAAGATTTGTCAGTCTTGATTAAGTGCAGCCGACTGCAGAAGTTTATCCCCGAAAGGCTTGTCAACAGCTCCTGACACGAATCCTGGAGCTATCTCTCCTCCCTCTCCTTCCACACTCCACTTCTCCCCTTTTTTTTCTACAAACTCTGAGTTCTAGTGAGGCATCACAAATATTTTTCACATTTTTTTTCTTGACATATTTTTTTACCTTTTTTTTTCTCTCAATAACAGTGACACAAGCAGAAATCTGACATTGTAAGAAATTCAGGTGTGTTTGTCCTCAACATAAAGGTTTTAGTAGGTGTGTATGCATCTGTTCATTTTGTTTTTTAAGGTTTATAAAATGAAATTTTATCCGATACGTTAACAATGGCTGCATATCAGCAAAAGAGCAATGGCACCAAACACAAGCAGCTTGATTTATTTAGGCCTGAACAAATGGATGTGTAATTCAGACTCTGTGCCTCAGGTGATGTAACAATGAGGTTAGACTGAAAACCAGAGCACACACAGAAAAAACTTTCAGTATTTTTAATCTAAAATTCTAGTAGACATCTTTAGCAGCTAGCAGTGTTTTTCTACATTTGACTTGGTGTGTCTTTTTTTTTTTAATACACTGTGTATGGGATAGCATCAAAAAGCATATGCCTGTGGTACAGAGTACTAAATATGTCATCTTGTATACCTCCTCTGTAGTTCTTATCAGTGCTTCTACAGTGTGTTGAGTAGATTTTTTTTAGATTTTTAGAAACAAACTTATCTGGAACGGAATGTTTCCGTAGATAAAGCAGACTGACTGCATGCCTGGATACAGTAAGTTCATGAAAGAGGATACAGAACTCCTCCACAACACACCAGCTACATTATCAGTAACAAGCATGGAGAACCCACAGGGTTTATATAATAGAACGCATTTGTCTCATGTGGTGTTCACATGCATCATGTTCCACCTCTAACATAGCCCAAAACATAGACATGAGGCTCAGGGAGCATATCCAGCAGACAGCATGTTAGTGAACGTACAGACGATCTTCACTGACTCTAATTCCAAATGACAAAAACATGGCTTCGCCTTTTTTCAGCCAGAGTCTCTTTTTTTCCCTGTGCAGCAGCCTAAACTGAACTAAGTATGCATGTTGTTGTAAAATGTAACTGTATTTATTATGAGACACTGATGTCTGCACACATGGTTCGAGCTGTTTACAGATGTGTTTCAGTTCAAACTGTGTTGTATAACTGGGCACTGATAACGTCACTGTGAAGTGTAAATGATGGAAGCCAGGAATAAACTCAGTGATCACGTTAGCAACCTGAAAATATCTAAAGACTATTTTTGTGTACAGATAGTACAATTTAAAAAAAATAAAAATGAAATACTAATGAATTAGCTTATATAGTTTGTATCATATTTGTGTATCACATTTTATATAGGGCTGTTAAGCAATTAAATTTTTTTTATCTTGATTAATTGCTAAATTTAAATTGTTAATTGCAATGAATCACATTTTTAATCGCATTTCTTAGAGTTCTTAACTTGCTGTTTGAATTCATTCTTTTATTTTAAAGTGAAGTAAGGACCTTGTTGTAGATGGAAGGTTACGACATTAACTTAACCATGAAAAAAGGAGCAGTAAAAAAGTGAAATGTTTGATGTCATAAGGTGGATATTACTGGTCAGCTTAGCTCTCTGGGAGTTTTTTTTAAGTGAAGTGAGACATTCAAAGGCACAGAGGTGTCTTTCTTTCCCATCACTGTGACTACAGGGAGACACTGATGGCTTATCAAAACATTCATAAAAATGAATGCATTAATTTCAGACCTTAATTAACCTTGATTGATTGGTAAATGCGGACAGTTGTTAAATGGATATTTCTGTCAATAAATAGAAGCGTGTGCAATTAACTTAGAATAGAATTTGAGTAGCCTGATTCAAATGAACTTTCAAAAAGTCTGAATGCACCATATCGTGTCTGCATTTCTGTTTTTTTCTACAAAACGCTTCCATTTCTAGTGTGTAGGCCTACCGTTTTATTCATTTATTTTTTATATCAATGACTTGGGACTTATTTAGGGTAACCAAGATGACTTCATAAAATAAATGTTTATTCTGTATTTAACATTTTAGAGACAACCAACCTTTTAGTTTACCTTCAGGGGTTTTCATGTGACTTTAATAATTAGCATGTGTGGAAGAAAACAAGCTGTGTCTTACAGCCGCTACATCATAATTATGAACTGAAAAATGGTTCCAGAAAAACATTTAGGATCTTAACATTTCTGGGCGACAGTAGCTCAGGCTGTGGAGGCTCGGGTTGTGAACCCAAGTCGTCGTGAGTCCCGGTTTGCACCAAATATTAAAGTTGGTTTGGTAGCTGGTGGGGTGCCAGGACACTTCTCTATTACTTCTGAGGTGCCCTTGAGCGTCCCGAATCCAAGCATTAATGCATGTAAACAGGTCCTGTTTGTGCATGTTTGTGCAAGGCTTGTGTGTGTGTGAGAAGCTTCTCTCTCGATAACAGTATAAGAGTGGAAACCAGAATTTCCCTCAGGGATCAAGTAGGCTATGTAAAAAAAAAAAGTTTCTTTATTCTTTGAGCTACATGCTAACATTAGCATGTCAAAAGGCTCTTTATTTCTATCGCTAACCTAGTGGTTTTGTAGGTATTGTTTACTGTGAAAAGCTGATTTTTATTGTCTTTATTTTTGCAAGAAATTCCTAGTAATCCATGAAGGTTTGGTCAACTTTAATGCTACCGTATCCTGCAAGATTATATAGCTTTCAATTAGGTGACCCAGAAACAACAAGAATACTTGGTGACAGATTTAATAGCTGCCATTGGATTCTGTCTCTCAGTCTATCTTGCTTTGTTTCTCACTGCTGCAGAAACATGCTCGTGCAGTGACCTTCACACTCACACACGCTGCTACTACTAAGTGACTCACACACACACACACACACACACACACACACACACACACACACACACACACATGCTTTATGTAGAATCTCCTATAGTATAGATGAGTTGACATTTAAGCTCTGCTCCTCCTACATTCACACATCTGGAAAGGATTACTCACATTACAGGGTCCGTTTATACACATAAATAGAAGTTCTACTTGTAGTTCTTTCTCTGGGTTTGTTGTGGTTTTCTAATACAATAATTACACCTTTCTTAAGGCTTAAATTGCATATAGTGTGAGAAACATACTCATTTTCCCAAAGGTCCTCTTTCATCAAGCTCGATTGTAGAAAATGCAGCAGGCCTTTCGAGCTGAAACTCATCTGCAAACCACTCGTCTGTGCTCTCATTTGATTGTTTTTCAACCTTAAATGCTGCTACACTTGTAACATTTTCCCCTGTGATATAAACCTCGGTGTGTTGTTTAGTGGAGGTGAAAGGTTTGCAGATGATCCTCAGAGGATTTCTCGTGCTGCTGATCTCCATCCCTCCCCTCCTCCTCCTCGGCCGTCAATCTCCACGGATTCAGGTTGCCTGTAAGCTCCTGAGAGGCTGACCCGACCCCGCTGGGTTTACCAGTGTATGGAATGCTTTATGCACTACCGTCTGATATCCTGACACCGATGTTCACACTGCTATTTAATCTGAGAGCTTCTGACTGTATGCAGCAGTAAAACATGTCAAGATGTTATCCCGCAGCTCATATTCAGCCTGTTTTCAAAGCAAAATAACTACAGCAAAGATGTATTAGGTTTATGAGTAAAAGCATCTTTAGCTTTGCTCTCTTACTAAATCTGCAGGAATGACTACACCATTGTTTAATGATGCCTTCACTGCAGGACATGTCTTATATATATTTAATGAGTAACAGGGATGTCAGTGTCATTCTGTGAGAGTTTAACTTGCTCAGACTCCAACTGCTCCTCCTCCTTTTTGTAATTCTTCCAATTTGTCAAAGCTTATTTTTGTTAATACAACGAAAATGTGATCTTGTGAAAGGAAAAAAAAGAAAGAAAGAAACGTTTTCATGTGACTAGCTTTTCCTGGAATAACCTCAAAGAGCTGAGCTATCATATCTGCTTTAGCAAACAAACTCCAGACCTCTGTGAGGTTTAGAAAGCTTGCAGCCTGCAGTTCTCTGAGATGGAAGCACTTGAAGGTGCACAGAGAAGCAGTAACCGTATGATACAAATATGTTTTTATTTGACATTTCTTCATTCTTTTAAAAGACTTTTGTGTCCAAGGTGATGTCTTCATATCGTTGTTTTTGTCTGACCTTTAGTCCAGTTTAGGTTATTCTGATGTTAACCAGAGAAAAGCAAAGAGTACATGAGGGCAACAAAACTGTGAATGCGTGTTCACAATTTAGTGATTTTTTTTTCATAACTGTGCAGCAGATGAAGTTTCATTTGCAAAGTTTTATGCACTCATATAATGGAGGTGTGTACCGCAGCAATGTCAAAGCTTTCATTAAATATTTTGAATATTTGGCTGCAGTTGACAAAAACAAAACAGATAGCCTATGTATTCTTAAAAGGCCAACTTTGAACTCAGAATGGTAACTATATTTCAGAAAAGGGTCAGGTAAAGGTGTTGACAGTAAAGATGTTATATCAGTCTTCTGGTGGTAGAATCATATGATGATGATGATGATGGTAATGATGGTGCATCAAAGGACAGAGGAGGGCCTGGTCATGGTTTGCCTTGTGTTGGTTTAAAATCATGCTATACATGTATTTGTAAACTGTAAATGTAAATCGTGAGTGCCTATGGGCCGACCATGCAAGCTGCCTGTTACAGTTGCTCCTGCTCAACCGAATTTCCCCCTGGGATTTCCGAATATGACTGCTTCATTAATGCATCACTCATCAGTGTTTCAAACATTTTCAAAACACTATTATGATAATAATTTACCGTTACCAGAGTGTTTAAATGAAAAACATGTTTCCACCCGGGGATTTTTCTCTAAAGGTTAAGTGATGATGTGCGAGATATCACAAGACGTCCCAGGGTGGACAACTTTCTTCTGTGTAAAACTGGAGATGATTTGTGGGCACAATTTGTACAGACATGGTTTCATAGTTGTTATGTTCTATCAATATCAGCCCTGCTTCTGTTTACACAGAACTTCTCCGTTACACACAAACCGTACCGTACACACAGCAGCTGGAGTCAGGAAGCAGAGCAGTCTTTGATGTCTGAGGTTTAGTCATACTTAACTAGTTATCCCATGATTCTTAGAGTCTCGACCCTGGGAAAGGTGCATCAAACCAATGGACTGACAGCTTCAAACAGGGGGAGAAGGCCTTGTGTGAGGTTAGTGTGTTTGAGCAAGTGTGTTCAATCATCCATATAATTTTCTCCCGTCCCACTCATATATCTGTGTAATGTGGCAGGTGGAAGGACGTCTTATCTAAATCAAAGCAGCACAGCAGGAGTTGGTTTCCTCGATCTGATATTCTCATTACTGTGGAGAAGCTGTAGAATGTCCCGGTTTGAGTTGGTTTGAGTTAGTCACAGCAGCAGAGGACCAGGCAACAACAAGGACGCTGATTAGTGTGCTAAAGAGAAGTCTGTCTGGTGCGGTGCTGTACTGCAGCTTCTTCCAAAGAAAATACTGCAAACATTATTGAAACAAAGATTGTAGCCACTGTTGTAACACTATGCACACATGTTTAATGTCGAACAAAAACACGATTCCGCATGAGTAGCAGCTCCACAGTCTGATTGATGTGTTCCATGTAAACAGCTGTGTGTGCAGCTGGAACTCATCTGCATAATACCCGTAAGACATCGCTCTGTTGAAAGGCACAGCAGACTGATCAATGCCCCAACATGACACTGTGACAGGTATTTTGTTTTTCCAAGAATTTTCTTTTTCACTGAAATGGCATCTTTCGCTATTGATAGTCTACACGCTGATTTATTTAAATCACCATGGGGTCAAATAGCTCTTCTAACCAATACAATGTTGAAATACATCAATTACAAACAAAAGACATGAAGGAAATACTTGCAACACACCTTATCCTAATTTGGAGGGAGTTATGAAACTACTCTGTTCAAATGAATTTAGTTTTAGAGGTCGTTGTTCCCATTGATGATTAAATCAATTGTGTGTCTGGTTTAGGTAATGCGCGACAGATGGCAGCCTTGCTAACTCCTCCCTCCATAAAGGTTAAAAAAACAAGTCACCAAAAATGATACCAATTCATCTATTTACATATATAATGTTATTATTAATAATAACTTTATTTATGAAGTACTTTTTAATCTGACTTTGACAGACAAAGCGAAGGCGGGCACTCAGGACAATAACACAATAAACATCAACATTCAGGCCAAACAAGGAGCAGTACAAATTACATCCATGCAAATATAAGGAATGAGAAAGATAAAAATAAAGAAGAAGGAGACGACATGAATGTCTGTGCCAAAGTTGTTTATGTATTAATTTAGCCAGATCCATGATCTTTTTCCATCTTGTTCTAAGAATACAACACAACAGCCTAATCCACAACACATCGCTCCTTAAGTAAATGATTATGTAAAATATTTCATGGTAATCCATCCAGTAGCAGTGAAGACGTTTCACAAATGTGAACCTCATGGTCGTGCTGAGGAAAGGTCAGGGGGTCACCTCAGTCTTATTGATCTTCATCCGGTGTGAACCGCAAACGTCTGAACCACATTTCATGGCAATCCATCCAGAACTTGTTGAGATGTTTCAGTCTTAAACAAAGTTGAGGACCCACTTCCACACACTTAACATGTGTACAATGATGGAGTGATTGTCAAAATAATGGCTGAAACTCTTTTTTTTCCCCCTCAGTGAAGATTCAGTCATTACAAATCATAAAACAGACACAAATCTGATGATATCAAATAAATACTACTTGTCAATTTACCAACTGGAGGGAAATTAGTCCATATTTGTAGGGTTTAAACACGTGTGAAGAGTCATGGCTGTCATGGGCGGCTGTAGCTCAGTTGGTAGAGTCTTTTGCCTCTCAACCAGAAGGATGGGGTTCGACCCCCATTTCCTGTACACACATGTCCGATGTGTCCTTGGGCAAGGCACTTAACCCCAAGTTGTTCCCGCTGCTTCCTCAGGGGTGTATGAATGTGTATGAATGGATTAGTTACTTCTGATGGCCACTTTACATAGCAACCACTGTCATCAGTGTTTGAATGGTTGTGAATGTGTAGGTGTGACGTGCGGTTTAAAAGTGCTTTGAGTATTCAGAAGACTAGAAAAGCGCTATATAAGCTCAAGTCCATTTACCATTTATTATCAAACAAAAGCGAACATTAGCATTCAGCAACTTCCTAGCTAAATAACCTTTAGCTAAAATGGGCCAAATGCTAACTTTATCATCTGATAATGAACCATTTTCTTTTGATAATGTTATATCATTAACTGGGCAAGAGTTTATTCCAAGCTAACGGTGATGTTAGGCTGAAGTGCTAAAATGTTTTTTTCCAGATATCCTGAATTTCTTCAACCCAGAACACAGCAGTAAAACAGTAAAATAGCATTTGAGCCTCCAATGCTGAGTGTGACATCAGAGAAAAAGGGTTGACTGTTCTTTCTAACTGTTCAAAAGTCATGTCAGCCTTTCTGGTCATGAGCTATAGGCCTACACATCACATTAACCTGTCTTAAAACAAATGTTTTTTTTCTACACTTTGTTTGTCCTACTTTCACATTTGAATCTATCACAATCACACGTGCCTTGTGTTTCCCTTCTGGATGTAACTGAGCTGTAAATCTATACTCTTTAGAGAAAGAGATGCCACTATTGAAACATTTTTCTTCATTGTCAGCTAAATTCTCTTTGAACATTTAACTTGTGTGACTTAGTTTTTGTCTTTTCTTTGTCTTGCTGCCTTTTTTTCACTTGAACTAAAACTTACTCTATTGTTATTGGGCTCTGGAAAATAAGACACTGTTTTTATCATTTAATGTTTGTCTCTGTTCTAAATATAGAGCCTCATTTTGAAGTTATATACAGTAGCTGAGGATGTTCAATCTTCAAAACAAACTTTAATCTATCTTCAGAATGTTTTATATTAAAGAGCAGAGCCACCTGAGAGCCATTTGAAGCACTAAGCAGGCATGGTTATAAGAGGTTAAATATCTGTTTTGTATGCTTCTTGAAGCTAAGAGAGATAAAGTGCACACCATCCTCCGACTTAAAAACAGTGCAGATTGTCCTGTCACAGTTAAGGACTGTTTGCAGGCTCCTGACTGACTGAGAGAGGGAGTGACCTTGTTCCGCAGCTGCTGGTCTGAAGTTGGCAGCATCTGGCTGTGCTGAGGTGTGGTGGGGTAGGGGGTGGGGGGGATGGGGGGGGACTGGTACACTGAGTGGAGAAATATTTTGTGAGCAGGTTAGCCAGAGGACATGACTGGAACGTAATGTGTTTAGGGTGAGCTAATTTAACACTTACAAAAAAGTAAAGCAAATATTATAAAGGTTTTAGCCTAACATAATTTTTTTTGATCTTTAAATCAATGCTGACCATTTCTTAAACATAGATTTCCAGCAGAGCTCGGACTAGTAGACTGAACATTCAGTCCTCACTTTGTGATGCACAAGTAGCAGCCAGGGACATTTCTCTTTGATTTGTCATACCTCATGGTGGCCATGCTTCTTGGCAGCCAATTCTCAAATATTTAATGTCAGAGGCTCAGGGTGTCCTTGAGCCTATAACTAAGTTTAGAGTTCTAAAAAAAGTTTACAAGAAGTGGCCTTGGGTAGAACTGCTGGCTAGTAGAGTTAAAAATGATTAACTTCAAATGAAAGAGCTCTCATCAGTGTGAGTCCGCCATAGTCTTAATGGAATGAGAAACCTGCACTGACATTAAACAAGGTGATATCCCGAGTTTTGGGGGAATATTTATACTGTATATTTTCAAACTAGATATGTATGGTATTGTATATATCAATATAGTTTATGTGGCATTCAAATAACGCTATTCTTTTTTTTCTGTAAGTCCTCCAGTTCGCTGATTGCTGCTCTTACTATCTGTCCCTCGTCACCCTCCTCTGCCTCTCTCCCTGTCTGAGCAATACTCTTGCATGACAAAATACACAGCTGTGTGTATTTGGTTTAGCAGGAAAGGAACATCTGTTAAATAAAAAAAAAAAATGAAGGAGCGTTTTATTATTATTTTGTATTTCACATTCAGGTAGTTTATTTTTACGTCATTTTCCACGTTAATAAAAGTGTCTGTGTGACTTTGGCATTTGGCCCATGTGGATTTGACTTAGAACTGACTTTGTTTTTTGCTATTTCTTTACATAAATTATATTGAGATATATATTGTGTAAAGTCATTCAGCTAAATAATATATCTAAATGTGATTTTTGGCCCATATCTCCCATTTGTATTTGAAATCTTAAATTGTAGAATTGCCTATTTGTACAGTAAAACAGTGATTATAATCTGTATATTTTTACAGACCTAGATTAAAACAGTGTATAGTACCACCACATGCTCTCCATATTAACCATAACTAAATTCCAGTTTTAAGCTAACTGTTTTGAAGTCAAATTTGTTCTATTTATTATGCTTAATATGCTCATGATGAAAACTTCAAAGATTCTTACACACTGGTTTGAATGTTCCTGGGTAAAAGTGGGAAATTGTCCAATACTATTGTCTTCACCTCTCTAGCCTTGGTAAATTTCATGTCGTTATTACAAAGGTTGTGGGAAGGAAGGACTTGCTTACCGGGGATAGCCATATGACAATAGCCTTGAACATATCAGTGATTTAAAGTGGGCTGAAGAATTAGCTTGAAAAACTGTGCTGATAACAAGACCACAAATTGGACTGGTGGACTGTTTATGTTGTGTCACCTGATACCCTCATCAAAAAAATGTCTTAACATTTTTGGTTATGTTCTGTATTCTTGCATGTGTTTGTACTTTTGGGTGAGAAACATGCTCTCATTAAGACAGAGCTCGGAGCTCTTAACACAACACAGTGAATCAGCTCTTCATTAGCTCTCACAGCAGCCATCATTGAACATAGTTACAGTTTCATCTTGTCAGTGGAAGTGTAGAAGTGGAAACTGATTAGAGCTTCAGATTAAGAGACAGTAATTATGAGTTTAAAGATGTTAAGATATTTCAGTTTTTTAAAATCATGCCTCCTTCCTCTTCTCTCTCCTCCAATTACCCAATGAATTATTCAGTGTACCTGTCAGTTTTTGAAAAGTAAAAATCTAGGAAAAATTATCCAAACTCTTAAAGATTTCCTAATTTTTTTTTTAATTACTTTTTTTTCATACCTATAGTTTATCACATGGTCCAGATTATGTCAATTAACGAATAAATATATTTCCACCAGTGCCAATCCCTTGGATGAGGGTTACAACCTCAAGGTCCCAGGCCATGGTCCGAGGCTAAGGTTCTCGGTTCTGGTTTGGGGGATCTGATGGATGTGCAGAAATAGTTGGAAAATTATCTTACAGTTTGCTGACCTGACTTGACAAGAGAGATGTTGTGTGCAAGCGTTTCAGCTCTACTTTGATATATTCTTATGGCCAAATTAAACTGAAAGTTTTGGCGGAAACAGCCATAGGCCTTTCTTTTAGACCTACTGTTCCACGTCAATATTTACTTGACTCTCCATCATTGTGAACCTGCCAACTGCAGCTCCAGCTCCCAGTTTATTTTTGAGGCCAAGCATCTAATTTTTTTTTTTTTTCACTCCATCTTCATCACCTGTTTCATTTTCTTTTATACTTCAAATGTCTTCCATTCATGTCTGCGTAGATAAGGAATGGACCAGTTCTGTCTCTTTACTGAGCAATGAGGTGGTCTTGGACACATCAAGTTATTGTTTTTTGTCCCGTTGAAATATCCTTTATTCATATGGATAATGGACAATTTAAAATAAGTTAATAGTTTTCATATTTATGTTTTTCAATTTGCCTCTGGTTGGTGACATATCCATTGTCATTTTTGCATGTTACTGAATAAATAGAGCACTCACAAAAAAAAGGGACAAACTTATCTGTTCCATGGGGACACTTTGTAGATCACACTGAATCAATGTTTTTGAATTATTGAAAGCCAGAAACAGTGAATGACAGGGCATCTGGCTTTAGTAGCTTCTTCAGAAAGTAGTAGTAGCAGTTTTGTTGGTAAAATAGCATTTTCATGTTATTAGATTCACCATGTTTGATTGATTGGTTGACTTTTTCAGAGCTTTGATTGATGCTGTGTCCTTTCACATGAATCTTTCTCACTCACTGTTGATGTCACAGTTTGCTTCTTTATCTCAATCCCTTGGTCCAGTTGGCTTCAAAACAGTTCTTGTACATGTGATTTGCTCCGATGTGTTGCTGAGGATAATGAGGTTCTTGAAAAAGCAGGTTTGAAGGTTCGCAGCATCACAACAACACGATCCAAGGCCTGTCTTTAATCTTATCTCAGCCGCTGAGCCCCAGCTGCCAGTCTGCTCTGCGCTATCTCTGCTTTCAGACACTTTTATGATAAAGCCGGCACGAGCCCCGCTATAAGTGACTCATTTCATGTCTCCACTTCTTCTGAAACACCACTGTATCATCTGTATTTCCTTTAGCAGATTTGCCTCCTTTCCAAGTTATGAAGACTTTTATTCTTGTTTAATTCGTCCGCTAAATCCTCTAAGAAACATGCCCAGCTGGATTTTTCAGGAGGAGTGCTTCCTTTCAGCACAAAATTCTGCATCCATTGGGTAATTTACTGAGGAAATTCACATGTCAGATTAATTTAATGAATATCCCTGCGGTGCTTTTTGTCTGTCAGCCATCTTCCCACACATCTCTGTATATCTAATGGATTGCATCTCCGATAGAGCAGCTATTTTTACAGAAGTAGGTGTTCCATATATGTAAATTAATGTAAGTTTAACACAGCTAAGAAGTCAGATATATAGGTCACTATGGCCGTCTTCATGTGTCCTGCTGGTTTGTTTCTGCGCCAGATCAACCCTTCAATTACATCCATCAAGGTACAAATTAGTGGTTATTACACCCGCTGGAAAGGCTTCTCCTTTTCCACTCCTAGATCCAAACACATATAATTTAATCCTAATGTGGTAGCCTTTGGACGTGTGTTTTATTGTGAGTTTTATCATGTAGGTTCGCTGGTGGTGTCACACCATTCTCCGGAGTGTGACGTGTGTGTCAGTCTGCTGCTGTAGCCGAGGAATATAAGAAAGAAAGGAAGGAGGCAGGATGGGGACGTGTATCTCATCTCCGTCTCATTGCCCGTGGTCATCGGCTCCTGTGAAAGCGGGGGCTTTAATCACAGTGGGGCCCTTTGTGTGCAACAACCAAGGCAGGCAATGACATTTAACAGAGGCAGCCAGTTAGAACTGATGGTGTTACGTACTACCAACTGAATACAGGGAGGGAGGATCCAGGATTCACCCGATCTTCAGTGTTTTTACACATTACCCACAGGAGAAGGACAGATACAATGGAAACATTAAAACAGATGGTGTGTGTGGATTTTTTTTTTTTTTTTAGAAACATGGCACATGGAAGTTGTTTTTCCTTTCCTGTATGAATGAACTCAGGGGATAAGAATAGAGATCCTGCCATCAGGAGTGTGTTGAGTTTAGTGTTCCAGTATTAGACATGAATCACTGTGTTTAGTCTGTGTTCAAGTATTTCGGGAAGGATTTTTTTAAAGAGCATCTCTGTTTATCTTTGAGATGCCCACATCGTCCAACAATGACCCTCCTCTCAAGACTCTGGCTCAAACCTTGACTCATTCCTTAAGTCTTAATAATCAGCCTTCTCTTTCTCCTCCCTACCTCCCTTTTTCTCCCTTCATCTTTGGGCCCACTCAGCTGTTAGCACAGAGCGGACAGAGCCAGGGTTCCTCTGGTTATATTTAGCAATGAACAGATGCAGCGCACTGGAGCGGAACACAGCCTCTGCTTGCCTTGGTGCGTGTGTGTTTATGTGTGTGTGTGTGTGTGTCTTTGTATGTGACTCTTTCTTTATATCACTTTTCCCATCATGCACTGCTGTGCTCTGACTCAGCAGCACAGCAGAGAACGGGGTCAGAACTGGCCCGCCTGCCTCTTTCAAAAACAATCCATACATTTCTGCATGTCGATTAGTCAAAACTGTGAGGTTATTTGTAAAAAAAAGTTTCTGGGGGGGGATGAACCTGCGGAGCACTCTTACTTCAAAGTTTGTTAGATAGAGACACACAAGTGACATCCATGGAAGTCATCTTGGTTGTTGTAAAATGCTTCAATGCTTCTCCACCCAATCCCTATCAGAAAAATGGTGGAGCTTGGAAGTCTGCATAAGAGGGAAGGAATCTGTTTTTAGAGAAGAAAACACTTTTGGTGATAGGTTGATGTAACGCTTCCTTCTGGTTTCTCCTAGTTGCCCAGGCCCACTGATCAAGGCTTTCAAGACTAGGAATAACATGAAAGTAGCTCTGGGCGGTGCAAGTTATGGCGGTAATTATATAAGGACAAGGCAAAGGACCAGTTCTGAGATTTATGGCAGACCTATCTGTGATTGTGGGTTTTTTCTCTCCGCCTCTGTCATGCTGATTGCAAGAAATAATTTGAAGGTTTTGGTGGTGAAAAGAAGCATGAAACAGTGCTACTATGTTTGTTTGTGACTTAAGAAGAGGGAAAGTGTTTTTAATTGACATGGGAACTACACAAGTGTGTCCCATGTTTAACATCATTAATCTTCTGTCTTCTGTATCAGCTGTCACGACCTCTCAGTAGGCATAATGGCGGTGTAATAGCTAGGGATTGCAACTTCTTTATCACACCAAGCGAGCTGAGTGAAACTCATCACTGAGATCAGGAGGATTATTTTTCATTAATGGATCCCTCCCAGTGTTCACCTCTCTCCAGTAGCCCCTCCTTATACCACTGGATAATGTAGAGTTAAATGCTCTCATCTGTAACTGGAGAGTCCAGTGTTGACGGGATGTCCTGAGACCCACAGGAAGCCACTGGAACAATGGAATTTACTGTTTAAGAGCCAGCATTTCCAGTTCCTTCTCTGTGGCCATTATTTGGAATTGGACTCAGGAAATACAATTTTATTCGTCCTCTGGAGGAAATGCCGTCTCTATGTGCTCAGTTTGAGTTTGGGTGTTAGAGTCTGAGATGGGTCTGGAGCTGTATGAAATAATGACAAAGAGGGCAATGTAAAGATTTTGATGGCGGCCTAATAGAAATTAAACTGTAATGGACAATGATATTTTGGTCATGGATTTTGTTGACTTTGTTGCTTCTCTTGTGCCAAAGCAGCAGACCAGATAGAAGGTTGCAGACAGAGTGGAGCCGCCTTAATCAGAATGTGATAACAGATTGGCTTAAGAAATACTAAACTGACCACTGCCTTTAAAATTATTATAGTTCTGTACAACAATGTTTTAAATTACTGTGTTAGAGGCAGTAGCGTTTCTCCCCTTGTGTACATAATTTATGTTATGTGGTATTCATTTTTTTATTGAACAAAAAAATAGATTATTTTAAAGATCAATGACCGCTGCAACTGCTTGTATGATGGCCAATCACCAGTCAGTGTCACCTTTACCTCAACCTCTGTCTGGGATCGAGCTCCGGAGGGCATCTAGGCATGCCCCATAATCCTCTCTGTCATCCCTACAGGTGGTGTTTCATTAGGTGGACCAATGTATGTGTCTTTCTCTTAATGTTTAAGGCCTGTTTAGTTTCTAGTTACTTAAGGATTGTGTGTTCTCCATGTAAAAGTAAATATAAGGGCTAAGAGCCTATCAGTTGCACCTAATGTTAACAGCGGCCACTTGCATGAGAGAGAGAAACACCTGACTCAAAGGAATAGAGCTTGTCTACACTGTGTCACTATACACTATTTTTTATAGTTTTATAGTTTTATAGCATCTTTGTGACTTGTTTCCCTCTCTAGCACCAGTTTATAACAGAAACTTAATGAAGTAACCTCGATACATTTTCTTTGGTGAAGTTCATGTTTGTTTTTTAGTCAGTTTAGTTTTAAAAACAGCATAAAAACAACAGGGAGGATGAGTTTGATTTTTATTCAAGCAGTAATTACTCATATACTAATTGTGGAGTATAAACTGTATGGCATTTTCCCAGAGAGCAGCTATAATTTAGGGATTTTGTTCTCCTGTGGTGTGAATAATCTCAGCATGTCTGGCCAGCTTGGTAAAAAAAAAAAAAAACTTTGTTAAAGCGATTTTTTTAGTCTGCTCTCTAACTGCTGAAGACTGCCTGCAAGTGTTTTTGATACTTTTAGCAGATTACAGGGCAAAGTGATGACAGCGCTAGTTAAAGATTTTAAATTTAAATCTGTAAAAAGAAACTCTAGTTTTGTTTGCATTATCTTAACATTTAAGACAGTATTGAAGTATTTTGAGTGGTAATTTATTTCCTATTGTTTAAGAATTAGTATCAATAAGTAAATATGCCAGTGTCACTGAAGAGTTTGAGCCAACTGAATTAATCGTATACTGTTTGTGGTTTAATCTGTGAGAATTAATTACATCTTCACATGTTTAACTTGTAAACTCTGCGTCTGAGAAATAACTCCAGAGAAGTTTAAATGTAAGAATTTGCCACTGAATTATACTTAAATAGTAGAATAAAGTTTAACTAAACTGCAATGCATATAAAGAAAGCAGTTAGGTAAACAATTTAGCTACTTTCCACCACTATGTTATTAATGTAATTTTTAATTTCAGAGTTGACGTTCTAAGTTTTTTTTTTTTTAACCCTTAAATTAGTTAAAACGGCAGCCACAAGACATTAAGAATCACACCTCTGAAGGCACAGTTGAAGATTTCTTTTAACTCAACCTCACAGGATTAAGAGTCCACCACTGGAGGGCAGCAGCCAATAATGACTACACATGGCTTATCTCATTCACTGGTCGTCTCTTGGTTGCTGTGGTAACAGGGTCTGTGTGAAGCAGACTGTCAGTGTTGAGGCTCAGAGACACAGAGGGCAGTGTTGAGCTGGAGGATGGGGGATGAATCCTAATCAGCAGCTGAGCAGAGCTTCAACAAACACACTCACATGGACATTTTCTCAAAGAAATCAGCTATAAACATGCAGCCACTGATGCTGTTTGGGTGTCTGAAACTCTGTTTTGAAACTACCTGGTATGATTGACAGGTAAAAGTGGTGGCTCTTTGTAATGCGGGCTGTTATGTGCTAATACAGGCTGCAGCTACTTGGTAGTCTCCAGCTGATGTTTTAAGCAGCCACTACTATATGTCCTAGCTCTGGCCAGTATGTGACCATGCATGCATTTTTTTTAAATTAACCTGTCCAAACCTTACTTCATTTAAATCATAAAGCTGCATTTAAAACATTCAACCCTTTATAAAAAAAGGAACATTTTAATCATCACCTTCTGTTAACATCATTAAAAAATGATAAATATGTGTTTAGCCATGTTTTTATGTTCACAGAAATACACAGGAGAGAACGTGTGAATCACTATCTCCTTAAATTTTCATCAACACATATCCACCCTTCCCCCAATCCCCAAAATGAGACAGGGATGCATAACTAGATTTAAGGTTATGTAATGCTGACTGGAGGCATAGAGGATGTGTATAATCCACTCTTATTTGGGTTAAACCCATCTCTCTCTGTCTCACTCTTCACTCCATGTGTATCTGTAAGAGGACAGGAGCCTCACACATCTCTCTTCCGCCTCATCCAGGGTTGGATGGTGAAGCGCTGATCTCTGTCACACACAGTCTTTTACCAGCCGTGCCACAAACATCTCCTCTCCCAGGAAACATCTCTCAGCACGCTAACGTCTCTGGAGACTCAGATTCTCCCTTGATGGGATGATTTCATTGTTATGAGAATGAAGAAAATATCCTCTCCAAGCTGCCTGAAAATGATCCTTCTTATCGTTAATAAACAGACTGATTGTCAGTTCTTTTCACTGACAGAGTTACAAAGCAGTTTTTTTTGTGGTGCAGCTAATGTTTATTTTCTTTATTTATGCATTTTTGGTTTGTAAAATCGAAGTAATCATCATAGTTATTTATTATCATTATATATATTTATTATTAATAAATGTTAGGGTTATTTATCTTATAAATTCTCCAACATGTTACATCTAATAATCTGGCTACAACGACCTGATGCTGACATAGGCCTAGTCTGGAATAAATTGCCTGGATAATATTCGTAAACTCGCTTGTTAAATAAACCAAAGAGGTGAAAAACGTCTTAAAGTACACCTAAGTAAGTCCAGTTGACTGCTGAATTACCATCCATGACCAAGTCAAAAACTTTGGAATATGACTTTGATTTACCCCATGAGTTGTATTTGTTTAACACTTTTTGAGGAAACAACTGTGATAAGATAAAAAAAAAAAAATATCACCTATTTGTGCTAATAGCTAATGGTAGCATTCAGATGCCCTGTGATAAGATGTTGAACCTGGTAAACGTTATACCTTTGATGACCTGCTCATTATCTAGATTCATTATTAGTTTAAAATTTCAATTCGTTAAACACTTACTGTTGAAAAAAGTGAGAAAACAAAGAGACCCCTTATAGGGAGGTATGCTTACACTAGTTCGTTGCATAGACTGTAAAAAGAAGTTTGTTGTCACGCTCATGTAGCTAATGTTAGCATGCAAACGTACTGAGCTAAGAAAGTGAACATGGTAAGCATTTTACCTTCTTAGCATTAGCATGTTCGTTTTATATTTGGAGTATGTGTTAGCATGCTGCATTTAGCCTTTTAGCTAAACATATTTAATTTCCTTTAAACTTAAATGAAAATTATTTCATATTTTTTTCAAAATTATGATTTTGTTGTCATACAGCTACACTTTAGCCTATTACCGGTATTACAGTACGTAATAAAAACAGGGACTTCTTTGTTAGTTCTCGTAGACTTATAATTTATAACATCAACATATTTTTAGTCAAGTCATCTGTAATGTTTTCCATTTAAGTCTGTACTTGCAACAAATGTTAAATTACTTTGATGAGATTTTGTTAGAAATAAGAGCACAGAAAAGACTACAGTCAGAAGAAAGAGGCAGCTCTACAATTGAACAGATATTGAGAGTATTTAGCACAATGTCACAAACAACATGCCATATCATGTTGTATAGAAAACAAGGATCTCCATTCAATACAAAGGATGAATTGAACAATTCTCCATGTGTATTGTTCAAAATCTGTGGAACAGTGCAGTGCTGAGGCTGTGGAACTATCTCCTGTTGTCTCAGCACATCTGGTTGTTTTTGTTGGATTTAAAGCTTTTTTTTTTCTCTTTTTGTTACATGCTGCTGGGATAACACTCTAAATGCGTAAAGGAAACACTCATTTGTTTTATACCAATATTGGAAAAAAAAACATACAAGAGTGCTATAAAGCTGACTGTTGTAATAAATTGAAAATAAATGAGGTTTTCTCAGGTTCCTGTCTCTCTGAACCGAGAAAGTATCAAGCTGTGGCAGAGCTGAAATGTTTCATATAAATCCATGAATTCACTTCCTGTCTGGATTTGAAAGGAGCTTATTTTACCAAGCAGCTAGACATCAGCATGATTTCATTTTTCAGTAGCAGCAAGCTACATCTACAGCACCATAATATCTGGTTATTTGTTGTGATTTGTCTGTTTATTTGTTCGGTGGGACAACATTTGTGATAAAAATGCACATAGAGTCCTAGTAAACACAATGTGAACTGAACACAGGCCACAGTGGTTTGATTGTAATCTCTGATCCACACAACATTAATCCTCATAAATATTGAATATTTGATGACTTTCTCATTGATGGAGCACGACACCTGGGTGGCCCGCCCTCTGCTAGCTGTACGTACCCACTGGAGGGGGTTGTTCCTGACTGCGGTCCTTATCTCAGGGAAAGCATCTGAGGCAGCAAAACTGACATGACGCTGAATGCAAACACTAATGTATGTGAATATATTCTAATTTGATAGGGTGCAGTTAGATTAACCACCATAGAAAAACTGAGCATCTGTAGATGCATTGATTGTGAAAATGCTTTTTTATGTTACGTGTGTGTGTGTGTGTGTGTGTGTGTGTGTGTGTGTGTGTGTGTGTGTGTGTGTGTGTGTGTGTGTGTGTGTGTGTGTGTGTGTGTGTGTGTGTGTCTGTGCGCGCTGCTGTATCTGTTTTTCCTTTTACAATCTGACTACTGCTCGCCTAGCAGGGACCGTAATGATGGTCGTCAGCACTAGATGGTTGCTAGGTAACAATTACCTGACTGTGCTTTGCTTGCACTGAATTACACAGTGGGCTGTGTGCGTGTGTGTGTGTGTGTGTGTGTGTGTGTGTGTGTGTGTGTGTGTGTGTGTGTGTGTGTGTGTGTGTGTACAGGAACGGAAAAATACAGCAAAGAAGACTACAAACCAGTGTCTCCATTCTGTGCAGAAAATGCCCCATACCTACATCGAATCAATGTTATGATACAATTAGCTTAGCTGTGTGTCTTCATGAGGTTTACCCCTGAATTTGGTTGTCATTGTCAACTGTTTTGGGAATTCCACCGTTCATTTTTCAAAAATAGAGCACCTAATTTGATTTGGGTTTTTCATATTTTTGTCAAAACGATTGTATTACATGCCTCTGTGTTGTTGTCTCCTGAGATCTGGTGCTTCATGTTATCAGTGCTACATGCTTCAGTATTTATAGTAATGTCCCCAGGGGGAGGAGGTGAGTGTTAGACCGGGGCTAACAGATGATGATGTCATCACAGGGCCGCTCCTCAGGGCAGATGACTGATGCGCTGCTGCTTTTAGACCATTTTTACTTTCTTAGCGGCTGTGCTGATTCTTCTGATTTGTCCGTCCTTGTCCCTGAAACTCTAAGCAGCATTTCCTGTCAGCACTTCCTCCCTTACTTCCTACTTTGTTTGGTATGGCTTTCTCTACACAACCTCAGCCCCAACTCTAGCAATAAATAAATGGTTTGATATATTTATCAAATAAACTGATTCACTTTTTTTTTTGCAATAAATATAGCCCTTAAGGTGACTAATACTGCTCTCATGTCCGTAAAGCTGAAACCATGAAGCTAGCAAGCTTAGCTGTGAGACTAAAATCATGTAACTTTTCTGCATGAACATAAACAATCAAAACATGAGGTATTGCTAAATAAGCTCAGATGTGTGTGACCTTTAACCTTTCCAGTCTTTCTGCTAAACTACAGCAAGCCAAATTTCAAATTTGATATTTTTTGGTCAAGAATAAGCTACATTTACTTTGTTCCTGCGTGTCCTGTGGCTCTGTAATTACCTGCAAAGCATCTGTAAGAAAATCTGTACTCAGAAATTCAAATTAAATTCCCCTTTCCAACACATAATTACTGTGTTTCATTTCATTTCTGTATATTTTTAATTGACCATTTTGTTGGGTGGGGGTGTGAAAATGTTTACTCCTCTAAGAGGGGACATGACAGAAAAAGTTTAAGAACCACCTGGATAAAGGATGAAGTATACTCAGGTTTTTATATATGTTGAGAATGTTAAGTCTTTGTTTACATTTCCAAATTGGTAGCTGTTATCTTGTTCCTTTGCACTGAAATACGTCACATTACACAAGCGAAAGGGGCTTTAATTGGCGTGTCACTATGACTATATGCCATGTTGTAATTCCCATTAGTTCCATAGTAAGCTCATTCCGCTCACTGACCCCGCTACCTCAGAGCACAGAGCCAGGAGAATCTCCTCGGCTGTGATCGGAGGCCGACAGGAGGCCATGGCACCTCCCCCAAGAGTTCCTTGCCAGCTCTCCCAGACATGGATGATATATTTGGAGATCATTAAATGCTCCTAAATGAGACCCTGGTGTGAGAGCGAGCTCTGACCATCTGGCCCCATTGTGAGTGCCGGGGCTCCTCCGTTCAAACTCAGCCAGCAGCATCAGCACCTCTGATTGGTCGGACGCTGAGTAAGGCCTGGGAATCCGAGCAAATCGAAACCTTTTTTATTCAATTACTCAAACTGCCTCAATTTTTGTACTTTTCTATGAATTACCTTTCTGTTACATCCTGTGTGTCTGTGTTGTCTACTTTTTGCTCGAATGTTTTTTCTTTGCTTTTTTACGCTATTATTTTTAAATAAAATAAATCAAAGTAAGTTGTTAAATATATACATTTAATCCAGTAGGTTGAGTATCAGTTTTCTTACTCACAGTTTCATGTTTTAGTCAAATGGGGTTTAACTCTGGTCTATAGCTGCATTACTCAAAGGCAGTCTTATTAAACCTTGGTCAGTCCATTGATCAGTCCTTCACTCGGGTTCAGGTGGAAATAAATCAAATACAATTGAGTGGACAGCTATGATTTTTTTGGAGACATTCATTGCTACCAGAGGATGAACACAAATGACTTTGGTGATGCCCTGACTACCTAGTAGAACCGGCATGTTATTTTTAGGGGAATATATTCAGAATCTGCACAAAATGAAAGTTCATCACAGCTGCTTGAAATAAATTAAATTGTACTATATTGTGTTAACACAATCCCAAACATTTTCATCATTTTCTGGAGGATTTGTGTTTTTTCTTGTTGTCTAGGATGGGTAAACAAGGCCTGTCTTGTGCCCTTTTAGTATCCAGGAGCGTTCCGACATTGGAAATGTCACTGCCTCTCATGACCTTACCTTTGGTCAAATGACAGCTTGTAAACAAAAAGGAAAGTAGGTTTTCGCTGTCCACTTCTTTTATTAGAGCTATTTTTGTGTGTCTTCTGTTTCCAGGTCACAAGCTCAACAAGGACCTCAAGCACTACCTGAGCTTGAGGTTTCCGAAGTCTTCCCCTGACCACGAGCTTCAGAAAATCATCCGAGCCAACCTCTACCGCCATGCTGTGCCTTGTGAGTAGAGAATAGTTATAAAGATGTGATGCTTGATGCTTTAACCAGGACATCTGGCTGATGAATTGTGTCTTTAACCAGTCTGTAGCTTCAGCACTCCATCTTTACCCTCATGACCTACTTTCTTTTGGCTTTTTTCTCCTTTGTTTTATCTATCATTAATCAAATGTTTCCCTCTCACTCCATAAATTATTCTTCTACACTTTATTTTCCCTTCATCATTCAAAAAATCTTCCCCAGCTCTAGTAAAAAACATACATTTTCCAGACACCAGAACTGTAGTATTCATTCTGTATTACTGTCCATTACAGACACACATGTTTTGACAGTGCCAGGGCTCGATTTTCTCAGAGTGTCTCACAACTGTACAAAAGGGCGACTTGAGCCAAACACAGCGCACTGTGCCAGAGTCCACAGCTGGGCTCTGTGACGTCACAAACATTTGGATGTGCGATTGGGAGACACAGCCCAGCTCTCTTCAGCTCGTTGTCTTACTGTACTCCTGTCATGTTTTGGTTCTTCAAAGCGTAAAGCAGGAGTTGTGATAACCAAAAAGCTTGAGGCTTTAACAGCAAACTGGCTCCATCAGGGATGCGATAAAGCTGTGAGTGTGTCTTTCCCTCTCTGAGGAACTGTTTTGATTATCACACAAACGCATACATGATTTAATCAACCAAGAAAGGGATCATCATCTCCAGTAAACACCACAACTGTACCTCTGATTTGACTGCGTGCATTGGTTTGCATGCATTTGCATTGCGGTGCTTCCTAATAGCACAGCTTCTAGACTAGATTGATGTATATTTTTTCCTACTCTCTATCTCTATCTTTCCCTTGCTTTTTCACTCGCTGCCTTTCTATCTCTGGCTCTCTATCCTTCTCTTGCGCTCAGCCATGTGACCGGTAAATCCGGCTCTGTGAGCCTCCCCGGTGCCCTGACTGGGATTATGATGTTCTGATATATTGAAAATAGATTCCTGCCTGATTATGTGATGAACATGTTGGGCTCTTGCAAAGAACACAGGGCACTGGAAAGGCCTCGGCACACAGGAAACACGCAGTGTTGACATAATTGTAGCAACAACAAAAATAGACAAAGAAAAAAAAAAGCAAAATCTGTAGTAAGGCAGTCCAAAGGTTCACCGGATGATTAGAGGGATTTTTTTTTTTTTTAACATCTCACTAATTCTTTCTTCTGCCCAGTGATATTCAGGATGCATTGACATCAAATGTGTGCACTTGCAGTTTCATACAGGGTGCTTCCACCTTTATAGACTTAAAAAACTGCAAAGTGGGTAGCAAAAGGTGCTTTCAGCTTCTTATATATTCAACAAGTTAAAAAATAACATTGAGAAGTCTCTTCATTTCCTTTCTATGAAAAATCCCTGCTCACAATCTGTACACTCAACCCACGTGTGATAAAAGGTCAAAAGTAGAAAATTGTTAAATGTTGTCAAAAGTGTTTATTAAGGATTCTGTTCCAAGACACTACTGCCACAGTTCTCAAGACTAAATCTCCAGCAATGCCATCAGCTTTGTGACGCTGTTCTGAGGCTTTCTTCAGATTGCTGGCAAATCTGATTTGTTTTTCAAATAGGATCTTTAAGACAGGCTGTCCCCGCTGTTGTCGTACAATTGATCTCATCACCAATCTATCTGCTTGTGTTGCTGTGGTGGCGCAGTGTTCAGGGACTGTGTGTGTGTGTGTGTGTGTGTGTGTGTGTGTGTGTGTGTGTGTGTGTGTGTGTGTGTGTGTGTGTGTGTGTGTGTGTGTGTGTGTGTGTGTGTGTGTGTGTGTGTGTGTGTGTGTGTGTGTGTGGGTGTGTGTGTGTGTGTGTGTGTGTGTTGTAATGCAGCTTTCCAGCCTGGTATGAAAAGTGAACAGTGCAAACGAAGCATCCCTTGTCAAATCCTGGTGCAGAACTCATTTGGGACAGAAAAAAAAGCAGCTTCTAGTAGGAACATGTGCTCAGCCACAGTCATGCTGTTCTATCTTAAGATGTGAAGTCATTCTTGTGTGTCACATTGCTAGTGACGCTATAAAGACGCATTGAAATACAGTCTAGGGGTCATAGTCAAATGTGGGCTGGGAGTCTGAACAAGCTCAGTGGTTTGTACAAAATTCTAAAGTTTGCAAGCTGACTAGCTCACAACAATACTTTAAGTCAAGTTTATTTATATAGCACATTTTAGCAACGAGTCAAGCTCAAAGTGCTTCACACAAGACATCAAAAACATCAAGACAGGTCAGTCAAACACTAAAATGTTTATAGTGTTTACCCTCCTCTCTCTCTCTCTCTCTCTCTCTCTCTCCCTTATTCCTTTCTCTCTTCCTGTCCCTCCCTCTTTCTCTTTCTTGCTGACCTACTATCGCTGCAGCCTCCTGTTTATTGTCTCTCTCTCTCTCTCACACACACTCACACATGCAAATATTTCCTGGGCATGACAAGGCAGAATGACAAAGACAGTCAAATAAAAGCCACACTTCTCAGCCCTCTGTCTCCTTTGTCTGTGTGTCCCTCATGTCTCCTCCCCCTCTCCTGAGCACATGTGTTGCTGCCTGTGTTTGACTCGAACAGGTGCCACCACTGGCCGGAGTGTTTTTCTTTTTTTCTTTTTCTCTCTTGTGGGCGATGGTGTTTATAGGAAGAACACCCCTCAGCCCTCCTTCTCCTCCTCCTGCTCCTTTTCTCTCTCATAGCCCCACTGCTACAGATGGCCATTGTTATCATGTGCAGCAAATGTGACAATTGATAGAGAAGTTGTTCTCTCGTGGGATTCATTTCCCTCTCACGTCTACAGCTGCTGCCCGGGGATGAGGGTTATCTTGGCGTTAACCCGGCATTTGATCCACACAGCAAACCAGTCCTTCCCTCCCCCCACCTGATCTCTCCCTCCCTCTCTCCCTTTCGCTCTCTCTGCTCTCTTCTCTGTCGTCCTCCCCTCTCTTCACTTCAAATCCTCCTGTGAGTGTCAGCGTCCCTGTGGCTCAGCGCTGGCTGCTGCCTTCCTCTGTCTCTCTCTGTCACACTCGAGCTGCTCCCGCTGTCTCCCTCCATCTCCTCCTCGCTCTCTCTCTCTCTCTCTCTCACCCTCTCTCGCTCTCTTTCTCCCTCCCCTTCCTCGCTGTCCTTCACTCCCTCACTTCCTTGTTTTCCACTCCACTGCCGATCTCGGGGAAATCATTGTTGGAGACAAATTTCTCTGTTTGCCGCTCAGACAAAGAAAAGGGATTACGGCTTGATTTGCCTACGCTGGGCTCGCTCTGCATCCAGGCAAGTGGCAGCTCCTTATTCTCTCCTTCCTCTTTTTCCACCATCATCATCCGCCATCTGAAGCCTGTGATGTATACATGGAGGAGATGGTGTGTGTGTGTGTGTGTGTGTGTGTGTGTGTGTGTGTGTGTGTGTGTGTGTGTGTGTGTGTGCGTGTGCGTGTGCGTGTGTGTGTGTGTGTGTGTGTGTGTGTGTGTGTGTGTGTGTGTGCATGTGTGGTAGATGCTGTGTATATAGGCTAAGGGAATCAGAAGGTGGGGGTAGGGGTGGGAATTATGTGAGGGGAAAGAGAGAGGGGGGGCAGGCACATTCGGAGCAGGCACGTCCAACCCAGAGGGACAGATGGCCTGTAGCCCTGGTGCTTTTTCCTCTTTGGTTTTCTTATTCACCCTGCAGGCTTTGTGCAAGGCCCACTAGTACACAGACCTTCTTTCAAGAGGCAAGAGATGGCTGCTCTCCTCAGCTAGGAGAGGGAGGGAGAGAGGGGTATCTGTGTGAAGAATGGTCATGGTAGAGGAGAGGAAAGGAGTAGAGAGGATAGGAGGAGATGAAGGAGGAGGAGGAGGATGAGGGCGGTTTGCAGTAGAGGCAGAGCAGGTTTTTTTAAGAGGAGGTTACAAGAGGAGAAGAGAAGTAAAGGGGGGGGGGGGTCATCAGCTTCAAATGCATGGGGGTCAGGTCCAGATGCTGCTCAAACAAAAGGGGCTTCTCTTTTTTTTGGGGGGGGGGGGGGGGGGGGAAGCGTGGCACTCACCATTGTGTGTGTCGCTGCATTGCAGGGTGCTGCCGGGGAGCCTCATGCTAATGACGGCCATTCATTCTGGTAACGGATGAGTGGGCCCCAGCTTCTGTTTGCCTGTTTTTTCCACATACGCACCGTTCATTTTTTTTTTTTTTTTTGCATGTGAGCAAATACGTTCTGAGCTAACCTCAGTTCACTCTGAAAAGGATGATCGATGGAAAGAAACGTCAGCTTCTGTTCTCATGAGGAAATTGGGCAAATATGTGTTTTTGCATAGTAAGAGTGTGTAGACAGGTGCAAACTGTGTGTGTGTGTGTGTGTGTGTGTGTGTGTGTGTTTACATGGACACTGTGTGTTTGAGGGTTATGTTTAATGTATGTGGGTGTGTATTCATTCTTATACAGATGCAGGCATCAGTTGCTACCATTAAAATAAATCTTACACAGGTCAAAAGGACTGCAGATCTGTATTCTTGTTGATCCATTAGTATGATTGGCCGGTGGGTGGAAGGTGGCACTGGAGGCTGAAATGTCTGGTGTTGTTTTTGTTGTTGGCACTCTCTTTGAGGCCCATTTTAAAGGCATATAATGCTACATTATTGAAGAAACCATTACAACAACAAAATCAGTTTTTCTTTTTCGTTTTCTTTTTCTGCACATGAGTTTGGAACAATCAGTGCCTTACTTCATTTAGATAAATCCTGAGGAGAAACCACTGTGATTACAAATATAAAGCTTGCAGCTCACCATTATATTGTTGTCATTAAAAAGCCTTATTCACGTTTCCTCTGCAAGTTCCTGAAAGGCAATAGTCCTTTGATAGCGTAGAGTAGATACTGTATATGGAAGATTAACAGTGTCATCTCAGACTAATATTTAGCGATCATTCCCTGCCCAATAAACCACTATTATGTCCCACAACTTCAATAGTCATTTAAATTGTTCTCTCTGTATTTCCGGAGGGAGCTTCAGTCCTGCTAGATTATCGTTGTTGTAATGGAGTACTATGAAGATAATAACCCTGTCTTTGAGGTCAAGGATATGAACTGAGCTAATTCACAGACCGGACAAAGATTCTCTGTCTTTAACCCGACTCATCCTTGTGTGAGTGTCTTGTGACGGTTTGGATGTGGATTCTGTGTGGCGGCCGGCTAGCACACATACTGAAACTCCTGAGTGTTAGCCAGCCTCGATGCCTCTGAGCAGTGAGTGCGATGACGCCGGTCTGATCTACATACAGAGAACTTTTGTTGTCATGTTTCTGCCTGCAGTATCTGCTATGTTTTGATCATGTTTACTCTACTGTGGGTTAGCTGACTGGTATTACAGTGTTTATACATAACACTGCAATTTCAGCTCCATCAAAACGGGTACTCTACAAATTTAAAACCTCTTACAAAGCTTACAGAGCTAACCAGTATATTCAGGATTCAGGAGAAATAATTGCATTACTGTACCTAAGATATGCTTCAGAATAAGACGTAAGAAAACATAAAAAAGTACTTTTTAAGATTCACTTCCAGTAACTTTTAGCTGAGGTACAATGAGGCAATGTTTCTAAGATTGGACCATGTGCATCCAAATAGAAAGCTGCAGTCTTCTCCCCTCAGGGCAGCTCTGGGGCTTTGTGGTCAGACTGTCTGGGCAGTGGTCCACGTCCATGCAGGTACTGACCCGCGCTGCCAGGTGCAACATTTGGTCCACCATTGTGCTCTTAATTTCCTATCCTATACGATCAGGCTCAGCATTGGAAAGAAAATCCAACCTGAGATGAACACTCAACTTCCGAATAAAAAATCTCTGCTACTCATATCAAGACACTTTCATCATGAGACAGTTAGATGCCTCCCTTCTTCATACTATGCCCTTAACTCGTCCTGCTGCCCTCTTCCGCCCTCCCCTTAACCCAGAATTCACCCTTGGAGATGATTCTCAGTCACGAGACCCGCCTGAAGCTGCTGTTTATCAGGAAGAACCATGTGTTAGGTAATGTCAGGAGTGTATATTTATGGCTAAGATAGCAGGAGATGAGGAGGAGAAAGAGAGAGAAAGAGGGAGGGAGTACAAGGCGGTGGGCGGGGGTATGATGCAGGGGGGCTGCAGCCATTGGCCTCAGACAGGAACTAGAGTGTGAATAGCTCACAATGGCTTAGCCTCTAAGCTGGGCTGGACCTCTAATTTGCTCTGCTTGTAGAGCTTTGAAGGAAAACGGCAGCTGCCTGCTAGCAGCCTGCCTGAATGTGAGCTCCTAGCAAGCTGGGAGTTAGCACTCGCTCACACGGCTCCATGGATGCTTTGGTGCAAAGAGGGGTAGCAGATCTCAGCCTGCATGGATTTATCTTTTTGAATATATCTGTGGAATAACTCACAGAGAGGAGAGGAAAGCAGCATCAGCAGTGGTGACGGTGTAGAGGTAATCTGTGACATTTACTTCTTCTCCTGGGAATGATGCCCTGGCTTCCGGGATTAGATTGGAAGAGATGTGGGTGGGAGAATAATCAGATACACACACATACGCAGAAATACATAGGCAGGTGGATTTAATTTTTCAAAAGGAAAATGTAGGAATCTGTACCATAGCAGATTGTTGGTGTGATATTGATGAGCTGTGATGTTTTCAAGTAAAGCTTCTTTATTGCCCCCTTTTCTTCTAAAAAGAAACAATGAAATCTTTTGGGACATTTTACAAGGTTTCCTAAAGATGCCTTGGATTGTATGTGCTGGCCCACTATTCATCCTTGCCCCCCCCCCCCCCCTTCCCCATTCCCTCATTCTTCTCCCCATATTGAAAGGGGAGATATGGGGCGGGAGCAGGGGGGGACAGCAGGAGAATAGCGGCTGGGACTCAGCTGTGAGGAGTGTTGTGGCGCGAGCTGAAAGAATGGCCTGTTGTGTTGGGAGCAGCAGTATTGTGTGTCTGTCCTCTCTCTCTCTGTCCCTCTCTTGAATGGATAACTGCATCATGCCTTTATTTAAACACTCACCGACAGGAGCCTGCTAATCTGAGAACAATAAAATAGAATCTTCAAGAAAGGAAAATTACCCCTTTTATTATTGTGAAGCAGGGTATGGTCTGAAAAGTATCAATTGAAGTTCAAATAATACACCCTCAGACATTTTCAAGCATAAAAGACCAAACATTACCCGATTCCAGCCCTAAAACGTGGACAGTTTTATTTTTTTCTGTCTTATGTGACTGGACAGAAATTGTTTAACAGAACTGACTAAGCGAGACATTTTTGAATTTAATTGTTGATTGAAGAAAATTCAATAGGCTGTTTAAAAAAAAGTAATGACAAAATGAGAGAGAATTGATTAAGGTTATATGATAACATCATGGACAGCAAAGTGATAATTAAATCATCATCAGTTGCAACTCCATGAGAAAAAGCAAAAGGTCTTCGACATTGAATGTTGCCATAGTGAAAGCACATGCATCAACATCGTAGACTAACTATTTTATTCAAATGCGTTTGCTAAAATCGGGCCTAAGACATATTTGCTGGCGCCAAAAGAAGTATTCACTTTGACAGGAGACTTTTTTCTAACACTGCAGATACATTTGACATAACTTGACATCTTCTGAACCTTGCTCTGTTAAAAAAGTGACTTATGACAAAGCGATGGGTCATGATTTTTTGACAATTGGAATATTCATTCAATTACAGAAAACTGAAGTGTTCCCCCAACGATTACCTCATCTTAATATGTTTCATATTGTTTTTATGGTTGTAATGCAATACTCCTGCCAGACGGTGGCCGAAGCACATCTTAAAGCCGTTTACTGACCGCCAATGAAATATAAAAGAAGAAGAAAGCATTAGAGAAAGATGCAGAGATGTCTTTAGCTATCAAAGAGTTCTGTGTGGACGACTCTAACAAAAAAAAATGAAAGAAATGAGGATGAGTACAAACTTAGCCAGGTAAATGTAGCATATCATAAATCTACACTCTTTGACATGATAATAAAACAAACAGAGCTGTGATGAAGTGATTGGTCCTTCTCTTTGTACTGACAAAGGAGGAGGGTGAGACAGCATGGGTCATACAGTGATCCACAAACAGTTTTTGAGAGTTTATAATAACACAGTGAACATGCATGATTCACAGAGGGGAAGATGAGAGAAAAAAACGCAGATCTGTCCGTCTGTTCGTCATTCTCTGCTCCTGACTCAATAATAAGGGACACGTTCTGTTACGTATTTCCGCGCAGGGCCTGCTACAATACGAAATTGATGTTTCCACACACTGTAAATTACACGATCACGTAGTCTGTTACTTATCTCTATAGTCCGTAATCATCTGCTCCTCTGTACCACTTGTGCCCATACTGTAAGTGCATTTCCCTCTTCCTGTGCCGCATCAAGGTTTGTCATCATCATTCAATGTTTTTAAAGACTAACAAAGATGAGTGAGGCTCCGTGTTTATTTGCATATGAAGCGAGAAAGTGGGATCTGATCACAAGTGTTCGTTGGTGACGCATTCTGAGATGCATGATCTAGCTAGGTGTCTGTGTGTGTATCATCACCCATCCCTGTTATGAGGGCTTTTTTTTTTATCATTTACCTGGTTTTGATCATATTCTGTTGTAGGAATGACGAGGAGGCACTCTGCTAAAGCTCTCCCGACCTCATGGCAGTTAATTGAACTTCCAACAGCATGGTGTGCTAGCATCACCTCAGCCATCATAAATCATTATGGACCAGCAATCCTTTTAATGGGGGGAAAGAAGAGCTGATTGAACAAAGCCAGGAATTGATACTCGCCTTGTTCATGGGGTCAGCTTATCAAGGATGAGTCATCCGGTTCAGTACCTGAGGATGGAGCGACACAACCTTAAATAGAAATACGTTTAACCATGTTTACACCACCTTTACTAATAATCTGTATCAGCATGTCTGAATAGATTTGTCAAGCAGACAATAATGGAAGTAAATGGACATCTATCCATGCTTTGTGGTCGAGAAGCTCCCATCATCTTCTGACCAGTGTATTAAGGGACTACTTGTGTAGAAGAGGCCTTAAAGTGCTGCCTCAATCAATGCTGCTCCAGTAATTGGCTTAAAGGCCCAAGAGAGTTCCCTCCTAACTCCCTGTGTGGCTGTTGGCTTTCTCTGCCCCTCCCCTGCTCTGTCTGCTCGGAGATATGTTCTTGATTTTTTTTCTCACGTCACCTCATAGCTTGTGTTTTCAAAACACACACATCACCATCAACACTGTGTGTGTGCGTGTGTGTGTTTACCCTGGAAACACACCCCAATTTATGCTGCAGTTAAGGCTTCAATATGTTGTGGAGGAGACATTTACAGGAATAAGTGGTAAGATTTACTTCTTTTAAATGAGAGAGTTCAATTTGTCAGATTGTTACAGATGAAATCCACTTGTTCTTTTATATTGCTTTACAGTACGATATGATACAATATGATGTGACATGGTAGGATATGGCACTTTATTGTCCTTGTAGGGAAATTTTGTCTTTGAGTTGAATGCTTTCACATAGCTGTCTCCACCTACTACTGAATGAAGTAGGACAACAATCAATATTAATACATAACCACTAAGTGTGTTTACTTAACACTACCGATACTGCATGTTTGTGTGTTCATGTTCCACATAATACACAATAATGACAGGTGAGGAGAGTTAACAACACATTGAAACTATAGCATTCATTAGAATAAATTGTGATTGATTAAAAACAAAGCATTTCCTTACAGAGGTTAAAGTCCCACCATCAGGCTAATCTCACTCTCAGGTCAGTTGAAAGTGGCTCAGTCCTGTGTGTTCTCCCCCACGCCATGCGCGCACTCACAACCAGCAGGGGTTAAAACAGCAGATGTTTGGCTGAACTCTTGTGTGTGTGTGTGAGTGTGTATGTCTGTGTTAGACAATGAGTGGAAGCTCCCCAGACCATCAACAGTAGAAAGGCCATTGAGGGTATCAGATGTCATCCCAGTGCTGTTAGTGTCCTTTTGCCTTTTGTTAGTGCACAGGAGGGCTTTTTTTATTACCTGGATTTAAATTTGCTTCTGTTGTTTTGGTCGTGGTGTACTCGTATTTGAGTATACTTCCCTGTTGTTTTGTGTGTTACAAACAGATAAAACCAGCTTTCAGTCTTTCAGGATGATATAACAAAGCCGTTTGTGTCTCTGAAGACAGGTGGTCATGTGAATGTGCACAGAAGGGTACTCAGGTTTATCTTAGCCCCCAGGTGAACACTGAATCACACAGAACTAGGGGTCAAAACGGGACACAAAGGGAGAGGCTGCAGAGGATGTAAAGATAGATATCACCCTTAGTCCGGCATCCTGCACTTCACTTGCGTGTTTGTTTGCTCAGCACAAAGTTAAATATATAAAGACAAGGAAAGAATCCTGCGGTAAGGGCTCAAACAATGATCCATTTTTACTTGGAAGACCCTGCAGAACCTCAGCTTTTGCAGATACATGAACCCGTTTTTATTTTTGACTTCTGAAGCATCCTCCACATTGCGCATAACAGCAATGGAGTGCTTTCAAGTGACTGTATTATGTCAGTTAAAAATATACAGTGAATGTCAGGTGTAACAATGGAGGGGATCAGTGTGCAGACATCTATTGTCTAATTCAGGGTTAATCTGCAGGCTGGGGTTAAAGATAGACATTTATTCCAGGTTAAGGTCACTTTCAGTCTTCAGGATTAGGTGGATACAGGAGAGTGTTGTTTACAAGCTAACAAGGTGCTCAACAATGCTAATGTGCTGATGCTGGGTAAGTATATTGGTTTAACATCCTGTTTATCTTATTGAAGTTAACGTTTGTTAATGAGCACATTAATATGGCAAATGGATCCAATAGTTGATTAGATATTTCACTTTCAATCAGAGTTGCCAAACTTATTATGATATACGAGCAAGAAGGAACATCACTTAAGTAAAGTTGGTGCATCATGTTGGGAACCCTAATTTGTTGGTTTATCATTAAATGTCAATTCTTCTATGAGTTCGAGATATTAAATGTGAAAAGTTCAAATTTGAATCTGCTGGTGGCTGTTGACCCTTAAGCTCCAAGGATTCCTCTTCTGGAGACAATGATTGCTTGAACTATTATCACCAGCCACTTATGAAACATCAGTCTGGACCAAAGCTGTTGATTCACCAGCAGACTCACCAATTTTCAGATCTATAGCGTCATGATGCTAGCTTCTAGCACGGCTATAAAACATCATTACATAAACATCCATCCCTCAATTTTAAGATAACAAATTACAATTAGTGCCAGATATAATTGTCTTACCTTTGCTCTCCAGTACAGTACATAATGTTACAGGCGAATACCCCGGCAGGCTTGGGCCACTTTTAGACGATACAAGCGTACACTCAGCAAGATGAATGAAATATTTAGTCAGCCTACACAGATAACAGCCTCCTTCTTAATATACACTCACTCAGCTTGTTTCAGCCCACAACAAAGGGCTGCAGTGCAACCTTATTTCACGCAAATATGTGATGTTATTTTACAGTGTACACTAAAACAATGACATTTACAACTCAATAAACCTCATATGTATCTCCTAATACTCTGTGTAGTAGCATTTCAGTAAACCAACATTGGCACAGTATTACACTAATACTGTGCCAAACATTGCAACCAGTATAGGAAGGAAACTGTGTTTCTTTGGCTGCTAAAAAAGTGGAAGTTGAGCCCTGTGCATTGTAAAAGATTCAGTAGCCAGATGGCCTTAGAGTCTACTTTTCTCTGAAGCTACATGAAATGGCCCCCGAATGTTGTGCCACTGTTACTCTCTTGTTTACAGTGGGATTACATTTTTTTTTGGAGAAATGCAAACTTTTTGTGTCATTATTATAGGGCAGGGACTTTTTTGTAATCATGTACTGTATTAGAAGAATGACAGCCAGTATTAAGGCTAACTCCTTCATTATAGTGATTGCTTTTCAGAGATGATGGCCATCTCAGTTTTCTCACTACATTTTACAGCTTTGCTGCCCTTCAAAGTTTTTCCTTTCTGTGGATGTTCTTCTCACATAGATTATTGGTATTTACCAATAAAAGGCATGATATGGATTAATAGGCACCTTTTGCCATATCAAAGCTAAAAATGATTAGTGATCAAGAGTTAATATGGAAATAAAAAATACACAGAGCACATTTCTTCAGGGTCTGTAATTAATGGCTTTGGACAGCTAAGATGCTCCTTGTTCAGCTGCACTGAGTGAGTGGCCCAGTATTCAGAGTCAGGATGTGGGTCATAGCGAGCGGTCCAACAGGCCACTTCAGGGACACATGTCCCCTGCTCCTGAGCTTTTTATGAACTGCCAGCAAGGACAGAAACTGGCTTCCACAACCTGCTATTTATAGTCCATACACTACACTATATATGTGTTTACACACTCTGTCCCTCCTCTGTATGTGTCTCTCATTGTGTCTCTGTGTGATGTTGTTAGTGTGGCGGCTCACACAGCATAATGTTTGCTGTAAATTCAATATACTGACTACAGTTTAATCTAGAGCAGAGAAGGGAGTGAGAAGAATGCAGACATTCAACACTACCCTTAGGTTTGGACCCAAAGATTTGGCTAATGATATACACAATATTTGCCCCTCGCCTGGTTATACAGGGGGGCATTATAACACATTTATAATATAATGTAAGTATACTTAAGCTATTGCCAAATTAGAAATGTAATATTTGAGTATATTGCACAAAGTTGCATATTTATTATGTACGGTACTTTATGTGTGTCTGTAGCTATGAATGCAAATGAGCTGTGTCTGACCACGCCCCTCTCTGGAAGAGGATGTGGCTTGAGCTTTCAATGCCCAATTGTTTATGGTGGAAAAGTAGACTCAGAGGGCAGAACAAACATCTAGCTGTGGGTGTGACACCCACCTGGGGGAGGGGTTTCTTCCCTTTGTGATGTCATGAAGGGAAAATCTCCGCACAGCCTGATTGAGAACACATTTTCTGAAACGTGGAGCACACAAAAGGCGGAGCTGATCGACTTCTCTCATAATTGTGGTGTTTGTCGACAGGCTAGGGACAAATGAGTTTTAGAAAACCATGGTAAAGTGTATTTGGCTTAATATGTGACCTTTAAATGTCTGCTGGGTAAAGCACGGGTGTGTTCTGTGTGTTCAGGCAGCGCTTCATTGAGTGAGTGCAGTGAAAGAGACATAAGACAATGTTGATGACGTGACACGGGCGAAGACAGGCCTGCTTGAACTCGTTTATCCCTTTAGCAGTCTGAGGATCAATACCTCAGACACACACACACACACACACACACATGCATGCACATACCCGGCTTCACCCTTGTGAGAGAGGGAGAGTGTGAGATGCTATTCACTTAATAACACGATGCTCCACAGTGAAAGTGGAGATGTGAGGAGAACCAGGACTAAGTAGGAGTCATGAAACTAGCCATAGAGTCGTTATGTGAGTGTGCTTTTGGTGTGTGTTGGTTGTTTAATCGGACAGGAAGAGGTGAGAATGAGGGAGAAAGTGCAGGCAGTTTGTGATGCAAAGATTTCACATTAGCATTAGGTGATTGTCTTCCCCCCCCCCCCCCCCACCACCACCACCACCACCCATGCTGTGTCATGTGTCAACGCTTTGTCCTCGTTCACTCTCTCCATCGTTCTCCTTCCTCACATTTGCAGAAGGCGGCTGTACTTCCTGCTCTCTTCTCCCACGATTGATTGGATAGTGTGTGTGTGTGTTTGGTTTCGTAACTCTCCAAAGAAGCTGACATCAAAATACTGCTGTGTTCACCCACTTAAATATATATATATTCCTGCGTTAGAAATATATTTTCTAACGCAGGAAGACTGGAATAGGGAATTCAAACAACCTACTGAGAACTGGAGATGAAAGAGGAGAGGGATTTAATGGAGCCTGCATGGCACCAAAAGGAAGGAATCAGAATAAGAGATGGTAGGAGGGACATAAGATGCTAATAGGCTATGCTAAGCGGACAGTGAGAGTTATATTTATTCATAATACAATAAAAAGTAAAGGGTAACCGAGGGAGCTAAGTACAAAGCTGCTGATTTATTCTTTCCTTTTTGAAGCATTATGCCATATTATGGAAGCAGTCCAGCTGATTGACGTGTAACATTGCCTGCTACAGCTTAATACAGTCAGAGGGATTAAAAGGATTGTAACCTTGGTATGACCAGTATAGCACAATCTCTGACAGACAGATTTCTATCATAATCACACATGGCTGCATGGATGTTTGACAACAGCATGTTTCTAGGAGGAGATCTTATGGCAGCAGGTTGGGAGCTATTTGCAAATAAATCAAAATCAAACTGATGCATGTTTTAGATTATTTCACAAACATTCTAAATCGCAAAAGGTTTACATGCAGTAAACCTTTCTAACGTTGCAGGAGTGTAGAATTATTATGTCCATTTGTCGTTTCAGCTGGTCTTAAAGCATCGCCCTGTGTTAGCATCGTTCTTTGGTCAGGAGTAGAGTATCTCATCAACTTGATAGATTGTCGTCAATGTGAAATAAATGTAAAAATGACCAGAGGATAAACCACTATGACTCTGGTGATCCACATACTTTAGCTCTAGTGTCATAATGAGGTTGGCGTTGAAAGGCCTTGACTCAACTATTAGATGGATATAAGCCATAAAACGCTGCTGTCATTTGTGTTCAATGAATTCTCACTATTACTATATTGTCACTTTTAATGTGATTGTTGTCATAGGTAGTGGCTGTGAAACCTTGAAAGTCCGGATCAAACTCCTGTCTGAAATTACTGCGTTCATGTTTGTTCTCTGGTGAATGGAGAACCTTGATATTTGTTTATAACCTTCCTAATGAGTGTTTTTTTGTCATGGCAGAGTGATTTTTACACTTGTGTGTTTGTACAGATTAAACAAATATGTAAATAAGTTTACATTGGAGTGGTTACCTGGGGCAGAAACAGGCTGTTGTATCTTTGTATCTTTGGTTTTAGTCTTTTTTGCTATACATGGCCAATAAGCTGCTAGCTTTAGCTTCGCATTTTCAGACATAAGAGTGTTATTGATAGAGATTTGGTCAAGTGATTATTTCAGTCTCAGATACATTGTCAGATAAACTTATATTTAACAAGTTCAGAATCAGAATCAGAAATGCTTTATTAATCCCAAGGGGAAGTTTGTTTGCTACAGTTGCTCATAACACCAAAAATCAGTAGGATATACTGTCAGTGAATGGTACCAGGAGTCGTTGGCACCGCCAGGATTAAATTTCATATTATGCACAAGATGTAGGACACCTCTATCTTCTCAGTTCCCACGCACGCATATAGTATCACAGTGACAGAGCGAGCAAGAGAGAGAGAGAGGAAGCCAGTGCACTGACACTACTCACACAACACCGAAACTGGCATTAACCACCAGTAGCCAGACAACTGGCCTTAAAACCAACCACCAGCTAAATATTGGGAGCAATGTACTGTACAGCTTTGATAGAGAAACATTTTTATCTCATGAGCCGTAATAAAGCCGATTTCACCTGGGAAAGCTGAGGTAACACATACTGTGGATATTTGCTGCTGTGTAGAGAAAATATCTGAGTCTTTAGGGCTCGGAAAACAATCACTGATGGGGGTATCGACCATCTTAGATTGCTACAAGACTTTATCATGCACTAGCTGCCTGCTGTCTTCTGTTGTATCACAAATTCTAGCTGTGCTAACCCGACAGTGCGTCCATTTTTTTCGACCTGTCCACCTGTCTTGTAAACTAAGCACACGTTATGATTACAGAAACCCTTTTCACACATACGGAAATCTCCTGAAAAACTCTTTAGGCTATGTGTGAACGCAAACAGCCGCATTTTTTCGCGCAGACTTTACCCGGAGTTTATCCGGCCAGACCCCTAGTATTTTATCCGCAGAATATCCGAGTGAGCTGATGTCTGAACGCAGCCGAATATACTCTGGAGATTTTCAATTTGAGCCAATAGGAAGATAATGACGTCTATATATAGTGACCGGCTAAAGTGTCTGCACGTGACCACTACGATCTCCGTGCACGTAATTAAACGGCATTATGTTCTCCTCTCTTCTGTGGATGTTGTCATTCCATTGGATTACACATAGCATTGATATAAAGGCAAATATTCTCATTATAACGTCGTGTAGCGGACTCTGTTGCTTCGGCCGCTACTTCCGAGTTGTTTATTTACGTCACGTCTTGCGTCGGGAAAGGGGTTACAGGACTGTGCCAGTGTGAGTGCGCCCTTAAACCTGGCTTACACTGTGTGATTTATCCCCGACTGGCATGTCAGCTCACACTGTACGACTGAATCGTTTACGACGCCCGACCAGACCTTGAGATTTATGTGCTCACACTGTACGACCCGATTGTCGGACACGGCCAGAGAGCTCACACTGTACGAGCGAAATTGGGACGGAGCGTTGACAGTTGTTATTAAAGTTTCATTTGAAAACTCCAACGGATGGCGGTTGGTGAAAGAGAAGGAAGTGAAAGTTGTGGTAGGATATAGGAAAGTAGATACAATCGTAGATATAAGGATACAAGTTTCAGAAAAGTGCTGCACTGATGATCTGGTCCCCATGACGACATTCCTCCCTTGTCTCTCGTGATTATATTGTAGTCACACACAACTTCTGCCGGACCCTTTCATGACGTAATCGTCAAGATTTTAAATTCTAAATATCAAAAAATGTTTGAAATAAATCGTTAAGATTGGATCTTTGTACCGCTCACACTACAAGATAATCTGAGCAGGTAATAGGTTCCGAGCAGCCTTGCGTCGGGAGAGACCCTGCGATTGTCGGGAAGGAAGAATCGGAGCTCAAATCGGCCCGATCATCCTGCAGTGTGAGCCAGGCTTTGGTGTCAGTGTATTGTGTGTTCATACCAACACACACAATAAACTTAATTCAACCTAGGTAATTTCACAGTTAAGCACCAGAAATGTTTTTGCTATAACAACAGTGTAATGACCGATAGTTATGTTACACCAGCCGTATGCCTTCATTTATTTACATCATGACGCTGGTGACTGGACACAGCCAATAACTGCAACTCATGAACAGAAATGAGGAAAGTAATGAAAAATAATTTAACACAGAATCTGCTGTTACTGTAGTCACAGTTTAGTTTTTGCACTTGTAATAGAATATACACACAATGTGTACAGGAAAATGGCTAGCGGCGCCACTCCCAGGAGTGGAGTACAGTGAATATTCTCTATGAGACTTTCACCAGGTTTTACCAAATGCAGCTCTCGTGTTCACATGTGGAGGATTTAAGACAAATACTTAAACCATCACTGACGACGCTCTGACTCCCTGTGGAGGCCTCAGCCCAGGCTGAAGATTAGATTTTTTAGCTTTTCTGAGGAAAGAGCTTCAGTGTAGACGTCAGCCTCCCTGTTAGATGTGCATGACGTCTTGTCTTTCTTTCTGAAACAAGCTTTCATAAAAGAGACTGGGACTATCGTAGTTATATTATGCTACCTTTCCTTGTACAGCATTATGTGTAATAAATGAATGACAACTTAAAACTGGTATTTTACATGAATCCCTTTTCTATCTGTATTCCACACATTGAAGCAGAAATTAAGTTAACCTGGTTAGAAAATGTAAAAAAGCACAAACACGAAACATCACTGCATCAGTAAAAGACACAGACCTACAGTATAAGCTAGCTAGCATTTTATCGTACAGCCTCTGGAAACTTCTCATGGTGCTAAATACCTAAGGTGAGCATCACTTTTTAATGAAAGTGCTGAGCAGTTCAAGTCAATGGCTTTAAAACATGCATCTTTTCAGTGAGGTACATTTAAGACAATGTTAAAATACCATGAATAAAACCAATGTGTCCTCTCCTTAAATGAATCATCATCTCCACTGACACCATTAAACTTGAACTGCAGTGTGCCAAAGTGGCTTTTCAAGAGCATATTTGAAGCGTGCGGAAGTCGGCCCGGGCCTGTCATTTTTGATTTTCTAAAAGCACAACAAAGCCGGAAGCAGAACGATTTATTTCACCAGAGCCAAAAAGAAACGATGACATCCTCTGACAGTAAAAAGATCTGTTAGTTGTGGTTAATTACTATAATTATTTTTAGAAATGTAAGAGATTGGCTTTGTACAAATTGGACTGTTTTTGCCTGGGCTGTGAGTTGTCATCGTCAATTCTGAATTTCGTCGAAGAGGGGATTCAAGGGGTGCAAACAAAAACATAATCCCATGTAAAAGAGTTGCTATAAAAGGTGTGTTTGTGAAATGCATTTAGTTAGATATATATCAGTTCAGCTCTTGTGTTATTGTAAAGGCTGAATTTCATTTATATTACAGGTGTTGTTGTTTACTTGCTGAAGTTCTATTCTTGTTTTCTTATCAGTACAACAAGATGAAAAAAAGCACAATAATGCATTTTAATACTCTCATGTAAGTTCTCTGTATCAATAAGCATCCTACTTATTCCCTAAACGAAGGTTGTTCTCTTCTTTATTTTCAAACCTGGAGATATTTCAAAGTAAGCTGTGTTTTATTATTCATTCATGCATGGACTGGCTTGTTTCTCACAGTGAAACAATGGACTCCATTGATAGCGGTCTGTGGAAGTTAGTTCATGAGAGCAGGGGTCAGGGCTGAGTATGGCCAAGTCATTGTTTCTGAGGCCAGAGACAACAGAGACGATCACAGTGATAGTAAAGAGACCAGCCTGACCTCACTGCCGCTGTACAGTGAGAACAGTCTCTCTGTCATTCTCTTTTGATTCCAGCTGGAGACAAGCAGCCCAGTATCTATTGTAATTATCTCCCTGGCTTAACAAAATGTCCTTCTACTAGTTCATCATTCTGCCAAAAAAACACTTTTTTTACATTTTCTTTTTTTTTTTTGCAAAATTGCTAGAACATCTTCAATAAATGTATTTTCATTTACTCTCAGTTATATGATTTGATAATCAAACAATATGCCTATAGTGATTAGAGAAAAAACAAATGCCCTGATCTTTGTTGCTCATACGTGCTGTAATTTGTGGTACAATTTATCTTAATGGAAACTAATCCTACCACTATTGGTATAACGCAGTAGTATTTACAAAAATGATTGTCATTTGAAGCTCATTTGTGAATCTGCAAAGATTTTTTTTACAGTCACTCTACTCCTATGAAGATCTTGCTTTCTCTTTGATAGAAGTTCAGTTATAAGTTATTTGCACAATTGCTGTTATACTTGACTTTTTCATTCTTCTGCTTGTTTCTGTATTTCAGACTGTCTGGTGTTTTTTTTTATTTTTTTATTTAGAGGTTAAACACCTTAAAACTGCTTGTGTGTCCATGATTAGCGATAAGAGTAGTTTGAAGTTCTGTTTTCTTTATTTTTACATTTTTGAGAGAACATCTTTTTCTCTTAGCAGACTGAAGTCAATACCTTCCAGCAAACGTGGGAGATTTTATTGGGGGTTTCACTGAAACGGAACACAATGCAACGTAGCATTTGGGCATTTAATCCCAATGAGTTTGTAATCCTGACTGTGACATCATAAAATACCTCAGCGATCAATGAGGGATCCTGTGCAACAAGACAAGAGTGATGTGCTACTGTACGATTTGACCAGAAAGCCTAGCACAAATGAGATCAATTACATAAGCCCCTAACATAGGTTTTTTCAACATAGTTAGATGTTGAAATAGTTGCAGAGTTGATGCAGTACTATTGAAGTTATCAGCAGGCTTAAAAGATAAAAAAGCATTCAGATAAATTATTGTTTTAAGCCCAACATATGGTGATGTAACAGAAGATGAAAAGACTTGCTTTAACGAGGCAGTGTTCAGCCTTCAATATTCTCTAATATACGCACAACAGAATTAGTCATCCTATCAGAGCCGTCCACTGTGGGGAATAGCCTGGAATAACAGCTCTACTCCCCGCTCAGCAGACAGCGTCATTAGAGCACACTGAGCCTCAGAAACATCTCCCACCACGGGACCACCCAGCCCTATGACTCAAACTCCCAGACAACCTCGCTTTCATCTCATCCTGATCCACTCAGGTGCATACAAATCAACTCTGTGCTGGCTGCTGTAAGCGGTCAGTTCAATGATATATCTTGGTTTTTTTTTTCTTCACATGGGGGATTTGTTTCATTGCTAGAATTCATAGCACATAGTTTGTTAAATAAATCACGTCTTTTCAGTATGCCTTGAGAATTATCCTCAAAAGAGCAGGAAGAAAAAAGAGAACAAGTGTTTCTTTTTTCAGTGCATTGCAGGTGAAGAATTCAGGTAACGGTTTGCTTATTATCTGTTGTTTGTGGGCAGGATGTACCCTGAGGGGCTCAGGTAAACACTTGATCAGGAAAGAGTTGTGTCAAACATGATGAGGATGTTGATGATGTTAAAATTGTTGAAGAGCTCTAATTCATTTTCATTTGTTTAAGCCGATTTTAGCCATGTCAGTGGCATGGACTTAATGTAAGTTGGTCTGCTGACAACTGGATCAATAACTTTGGTTCAGGCTAAACTAGCTTAACATTAATAAACTCTCATGGTTTCGTTGATCTGAATACCATCAGATTTGGAACCTTTCTGATTTGACAGAAATGTTTTATCTATGGATGGAGTCCATGACATTAGATACAAATATTAAAGTGATGATCCTCTGACATTTCCGCTTGTGCCCTATTAAGGACGCGAGATGTATAGCATTCTTGCTAATTACACAATCTTTACAAACCCTATCAGAAACATGAACACTTTGGGCAAACCTTTATATGTCAAGTACTTGTGTATACTTGCAATACCTAAAAAAACTATTGACATGCGCATCATCATCAGCTATAAATTATATTTAGCAGTAATTGCTAAATGCTAGCTTGCTTTTGTACCACTTAAATCTCAGCTATTGCGCTCAAAGCTTGAGAGGGATGTGAAGCACATTGTACCTGTGTGCATGTTAACATATGCATATATTCACTCCTGTCCTGATCACAGATGGGCTACAACGCCCGTCAACCATCTGGCCTGTCATCTCATCTCCTTTTTGTAAAGACAGGAACACAATAGGACTTGTTCCTATTGTCTAGTGTCAGCTTCCTCCCACAAAGTGTTCGCACTACAAAGTAAAAGCCTAACAGACCACAAATCGTTAACCCCGATAGGTGATTAGACCTATAAGGTAGTGAGGACAGCAAAAGACATTTGAATGATGGTTGACCCCTCTAACAGAGTATAGAAACCAAACGGTGATTGATAATCCCAATCAGATATCTGATGTGTGATTCATTCCTTTCACTGTCTCATGTTTTGTCTACTCTCGGGACACAAAAGAATCAGTCCTGGTTTATTCTGTCTCAGCCTGAAAAGCTTTTATAGTTCTACTGTTACACGTAACGACACCTAAGAATGCAGGGAGCATTGCTGCTCAGCCCTGCAGTCATAACAAGGACAAAGCAGCTTTAACAATCAATAACAGCTTAAGTTAAATGACTATCACACTATTATCTCGATACATTTTACAATTACAGACTCACCATAAAGAAAGTGATGGATTGATAACAGTATCTGTAACATTGCTTAAGGTGACCTTTATTTTATCTTCGGACTTAGCAGGCAGCACTTTCCCATGAGGTGTAGCAATGGCTGAGAGATGCAAGCCTCAATTTAATTTCCTGACATGATATTCGCCGCCACTTGCTAGTCACTTCGCTTCATATCACCACACTGAATCACAATCTGAGTCGCTGGATTTCAAAAGTCTCTTATTTGTCATTATCGTCTTTGTCAAATCTGAATGAACTTTGGAATGTTGGCTGCATTTTACCGCTAATGAAAGATGCATATTTGAACATGTTGTCATGCCAGGTGGAAAACTATCATACCACCTTCAGTCAGCTGTAAGTGCACGGTTTGAATTTTAAACGAGATATTGGCAGTCGAGTAAAGTGTGTTTGTTTTGTCCTCTCTTCAGGTACAACCCGCCCTCCTCGAGACGGAGAGGTCCCTGGGGTGGATTACAACTTCTTGTCAGTGGAGGACTTCCTAGAACTTGAGGAGAGTGGCACACTACTGGAGATAGGAACATATGACGGTGAGAAAGCTGATTATGATCAAAACCCAACTCAACTTTATTTATATAGCACTTAACACACAACATTGTGGATCCAAAGTGCTGAACAGATCAAAATGATCAGAACTGACACTGTATTGGCGTCATGATTGCACAGGTGTCCTGATTCTCCACAGATACAATGAGCATAGCAGCAATCAACTTTTATTTTCCCCTGCATGCAGACAGGCTGTAAGACTGTGCACTCAGTTGATTCAGATTAGATGCTGCATGATGAGCAGGCGGTGGGGGGTGCATCCAGGAGACAGCAGGTCACTCCACATCTGCCCCTCTCACTCTGATTAGGATGCTGTTGTGCAACGCTAAGTCTCATTCTGACACAAACCTGTGTGTGTAAACATGCGTGGGCGGATGTGTGTTTGGGCATCCTTGGTTTGTTTGCAAGGCCTGTGCGAGCACTAAATCTTATTCCTGTGTGTGTATGTGCGTGTGTCTGTATCAGATTGTGTGTATCCAGCCTGGGAGAGAATGTTACGACATTAATCTGCTTGGCACTGGTTCTGCTCTGTGTTGGCACGTTCCCCCTTTCACGCAGACAATGTCAAATACCTGTCCACAGGAGTCTGAGGCTGTTCAGACGACCCGAGGAGGACAAGAATATCGATTCATATCTGATTATTTTATGGATATTTGATTATGTAGAAATTTTTTTATCATATGCAACCTTTATAGATTTCCCTCAGTATTACTGATTATTTTTTGAGAATTGTGCCTATTTTATCTGCCAATAAAAAATAAAGAGTTGACAGGAAAGAGATGAGTGGAAATGCAACAGCATGACTAAACTCTGTTAAAAGAAATAAGTTTGGCATGTTTGGAAATTTAGATTGTGCACTTCTAGAGTTACACTAGATGATTGTTACCACTAACATGACAATAGTGTAAACATGAATATATAGCAAGATGGTGGTTTGATTTTTTATTCTAGTTTAATTTTTAAAAATGCTTTCTTTAAAATGCCTTTTAAACTACAGTTAAAGTGCACAGCTCAGTTGGAAACACAGATATGGTTGGAAAGCTACTCACTGACGCTTGCACGTTAAGGACAGAAAGTCTTGTTAGTAGTTCTGTTATAGTTGCAATGACTTTTATGTTGGGCCCTTTTTTGATCTATAATGAGCCAGAACTTTATCTCACAGAACCAGTTTGGATTATCTGGTGCTAATATGGTGGACCCCCAGACCCCCTAGGGATTTATTTCCTTCATACATCCATGTCTCTGTGTGTTCTTCACAGTCCAACGTTGAATCTACACAGTTCTCGTGGATGCTGATCCTAACTACAAACTAACTTGAGTAGTCTGTCTAGTTAGTCTGTTTTAAGGCTATATGATTTGCCATTTGTATAACACATAAACATGTCTAAAGTGCCCTCGAAAACACGCGGAACTAAGTGCCCTCTTCAGTGGCGAGAACGCGCTGTATGTGCCCTTTATTTTTCTTTTCGCCCCTGCCCTTCAATAAGTCTGTGCACGCCACTGACATAGACTGGACCCAGGGGCTAACTGCTAGCCTAGCTTTGTGTGGAGGTAACAAAATGTAGCCTACCCGTCAGCATCTTTAAAGCTAAATGTACAACTTTTTTCAGCCCTATATGTAGGGTTAGCTAGAATCTGCTACCTGTAGCAGTGTATGGATCTAAAACTAGTATTGATTTATTTTTATTAACCTTTATTAAGCCAGGTTGGTCCCATCCGGATCAGAGATCTCTTTTCTAGTTTTTTTGTCTTTTGTATTGTTAAAAACACTTTTGGCTAACTCTAGATAGTAGAAACATTAGGCTAATAACATATGACTACGTTACCTGCTTGAAGTGTTTAAGCTAGGCTATATTAAGTGGTTGTTGGCTCCATGTTCAAATAGAACTAACATATTTAGAGTTGGTTAGTCTTCTCATTTATCTCTGAAATAAGCAGATAAGAGAATTCTCAAAATGTTTAACAATTCCTTAAATGCTGCCATCCCTTGGTTTGCTTTGGACATCAAGGGAGTCTCTTTCTCTCCTATTTTTCCTGCAAAGAATACACGTATACATGATTTATAATGTGCCAGAAAACTCTTGATAAATTATTTGTTTGCACTGCTGACTAAAACAGTTTCAGTCAGACAGAGCTGCTAAAACAGGCTGGCTCTTGTGAGCAGCTTTATTGTTTTTGCACAGTATGCTTTCAGAGTCTAGACAATAATGCTCTGCACCCTTAAAAAACAAACTACAACTGTTTTATTTTCCTACCAGCTGCTGATTTTCACATTCTGTGGTCACATTGAGATTAAGCTTTATTCCTTTTCCTCTCAGTGTAAGATAAGATTCATAGGTCCTCTGCCAGTTTTTTTTAACCGTAGCTTCCTCCTTCTTGGTCTCCATTTCTCCTTCTCCCTCCTTCTGTGTCTTTCTCTCAAGCATGCTAATGTCCTTCTTGTTGCCTAGGTAACTATTATGGGACCCCCAAGCCGCCCAGGCAGCCCATCATTGGGACAGTGATTCTCAGTGATGCAGGCTCCCAGCAGTCCACCCCGAAGCGCACCAAGTCCTACAATGACATGCAAAACGCCCGAGTAGTGCCTGCTGACGACGATGATGACGACCAGGCCTCGGAAATGAACAACAGTTTTACAGGTGAGGCCATTGCTGCTGTAACTGAAGTTTCTGTTTTCGTAGCTTCGGTTTTCTGTGCCAGTGTACCTTTCTCTGTCTGCACTGTTTGCTCTCGAGTGGATGCTTGAGTGTTGCATGCATGTGCAGGAGATTAGAAATACAGGAAGAGGGAGATAATGTGTGTATGTTTACCATCCTCTCCTCAGTTGTATAGAGCTGAATGTCTGGAGGTTACATCATGTCTTTGTGATTCCGAATTCTTTTTTTTTTTTTCTGTGAGGCTCCAAACACTGCCACCTGCCTGTGAGGAGGGGCAGGAAGTAGATCACAGACAAAACACAACATTCTTGATTTTCTCTTCATGCTACAGGCCTCACACCCTCTAATATCCGTGTCTTACTCCGTAGCTTTTCTTTGATTTTTGTTCTTTCAATTCTCCTTGCATGTGTATATGATCATCCAGTGCTAATATCTGCCTTCAGTGATAACCGGATTTTCTTTTCTCGTTCGTTCATGCATGTGTAAGCAGGATCTTTGTTTTCCTGTTTACCAGTTCTTAAATATATGCATTAAAAAATAAAAAAATAAACATCACAGGAGATTTAATGCTAAAGCGTCAGTGTTTTCTCTCTCCTTTGAGCTCCATCCTGTCTTCTGAGTGCTAGAGATTGTGTTTTTCCCCGTCTCTTGACGCTACGGATCTATGCCCTCTCTGTGTCCCTCTGCCAGGCTGTCTGCCAGAGTATTGAATTAGCATTTGATCAACCCTGAAAGGCCCCCAGAAGTAGTGGAAAACACTTGGCCAGAATTGGGCCGAGGGTGGGGATCGGGGGTTGGGGGTAGCTGGCTTCAGGAGAAAAGGCTTATGGGCTGAGAGGTAACACAGGGTGGGGGTCAAAAAGAGTTTGGGAAAGACTGCTGCTGAAAGAATTAGCATATTCCTGGGGCTCTTTCAGTAAACTATAAATGGGTGGGGGCCAAAGTTAATACGGGGGGGGGATGCTGGGAGTTTGGTGGGATTCAATTTGCATGAATTGTGCTAAAGAGTATCGAGAACTGGTTTGTCTGCTGATTTCATATCTTCCTTTCTTGCATGCATGAGACATAATCTGTCTTTCTGTTCTTTTTTTTTTGGTGTTGTCATTCCATGTCGTTCCCGTTGTTGTTGTTGTTGTTGTTACCCAGGATCCTTAGTGCGTAGTCTCTTCCCCTCTCCTTTGTTGTGCACAGGTAACCCTAACGACCCGGACGAGAGCCGCGGCGGCATCCTCCGGCCATACCCCGTACGTGACAATGCTCCACCCTGTGGTCTGAACAATGCGGCCACCTCCACCTCAGAAAGCGGGCAGCAGACGCTCGCAGAACCCCAGGTGTCTCCCGAAGACCCACTGGGAACACTGCCCGAAAACTGGGAGATGGCGTACACTGAGAATGGAGAACTTTACTTCATAGAGTATGTATCAACAACCTGCAGCATATTATTCTGGACCTGCTGCACATGCTCCCTGCACTGCCTGAATAAGCATTTAGCTTATGCTATAGCTGGTGTTTTGTGTATTTTACCTGCACTATTATCCCTTTTGTTCGTCCAGTGCCTTGTCTTCCCCCATGATTTGGTTTTTAGGCCTCTCCCCAGCCAACCTGCCCAGCCCCCTGGGTGCAACCGCTTTCCTGTTAATCCCTGCATGTCCCGATCTCTAAAGGAGATCACATCCTGATCACCTGACTACCTACACCTCTCTATCCTCTCCGCAGCACGGCAAAGGCACACCACCCGGACATGGCTGTGTATTTTCAGAGCTTGTATGTTCATTTCTGCTATCACCGAATTACAGTATGTTTTTGTGTATCAATAGAGGGAAAACTTCTGGCTGTTTATTGTCAGTTTCCTGCCTGTGCTGCTCTGTTATTCTCATTTCTCTTCGCAGCAGACGCCCGCTGTCCTCTGTAAACTTGCTGACGCGGTTTACTTTCTAATTCTTATTGATGCATTCATGCACCCCTGCTGTGCTTTTATATGCCGGTTTGACGGCCTCTGTTGAAATGTGCTGTTGTCTTGTTTGTTTCCTCGCAGCCACAACACAAAGACCACATCATGGCTGGATCCTCGGTGTCGAGACAAAGCTTCAAGGCCTCTAGAAGAGTGTGATGACGATGGTAAGCTGCTGCACATCATTTATGTTGTAATAGTTTGCATTCACACTTCTCTGCAGTGCTCTGGATTTAGAAGTTGGTGATTGTGTAATATGTCATGCTATTGTAGTGTACTGAGAGGTGACATAGTTAATTCCTTTATTTCTCAGAAGCAATTGAATTTGAATTTTAAATGGTTGATTTGGTGCATGTCCTATATTGGTATGTTTCACTTCTTTTATCACATTAGAAAAGTAACAATTAATTCTAAATGATATACAAGTTGAATGATCAATTTCAAATAACAGTTGAGGATCCAAAACAAAGATTGCTAAATTGCACCATCAAGTGGTGAAAAACAAGGTGGCACATTGCACTCCTGCTCCTTTTTTTTTCTTGAGATGTTGTTTTTCCCTGTCAATTAAAATTGAAACTAAGGTGTGTCCGTTTCCCTATTTGCCTCTCCATGGACGGTCACTTCATCCTTTATTTGCTCTTGACTCCTCCATTCCTCACCCACCTCTCTCCTGCCATCCACCCCTTCTACTCTTCATTTTGCTTTCTTTGTTTCATCCTGCTTTCACCTTGGAGAAGAAGGGATACATACAGAGGAACTGGAGGCCGATCTTGGTAAGATTGGAAGATTTGTGTTCTAAACCAAAGTTACACTCGTGATTTTTTTAAAAACCTTTATAGGTGACACAGTTAAGAACTTTTCTGAAATGCTGCTCTTAATATGGCAGTAAGAATTGTCCTGTTTTTAAAATGAAGTAAAGTTACAGCAAGTGGTGGGGAGAATTTTAAAGGGAGGATTAAAACTGGACTATAAGGACAGCGTAGCAGTGTTATGATGTTTGTGCGCTTGCGATAGCGTAAGTTCTGTATGCTACAAGCAAGGGATGACATCATGGTAGATGATTGTGCCAGCTCAGAGCAGACGTGCATGTTGTCTGTTGGCAGTGTTGTTATGTGCTCAAAGACAGATGTTTGAAAAATAGCAGAGGACTGAGAACTAATATAAACCATGCTGTATTTTATAGAAACAAAAAAGGAAGGTGACAATGTGTTTCTTATATATCAAGCATTCACACAATGTGTAAATGTGTCTTTGCTTACAGAAAACTCCTTGAAACAAGTTCAAAGCAGGATGTGTTCTTTTCTTTAGAACCCTGCAGAACAGAGATGGTTTCTCTTTAGAGATAGTAAATAAAACCATCTGACGTAACCCTAACCTCTCTTAGTAATTGTCACATCACTGATCAAAGCTGTCTTTCATCCTTAGATCAGTTTAAACAGGATGTATCCTTTCACTTATTTAGATCAATCCTTTTGTTTGACACATATAATATTTTACTCCTCACGGTTGGCAATGACACAAGCTCTCGTCTTAGATGAACAAAAACACATTTAGACTATGTAACGCAGAGCTTCTGCTCAGTTCTCAGGTTTGATTCTTGCAGTTGATCTCAGAGTGTCAAATAGCTCGGCTGTTGATTGTCGTCCCATTAGCAGGTTGGCATAAACATCTCTGTAATGTAACTGGAGCTCAGTCTCAAACAAGGCCCTGGATGTCTGGCTGTAAGCTGTTAATATCCCTGTCTGCTCAGATGCAGACAGTCTTGCAATTATTGATTGTGAAATCCAGTCTCATATCAAATTGTTAACTGGACCTGGGAGAAGCCCACAGTAACACAAGAAGCTAATGTCTTTGTTTGAAACCGGATGCGCTGAGGAAGAGTGAGGTGGGATTGCGTCCGTTTGATCTGCCTCATCTGACCGCCTCACTTGTTCCCATGAAGCATACCGCTGTGTACACAATGAGCATGGATGTGGCGTTTATTTTTGGACTCCACTGGTGTGTTGACCTTTTTCAAGTTGTTTGCAGCTGCAGGTAGGGTTTGAACACAAGTTTTTGTGAGTTGTTTTAGTTCTAATGAGCAAAATAAAAAAGGTTATAGGCAGCATGAGAGCGGTCCAGGTCATAATTCAGTTTGTGATCATTCTGGCAGGGTTGAACATCAGACATGGTGACTACATGGTTTAATATTCAGAGATGCTAAGCCCTACTGGCGCAGGCAGAAAGATTGCTGTTAGACAAGAGCCAATTTTGGCCTGTAACATTGTACATTTACTACTATAATAAAACGCTTTGTGAGCCTTTGGCAGCTAGAAGCATCGGTTTGAAATTAGGAATACATTGCCCTGACGCACTGTATAAGACAGCTAAAGCTACCGGTTTTTAATGTTTTTGCCATTTATGAGAGCAGTGCTGTAGAGGCAGGTCATTTATGTGTGTTCAAGCTCATAAACACAACACAACAGATACAAAATGTGTGGTATTATGTTCGGAGACTGACCCAACATCACTATTTCACTCAGCTCAGCTAATGCGCAAGGTGTTGTTATTATGTGTTTAATCTTGTGTGCCTTCTGTATTTTAGAGCTGCCACCAGGATGGGAAAGGATAGAAGACCCAGTGTACGGGGTGTATTATGTAGAGTAAGTAAATGACACATGGAATCACCAATACGTGGAAACAGAGGGTTTCTTCGTATACACGGCTCTATCGTGTTGCTACAAAAACATCTGATGAGGTAACGTAAACTTCAACTGATCTTTTTCCCTCTCTGCCTCAGTCACATAAACAGGAAGACGCAGTATGAGAACCCCGTGTTGGAGGCGCGGCGTCGGAAAATCCTGGAGCAGCAGCAGCCGCAGCCTCCAGAAGGTGAGCGGTATATTCGAGGTTCGTTTCCTGCCCTGGCACGGCACCATTTCTTTCTTTCTTCATGTGTGTGAGTGTCGTGTCCTTCTAGTTCGTCCAGTGCTCTCCAGGGTTTGGGCCATACAGATATATGCTCTCCTTTGTGAATCGATTTTATGTCACAACAGGACATTGAAAAAAAAAGCATTGTTATGCACTAAAAGCTAATTTAATTCTCATATTTATTAAGCTTTACTCAATGGAGCTGGCCCAGACCCTGGTGTCAATTTTGGTGTTTAGATTTTAATTTATGTGACTTTTAAAATCATAACAGCCGTTTATCATTTGTATTTGATCATACTATTTGCTTTATCATGAAAATTTAACAAAGGGATTTTAAGTTGAGGGCTGAAAGGCAAATATGCGGCGGTACAGGAAAGAGACAGGTGCATGCTGGTGTTGTGAAAACATATGGAGGCTAGTTATTTTAGCTCAGCGGGTTCTTTTAGTCATGAGTTTGTGACATGCAGCTAACACAGGCAATGAAGGCTCTCTACAATCATTACTGCCATTCGTGTCACACATAGACGTGATATGTGCATATTGCTAGTTTCAGCGTGATTAATACTTTTCATAGAAAGCATCTTCTCAATGTCCAGTGAGAGGAATTTAAAAAGAGGCTCATATTGTCCCATCAAAATGATCGTCGTTTTACATTTCTGATAACACTGAAAGCTCTTCTTTATCCATTTACACATACTTGTTGTTCCTGCCTCCGTTTAAGTCTTTGAAAAGCCCTGCTTTCTTCTGCATTTCATACAATTAATTTTTTTCACCATTAACATATTGCTGCCAAGATCTAATACATGTCATTTTCTACTCATCGCTTACAAACGTTTCTAACATTCAGCCAATAACACAAGTAGAAGAAAAAAAGTATCTGATGACAGTTAAGTAGGAAAAACAAGAATGTACAGTTTGTGCTTAAAGCTTTTGTGTGTCTTTGTGTGTGTTGCTGTTCAGTGTCTGTAATGTATGCATGTGTGTGGCATGTTAATACACCTTTGTGTTGAGTTTGTGTATTGAGCAATGCGTGTGTGATTGTGTCCGCGCAGAGTGGATAGAGGAGCACTCCTCCGCAGCAGCTCCTTTAGCAAACTATGCTCCGAACCACCTGGAGACCTACAGAGACCCGCAAGGCCCTCCAGCTCTACCGCCCGGCCCTGGAGGAATCAAACGTAAAGCTTCACTTTTGAACAGACACTGTTTCAACGTCATTGCTACTGATTACTGTGATCATGTGCTTTTTTGTCAGCGGCCCAAAGATGTATCCTGTAGATCAGGTTAAAATAGAAAATCCAGTTGTTATTGGATTGTTTGACAGTTTTTCCTCTTTTTTTTCCATGTCAGAAAACATTCAGTATGTCTGTTATGTTGACATTCTTTTGATATGATGACTGAATAGAACACCACCCACAATTTTGGAAAGTACTGTATGTGGAAGAGACAAATCAAATGCCTGTCTGTCTGTCATACAGACCAAACAAGACTCCCGTCAAACTGTTTAAGCTGTGTGTGTTTGTCAGAAATATCTATCAGAAAACAAAACTGCTAACAACCACATATCAACATTTCAGCTATTGTTGAAACACTCCTCTCAGCTCGGAGACTTTTGTTTACATTTAATAAAGTTTAATCCTGATCCAACAAGATCACCACTGTATCTGGAAACTTCACATTATTTAGGAGCGTTGAATATAAAAAAAATGTTGATGGGAAGAGTTGTTTCCCTGTCGCTCTACAGGAGGAAAGCCTTTCTTCACGAGAAACCCCGCAGAGCTTAAAGGAACCTTCATCAACACAAAGCTGAAAAAGAGTCGTCGGGGCTTCGGCTTTACAGTGGTCGGAGGAGACGAGCCGGACGAGTTCCTACAGATCAAAAGTCTGGTGCTGGATGGGCCTGCAGCCGTGGATGGCAAGATGGAGACAGGTGCAGTACATAACCACAGTCCACAGGGGGCACTGTTCTCTTTCAACAAAAAGCACAGCATTCTTCTTCACTACATCCATCCACTCTCTGAACTTCTTATAGGCCATGTTCCAGTTATTGTCCCCCTTTTTTTAACTCACATTTTGACACACACACACACACTCCGGTAAAGTTCACGAGGGCTCAGGGTTGTTACACACTGAATTCTGCAACTGCAAGGGCTGTCCAGTTGATTTTTTAAGCTCTTTTGAAAACTTTCCAGAAGACTGCAATTTTGCTGACCTTACTGGAGGAAATAACCTCATCACCAAAAAAGTTGAATCGTTAAAATGTCAATAAGAGAAGAACTGCACATGGTTAAGAAAGGTTAACTAAGCACACAGGAGACATGCTTTATTTATGTAGGCCTACTTGTCTGTTTTACAATAACTTTATAGTACTTCCAAAAATACTGTATGGATTTAGATGTTGTGTTTTACTCATGAAAGGAGGCACACAATAAGGAATATGCAAGCACAGTCAAATATACTTGCCAAACTTTACAGTGAGTTAAAATGTCTCCCTGCCCAGGTAATAGGATTTCACAAAGTTCTGTCCAGATCTGCATGCACTATTTGAAGCCCTCACACCCTCCTGTACTTGATTAAAGGGGAAATCCACCAATTTTGCACACCACGGGTCTTGGGGTGCCCCGTTGAATATGTTAAAATGGTCGTAGAACCATAATTTTGACTTCAAAAGAGAGAAGCAAGACATTTCAAAAATTGGCCCCTAGTGATGTCATTTTAGGGCACGAGGAAAGATGGAAGTACAAGTATTGAAAATGAAAAATGTATCTGGTGATGCAGAAGTTACAGCTGTTAAAAGTAAACAGAACTCTGCAGCCACCACTTCACCTTTGTTTGAGGCAGCTTGAGTCAGAAGTAGCTGCTAATAGCGTAGCATTCAGGAACGTTTGAGAAACTACCAGCATTTGATTGGCAATGTGGCTTATTTGTGTCCTAGGTTTGATAATGCTCCAGTATTGCAATGTTTAAATTCATGAAAACCACTTTAAAAATCAATAATGGGTCAGAGTTTTGTGTTTAGGGAGGACACTAAAACTGGGTCATTGATTTAGCAATACAAGGGGCTTGTTCACATCCCAGCATGCTCTGAGATTGAGGCACAGCAAAGCTTGGTCACTTATTTCAGGCACTGTGGCGTTGCACAATGGAATTTTGTGAAACTGTTGAATAGTACTTATGAATAAAAGCACAACAGCGTGTCAAAACAAGAAGCCCTTTACCACATTAAAAAGCTGGTTTTAGTGATGATGATGTCATCACTAACTTTTTTTTGTTGTTGCTTTTTGCAGGCGATGTGATAGTGAGTGTGAATGACACCATCGTGCTAGGCTACACCCACGCTCAGGTGGTCAAGATCTTCCAATCCATCCCCATCGGTTCCATGGTGGACCTCGCTTTATGCCGAGGTTACCCGTTGCCCTTTGACCCTGATGACCCGAACACCAGCTTGGTGACCTCAGTGGCTATCTTGGACAAGGAGCCCATCATTGTCAATGGACAGGAGACCTTTGACTCGCCTTCCAACCAAGGCGGACCAATAAACGGCATGAGGGATCCTCGGCCACACAGCCCTTCTGCTGATGTGGCATCGAACGGCTCGCACGGCTACAGCAGCGACGTGGTCACCCTTGCCTCATCCATAGCCACCCAGCCTGAACTCATCACCATCCACATGGAAAAGGGCGACAAGGGATTCGGCTTCACCATCGCTGACAGTCTGACGGGAGGAGGGCAGAGGGTGAAGCAGATAGTAGACTATCCACGGTGCCGTGGATTAAAGGAAGGAGATATTCTCATGGAGGTCAACAAGAGAAACGTTCAGAATATGAGCCACAATCAGGTGGTGGACCTGCTGAGCAAATGTCCCAGAGGCAGTGAGGTCACGATGCTTGTGCAAAGAGGTCTGTATTCATTCTTCCTGTCATATGTCTGATACACGGGTTGATAAACACATGCAGGGACATCTGAAGTTTTGATGTGGAAAGGTGTGTGAATTAGAGCAACAAAAGAACGCAACTTTGTCCGCCAAACAGACAACAGCTTGAACGGTTGGCATGAAAAGAGGGACATAATGAGGAAGCGGCAGAGAAAAGTGAGGAAGAGAGTGGGTGTTGGGTTGAAAATGCTCGGATTGGATGGGATGGAAGGAGGAGAGGCTGAGTTAGCATGGCACTAGATGAGCAGATGAGTGTGGGAAGGAGTGGGAGGCGTTATGAGTGAATGATAGGAGGGGAGAAGGAGCACATTAGGTCAGGGACATGTGTATGCTATGAATACGGAAGCTGATGAAGTGGGCCTTGGGAACTATTGGTCTTTTTGATTGGTTTGACTTTTTATCGTTCGCTTCTGTCTTGATTTTTTTCTCCTTCTTTGAACTATGAAGTGAGAGGAGATTAGAGCCTACATGAGTGAAATGTTCATTGGTTTGACAGAAAATAAAGTACTCAAGTTGTATATATTCACTAAAATCGACCTGGTAATGTAATCATTAGCAGGTTTTTGACATTTGATGCTACTTTCTCTAGAGTCTCAGCCTGATGACTAGGGCTTGGAATCACAAGGTAATCAAAGATACAACACAACGCACCGAACTCAGACCAAGATAATGATCGTAAAGTACCATGACACAGTGATTCCACAATAATTCATAAATTGCAAAGCAATGATATAATGCTACAGATACAGTATCTGATTAACAAGAATACGAAGTACCCTTTAAAACGTTAAATGCAGGATTAATGTATTTATTCACTGGATTTTTGGTGTCAGTTTCACCACATTATTGCGCTGTCAACTTCTTCTTTGATCGTGAAGTAGTGACATGTGAGCCAGATTGGCAGGGACATCTGTGTTAATAGCGCCTAAATCAATAACATGAAATGTCTGTATTTGGCACCAGCTATTCAATAGTTGTACTACACAGGTAAGGTTGTAAATATATTGCCGAGTTGATATTTTGTCCCACCCCTACTGGTACCTGCCATACTGTGCCATTCATGACACTATAATTTGCTTGAAATACTCCAGGGACGAATGTTTTGATCGTTGAAATGTCAAAACTCAACAAATTATTTGCTGTAGTGTTAAGTGTCGTGCCATCTGACCGCGGCAGGCCGGATTGTGCACCCCACATCAATTATGCCCTCTAATGAGCTGACCCTGTGCCCCGCTGCTGGAGTAACGTTGCTGTATTGTGTTAAATGTCAGCATCATTATGGGCCTGTCAGAGTGTGTCTTCAGAGAGAATTATGTGGAGGCAGCAGTCCTGGTAACAGAGCACAGAGGGACAGAAACAAAGAGAGCAAGAGCAGGACAGGGTAAGGAGAAAGGAGGCGGCAGTCACCGGGGCAAGAAGGGGCGACTGACAGGATCATAGATCATCTTTGGTACCTTTGACACCGCTCTGTTATTGTTATGAGCTCATTTGAGTAGCCGGGTGATTAGGGTCAGAAGCTAAACACTCAGAGACAGAGAGGGGACTGTTGAATTAATCTTTCATCTCAATGGTGAGATGAACAACATCAAGTTAAAACTTCGGAGGGACATCTGAGGTGATACTTACTGTAAGAGTAAAACACCAATCTTTTATTTGACAAAAGATGCTTTAAATGTTACGTGCTGTATAAACACAAGCAGCTAAACAGTCATTTTGCTGAAGTAAAGTAGACAACAGTGGGAACATTTTTCTTCAATCAGAACCAGTCTGAAGAATAATCCTTGACTGCTTACATTGACATTTCTGTTTCTAGATTACCAACTATTTGATTGATTTAAATCTGGTTTGATCATATGGAGGATTGAGAGGTAAAAAGAGTGATGTAAGGTGCTCAATGACTAAATCATGTCGACAATGTTGGTGGCCTGAAATGAATGTTTAAGATGACCAGGACTATAGCCTCCATACGCGTTGCGCACCACATAACTGCTAGTCTATCCGGCGCCTCTCCTTTCCCTGGTTAATATCAGTACAACTGAATATCATTGAGGTTTGGTCTACAGCTGCACACCTATTTGCATTTTCAGCATTATCATAATATACAGCATTGGCATTCACACATCTAATGTCTGTGCATCGCAATAAATCTGAACATGTTCTGAGTTAAACAAGGATTGCTTTCTCACCCAGCATGCATTTTTACCTGTCAGATGGAAGCTGTGTTATAATGGCAATGCCTTCACACCGTTTTAATTAGTCATATGAATCACAAGCTCGCTTTAGATTAATTGGTGCTAATGAAGTGGTAATAAAATATGTTGAGGTATTTTTGATTCAGGGGGGAAATTATGCAAACACAAGTACTGTGTAAAAAATCAAAACCAGCGGATTGACATAAACTGATAGATATATAATAAGCACTCTTTATTTTTTATGTATCACATTTATAGAGTTATCCAGATACCACACAATGTTATTGCACATTGAATATTTTTCTTCGTCATGCACGACTAGTTTGGAGTTGCTCACACATGCAACTGGATTTTGAAGACATCACTTTTGTTTCTTGGGAATTGTGGTTGTCCTTCTGCCACTATTTACTAAACGTCTTGATCAATGACTCCAAGCTATGCTTCACAGATTAGCCAAATGCTAAATAATTATTAGTTGCACATGTGCTCGGTAACAGCAGCTCTTTGTAGTGAGATGTGATTTGGGCTTTCAGTCTGTGAATGATGCTGTGACCTTTCAATCGCTGCTAGCGCATAATCATTCACAAACAACAATTATGTGCGCTAAGAGGAGCGAGGTGAGGAAGATAAGAAGAGAGAGTAGCGGATGAGAAAGAGGAGGAACAGGGGATCTTTTTTTTTTAGAAAGTAGAGGTGGAGGATTAGAGCAGAGAGTGTGAGATTTTCTGAACAGTACTGGAAGTTCAGCCAGGGGAGCGTGTATGAGCGGATTGGTTCAGAGAAGTATAAGAGGACGAGGAGAGGAAGAAGAGAGAATGTGGACTTCAGCTGGAGACGAAGAAGAAGCCTTAATCTGTTCATCTGTGACTCATCATTCTGCGCTGTGTGACTCAGAGTTAGAAGGATGTTTTATTAGAGAGGGCACAAAGAGCAATGTCAAACAAACAACAGGGATTCTTTTCTCTCAAACGTGATTTTTATGCTTTCCAGAGCAGTTACAATTTGTGGTATTTGCAGTAAGATTACAGAATGACTTTTTTTTGGGGAGCAGCAGATTGAGTTTTGCAGTCGTTACGATTATGCAAAATAATAAGTGGCAAAATTATAATTAGATATATTTTGCATTGGACAAATACTTACGCAGCTTTTGTGATCTTCCGAAGCATAACATTGAGTTTTTGTTTCTATTAGATGCCACGAAAAGAGCGAAGCACATTTTTTCTTGTACCACATGTGTGTATCGCTCGAGAATGAACAGTGAAAGATTGAATATCAGAAACTTCATGTGTTTCTGTCACAGAGCATTTTAAAAGGCTATAGTGTATTATGCTTTTATGTTAATGTTTCTCTCATTGGCAGGCCAGTGCACCCAAAATGGAGCTAATTATGTTTCTAAAGCAAAAAAAATTGCACATTTTAGATGTTGAAGTTTTTGTAACATTTTTCTTGTTTAACCTCTCTGAATCATCATCTTTCAGTGGCCTGAAATGTGTTAAGCAAGTGTGATATGCAGGCTCCATTTTTAAACTCTCACCAGCTACAATCTGTGAATACCTATGTGTTGAAAATATCTATTCTCACCTCAAGTCTTTTTTTTTCTTCTTTCTGATACATTTTTTAAAGACAACATCTGGTGTTTTCTCACTCAGGATCCCTCCCCCTATAAAGGAGGCCAGGCCAGTCATGATGCCTCCATCTTGATTTTTCCATCATTGTTGCCATGACAATCGTGCGCAGCGCGCCTGTCCCCTGAGAGACATGGAGAAAAAAAAAGAGAGAAGATGGAAAGACAGAGAAAAGGGGTCTTAAATGTAGAGGAAATGAATGTACAGGAATGAAATATGATAGAAACAGACGAAGACAAGATTAAAACAAAAATAAAAAAAGAGAGAGAGAGATGACTGGATAGGGGACTTTTTTTTTTTTAAGTAGAACAAGGACAAATGTTTGCAGGTTCTGCTCAACAGTAGAGTGCATTTTATTGAGCCTTATTGAGCCTCCACACGTGTATCTTCCCCCCCCCTGCCTCAATATGCCCATCATTAGCATATTCCTTTTTTATTCCTCCTCTTATTATAGTCATATTTTTCAGTCTACTGTAAAAGAAGCTAAGAAGCATCCTCCTCCACACTGATGCTCAGTGCATCCTTAGGTCACCAAGTAACTTACAGCGCTCGCTTTCACTATTCCAATTTGTTTACTTTCTGTCTCATTTGAAAGTTAATGGACACCGTCTTGGTAATTCTGGCTGAGGGTTGACTCAGTCATAGTGAAATCCACCCTTTAGAGCCACTGTTGCATCCTCCTTAATCAATTCAGTGTCTTTAAAACAGAGCAGCGTTCTCAAGCAGAGCTTTACTGTCATTCAGCAGCGTGAAAAATATCAGGATTATGGCTGCATGATGTAAATGCTTGTGTGTACCTGCATACATAAATGCTCACCTCCTTGCATACCTCTCCGTGCAGGCATTACTTCTTTATATAGCATGCATGAATTCATAGATGCTTCTACATGGTGGCGTGTGTGCAGGAACATGCCATTCCCATATTTCCTGCTCCGAGCCGCTGCCGCTCATAAATGTTACATTCAGCCAGATTCGATCAACTCGGAATTACACGTATACATCAGCGTCACAATGCGGGAGTAAGTTCAGCAGATTCAAAGACTGCAGCATGCGTGAAGATGTGTTCACACCAAGCAGCGTGTAAATCAGCTGGTCCAGCTGACACAGTGGATTAAAGTGGAGCTGAGGTCAGAACACGCCCGTTACTTGAATCTTTATTCCCCTTCAGCTCCAACCCAAAGTTACCAACCATATGGCCATAGTTAAACTCAATTTCAACATGCTTGATTTGAATTATGCCGACCTTGTTGCAAGTTTGAAGATTTTCAGAGGGTGTTTAAAGGTGAAAGGTTTTTATTGACAACCAACACGGTGTAATTTAGGGCTCTTCTAATACAACCTGCTGTTCGTAATGTCAAACACTTATCACTGACACATGACCTCATGCGTGTGCTTCCAGGGTAAGACACGGCTACACACATACATTCATCAGCATTTCAGCAGTTGAGATGTTCCACTTGGATCCCATAATACAAGGAACAGAGAGAGAGAGAGAGAGAGAGAGAGAGAGAGAGGTAAAATAGGGAGGATAAATTATGAATCATGTAGAGAGAGGGGCTTTGCAGCAACAGAGTTTTAACATTTAATGATTTTTTTGCCAATGCAGCAGAAAGAGGCTAAGATGGATGCTTGCATGTTGTTGCATGACTCTCCATTATACTTTCAACAGGGGTTTTTCCTCGCTTGGTATCAGGCGTTGCAGGCCAGAATATGGTTTGGAGAAAGATGCTGTAATGAATAAAAGGTGTGGCATTTATGTAAATGTGCTCAAACGTCATATTAAACATAGTAGAATGATGGTGCTGTATACAGAAAAAACTTGATTGCTATGGCAACGGCAACACATTTCCTCCCATTCCTGCTTTGTGTTGTTTGTGCATTTGTCTATTTTTGTCCCTGCGTTGTAGTAAACAGCGAGAAAAGATGCCTCAGGAAGGATTTATCTTGGAGGTAAACCATCAGATAGAGTCTAATGAGGCATGTGTTGATGCATTTGAGGATAAAAGAAACCTACATGACAAGTGTCTGAAACGTTAGGTTGTGATGGGTGTGAAAGGAAAGCTGTAGAGTGGGACTGTAGATTATTCCCGACACTGGTATGCTGTGAATCCTTTCCCCTGACGACAGGCTACGAGTATTAATATTTCATTAGCACAAATGAGATTGATCTTCTCGTTGACTCTCTACAGTGTGTTAACTGGAATATAAGAGAGAGAGAGAGAGAGAGGAGAGAAAGGGAGATCAAGTCATGGTGCACGGAAGAAGAAGAAGAAGACGAAGAAGACGAAGAAGAAGAGGAGGGGGAGGGAACAAGAAAAAAAGGCAAAGGGAGAAGATCAGGTTGTCTGTGTGAGCCTTGAGCAAAGCAGAGGAGCAGAGAGGAGTGGAAACAGCTCTGTAGATACTCAAGAGGACGTGCATAGTGAGGCAGAAGCTCAGACTTTTCCTTTTGATATGATGCTCAGGCTGCTGAGCTTCTCAGAGGTTGAGATTCCGGTGGAGACAGCTGGGAGGGAGGGGAGGGGGTGTGTAGATGTTTGGTTGGGACCTGTAGCTCTGACCAGCAGTCCGGTGCTTCTGCAGCAGCATCCTGTCTAATGCAGATAGATCTGCTGCTCCTCTTCTGATAGCTCGGGTGAGAGCGCTGAGGGGGAGGAGATCAGTTGGATTAGCGCGCTGCCTAGCGCAGTGTGTTGCTCTGAGAGGGGAAGCAACAGAGAGGAGGAGGTGGAGGAGGAGAGAGAGCGAGAGAGAGAGAGAGAGAGAGTCGGGCTAGTTTAAGCTTTGCTCTGCAGCGGGAACCAGGGTCTTCAAGTCCGTCCTGGGGAGTTTTTTTTTTTTTTTTTTTTTAACAGAGGGGACCAGGGTAGAGCACAGCAGGTCATTAATGCTCTCTCTTTCTCTCTGCCGATGTTTTGCAGGCGTGGTGCAAGCCAAGAGGAGTCCAAAGCTGGTGGTGAGTACTATGATCTTCAGATTCTTTTGTGTGTGTGTGTGTGTGTGTGTGTGTGTGTGTGTGTGTGTGTGTGTGTGTGTTTGTGTGTGTTTGTGTATGTGTGTGTGTGTGTGTGTGTGTGTGTGTGTGTGTGTGTGTGTGTGTGTGTGTGTGTGTGTGTGTGTGTGTGTGTGTGTGTGTGTGTGTGTGTGTGTGTGTGTGCATATTAAATCTAGAGAGTGGAGGAAGGAGCGCTATTTAAAGAACAAAAGTCGTGAAGATGTGATATCCAACTCTTGCGCTCCTGTTCTGCATCCAGAGCTGTTGTCATCTTTCCTCTTTAGTTCTATTCTGTCTGTCACTTCCACTTCTTTCTTCTATTGTTTCCCGCCTCTGTGTTGTCATTTCTTCTTGTCTCAAACGCTCTTTCATTCTCTTACCACGCTGCCATCGTGTGACCGATTAAGCTGAGCAGTGTAACAGTGACCAGCTGTCAGGAGGGGGCACACAGCCTCAGCCTTGACGGGAGATGGGAGAGAGGTATTAAAGCAAGGATGGAACAAAAAAAAAAAAAAAAAAAAAAAACAGGATTTGGACGAGGGGAGAAGGAATACCAGGGCAGAGATAGTTTGTCCCATGTACAGTGAATCACTCCGAGAGCCTGTGGATACAGAGGACGCACTGAGGCTAACAGACAGGGCGAAGAGGGCAATGACGACACAGTGAGCTGGATACAAAGCAGAGGGAGAGAGTTGGGGAAGCTGGAGGAGAGATTGCAACAGATTGCAATGTGACTTGTTCTTGTGACAGATAAGAGAGGATGGGGAGAAGGGCAGAAAGAGCGTTGAGGAGAGTGAGGGTCTCTTAAGGGACAGTGCAGTAATTCAGGAGTTTAAAGAGCAAATGCCTCCTCATTTTTACGACTCATCTCAACCTGAAAAAAAATCAATACACGCTCAGAAGAGAGGCCGGTGCGGCTTTAAATTAGTCACCCTAATTCACCCCCTGAGAGAAACTGAGTTTGAGTACATTTCCTGCAAGGTCAGTGAAGGGTCCCAAACCTTCAGTAGGAAAAACCACTTAAAGCCTTCCCCACATTTAGTTGAATGTAAGTATTAGGATTATTCTAGAATGGTATCAGTCAGGGCTTTGGGTGTGTTACTATACAGGTCACATGGCATGGTGATGGAGGATGGGTGGGCACTTTAAGGGGGTCGATTTGTACCAATGGTGGCACTGCCTGTGTGTCACTTTGGATAAGCTTTTCATCCAGAAAAAGCTGGCTTCCCCCCCTCTGTGTGATGACAGTGAAATGTCACGCTGCATGGGACTTCTTGTCAGCCCACAAGAACCATTTTGCCCCCAGTTCAGAGGCAAAATAAATGCTCACAGTAAACTCCCATATGCAAAAGAGGCTGTGCTGTCTCAACCCATTAGGCAAGTCTCTGGTGATCAAATGAGAAGTCAATTTTGCATGGCTGTTGTCCTCATTAAGAAGCATTACTGGAATATTTGACCGCTCATCTTGTACAGTGTGATGAATGAGACACTGGGAGAACACTCTGTGTCCCCTCCACCAGCTCACGGGCTGATTTATTATTCATATCGGATAAAACTAAAGGATGGAGTTGTCATTTAGGCGTCAGTAATTGCATTTTCTCAGGGAGGCTCATATCTCACAAAGCTTAGAAGGGTTTTGTTACATGCATCTGAAAATTACAAGATGCTAATATGTTTATTCTCTGGTTGCAAAATCACCTTTAAAAGATTGAAGAATAAATGGTGCCTTGAAGCTCAATAACATCACAACAAAATGCGGTCACACCATAAACAACACTGTGTTGAAAAGAGAAGGAGCTTTGTTGTAAGGGGGTGAAACCTGACACGAGTAATATAATGAGCTACATGATCCAGGAAGTTGAGTTTCAATAACCGATCTTTACACTTCAATTCTTATCAGGCTTTACAGTATTTTCAAAGGATTTTAAAACGGTTATTAATCTTTCATAGTGGCGATCATGAGTTAACTTTACAAAGTGATCTATTGCAAATTAGCCCTCGTTGATTCCACTTCAAACAACATAGCAGTTTGTCCCAGTGGCGCGTTACATTGCTGCCAGAAATGGAGCCTTGTTCAACCTCTGAACCCAATTTGTCAGGGCTTCTGGTGTAGCCAGCTGTTATTAATAAAGGACATGATAAGCATTTGGTCTAAATAGCAGCTTTAGCAGCAACCAGAGTTTATTTTAAAAAACAACATAAAAGAGAAGATTGTTAGCAGCATTTGCATGCATATACATGTTCACATTGATTAAAGCCAAAATGCCAAAATTAGATTACTGCTGATGGGTAACAGAATTGCATCATGGAGGATTGCTTTCCATTTCTATCCTCTAAACACTATTTGTTTGAACACAGCCAAAGCCTGCAACAGTAGATCTTTTCAACAGTCACCAGACCAGTATCATTCAAATGATGTTGGGAACCAGAGAGCAGTAGATGGTGTGAGCATAGCCCTATGTTGGTGACTATCTTTGCATCCTTGTAGAAAAGCCGATTACTTCAGGCAATATTCAGTTAACTAAGTAGCGACACAATACTTAAAGCCTCTAAACCACCCACCGGGATTCTTTTTGTTGGTGAGATTTTGCAATTCACAATTATCTTTCATGCCAAATTTTACAAATTCCTGCTTGATTGGAACCTGCACAGGTTTCCATTCATGGGACCCATTGCAATAAACAAAGGATCATTGGAATCATACATTTCTGTCCGCCTTTGTTTGGCAACCATGGAAACCAAGTCAATTCACCCACTCCATTACTGCTGCAATGTCTAAAAAAGATGACCTTGGGTGCTTTTTCTCACTTTGTCCTTCATCAAACACTTTTCTCATATCTCTTCCACCCTATATCTAGCGCTTCTGACTCACTTATCACTCTCACATTTCTCTCCTCTCACTCTCCTCTGCCTCCTTCTTCGACGTATATCCACCCCCAATCGTTTAAAAATGTACACCTCTCACCGACTCTTTATTTTCTGTACATCCAGCACCAGTTAGAGAGGAAAGACAGCCAGAGCAGCTCCCAGCACAGTGTGTGCAGCCATCGCAGCACCCACGCTGATTCTCCCAGCCACCCATCCTCTGCCATGCCCAGCGAGGCTGTGGCTCCTACTCCTGCTGCACCTACCCAGCCTCTGCCTGGCCTGCCCCCTCTGGACCCCGCAGATGGCACCCTCACCCTCCAAAAGAAGCCGGACCCCTTTAAGATCTGGGCGCAGTCCAGGAGCATGTACGAGAGCCGATGTGAGTAGAATTCTGTTATACGTTATTAAAGGAATTTGGTCGTTTTGAAGGCTTCAATAGTTTGTCCTCCAGTGATATTAAGAACCCTTCAACCTTCTGTTAATGTGAAAAGGCCTGGATATGTTCTGCAGCCGGAGACGTGAAACGGCTTGAAACATTTAAGAGAAAAATATTCCTAATTATGGAATAGCTTGCTTATAGATCTGAGGCTGCTGTAACTTAGTTTTAAATATGCATTTATTTAGTGATTTACAGGAGTTTTATGGGCCTGGTCATTTTTTTGTATGACAAATATATAATGCTGAGGTGAGCCAACTACCTTCATACTGTAGCTTCACAAACAAACACATTTTGTATTACTATTCTTTTCTCACCCTTAGATTAAAGATTAAAAAACACAATAGCATAAATGTCAACAGTTACTTTAAATAACCTTGGGCTCTTTCCTTGTCATGGTAATTTGTACTTTTCAATATTATCAAATCTCTTGTTATTTCTTCCATTTTTTTCTATAAAATATTTAGTAGAAATCCCTTCGGTTTAATTGCCATTTTAACAGTTCTATTTCATGATTTTAGCATAAGACAATAAAGAAATGGAAAATTATGATGGAAATTTTTGATTTAAAAAAAATTCTAAATGATATAAATTTTGACAAACTTTCATGATTGCAACCTTGCGTCTGGATTGTAAACAACCCTTTGATGCTAGTGAAATAAGAAAAAGGTTTTTCTTATTGCTGTACAATAAGATGTTGTACTTCTTTTGATGTTATAAACCTCAGTGCACTGAAGAAATGCTAATCCTAAAAAACAACAGCTTACCTATAAATTAGGGTGAGCTACATTGGCATTACTTGAGCGACCGTGCCATTCTGCGGATTTCTGACAAGAAACTGATTCAGTTGTATCATGTAATCAGTACGTAATTGTATTTCGTCAATTAGGGTGAAGTAACATAAAGTAAAAGATCCACAGATGACAATACAATGTGATAACCACAGAGCAGATCTGACCAATGTTTGCATCTGTAAAGACCTGTTGGCTAAGCAGTTGGGTGTTGACTGAGTCACAACTGATGGTGACAAAAGGTGCAGTTTGGCTAATGCCCCGTTAAAAAGGGGAAAAAACAAGAGTATTCAAAATCCAAACTGGAAAGCACACTATCCCTCTGTAAGACTCCTCAGTATCATTTGCACTCATGGCCCTTTTCTTGCATTATTCATGGGGAAACACTGTAAGGGTGTCAAACCGCTTATTTCTTGTTTCTCATAGAATAGAGCTGCAGAGAGAGGAGAATGATCCTCCAAAATAACAGTTTCACTCGCTTCTTCTGACCGATCAACATCTTTCAGACCTCCTGTTCTTGTACTGGAGATGATATTTAAAGGGTGAAGCGGTCTGCGTGCTGTGCAATAAACACAGATGTTGTAAAAGACTGTTTTGGGATTGTAGATCTGTGATGTCTACATCAGGTTTACTGTGTGTGTGCTGCAACCCAGACCTGAATCCGACGTGTGTTGCAGTGTTGGTTAATAATCACGGCTGCCTGTAGAATCTAGGACTGCTGCTGATTAAATATTAAGTGAGCCCGGAGAGGGCTGCTTTAAGCTGCAGCTGATTGGTATATCTGTTTGATAACCCCTGAGCTGCAGCTCCTTTTTAAGTCTATGGTGGGGGGGGGGGGGAGACACACGGATACAAGAAAAAGGCGAAGCAATGACAAAAAGGCCTATATAATTTATCATATGTATTCATGTCCACACAAAAGAGCACACTGTTGAATTTGCAAGTTGGAGATTCCATGCCTCCACTAAGTGCACTTAAAAAGGAATATTTCACAGGCTGGATAGCATTGAAATGAGAGAATTTGGAAAATTCGCTTCCTAACACTTTTTCCTTTAACCTTTATTTAACCAGGAAAGAAGCTCGTTGAGATTAAAAATCTATTTTTCAAGAGTTTCCTGGCCAAGACAGGCAGCAGCACAATTAACAGAGTTTCACACAGACAACGAGCAGCCAAGCATACAAATACAAAATACATGATTAGACATTAAAAGACACAAATAACAAATCCGAACAGCGAAGTCACCTGAATATTTAAATCAAACACGTTGTTAACTTAACTGTTAGGATGCACTCACACTAGGCAATCCAGCACTGTTGTAGGAGGCGGGCTTTGGCACGGTAAGATTTCTAATGAACGAGCACAAGTACAGAAAAACAACATGGACATGACAAATAATCTTTGCCATCTTGCATTATCAAGAAATCCAGGATTGTAGGAGGGCTGCATCTGAACAAAACGACTCAAGATGAGCCGCAAAGTCAGTAAAGTTGCCGTCATGTTCTCCATTGTAAGACCAGAGGAAATTCAATAGAGCAGTGCAAGTGCAGGGGACTGGGGAGGGGTGACAATCGTGCATCAGTACGGTAGGGGCAACTTGGCCTAGTTTGAGTGTGCCCTGTTGCTGTAATGACGACTGTATAGACATATGCCAGTGTAATGTTAAGTAAAAGTCTTGTCACAGCAGTTTCATTCACACTAGAGGGAACCTGAAGAGTTAAGGCTAATCGGTTTGCTGCTGTCCTTGCGAGGCAGCCGTGTAGACAGCAGGCATGGTCTGCGCCTCCTGTGTGGACCAGCCCTGCGGGTTGAACAGAATGACGCCAAATGGCCCATGTCCTCCTCCGCAATCTGCTCTGACCAAGCCAAGATGCTTATGTAGGGGAACGTGTGTATCTTTTGAGAGGGGTTTAACAGGTGAACAGTTTGTGTAGGGGAAGTTCGGTTTAAAATGGGGGATAAAAATAGGCCAAAGGAGTAACTTTTCAGACTGCAAGTGCGAGGGTCTGATGAGGTCACAGCATGAGGTTCTGCAGACTACGAGGGAGAACAAGAAGCCAATCTGCTATAAAAAAAATAAAAAAAACAGGACTGAGATGAGGGAAAGAGTAACTCCTGATTCTGCTCACTTTCATTTTGACACAAATTGAAAAACCATCACAGTTTTGATCCTCCATTACACTACTGGCTTTAGGTTTGTGATAAGGAGGCAAATAACTTGTTGATTCAAACAACGAGCATTCAGTGATTTACCTGCAAAGATGCTGAACAGTCTGATGACAGAAGCATGCACGTCTTTGGCAGATTGGATGGTTGTTCTCCATTGAGTTCTCTTAATGTTTGTCTTGTGTGTTTCAGTGCCAGATTGCCAGGAGCAGGACATTTTCCTTTGGCGGAAGGATACAGGCTTCGGCTTCCGTATCCTGGGAGGAAATGAGCCTGGGGAGCCTGTAAGTATCCCTCCACCACTGAATACCATCAACAGTTTATCACAACAGCGGCATTGAAAACTCATCAATGCATGCGCATTCATAAAGCCCATCTATACTGATGCTGATTTTAAATTTTGGGAGAGTTTTGTCCTTGTTTCTTTGTATGGTTCCAACTTTTAAGAGCTTCTCTGACTTTCTGCTTTGCTATTCAGTTTTCCTTTGAACAAGAGAAGCAGAAAGTCTTACCACATCATTCCGACTCTAATCGGAGCTGTTGCTCTCCGGAGGATCATATAGACAGCTTGTTAAGAGAAGCAAAGGCCTTACCCACAATCCCTCTGGTTGTGTGCCATATTTTGGTCTTAAAAGGGGGGGGAGCAAGAATGAGACTGTGAGGCAGAGATTGAGGAAAAGAGGGAAATAAAATGGCAGCAAGCTTCAGGACTGCACCCAAAGGGGTTACTACTTGTTGTTTGTGCCAAAAGAGCTGGGTGGTTGTTGTGCACATGTTTCTGTCAGGAGATGTGTGTAGAGACTCCCACACAATGCCTAAAGCATGCATGCCTCTATGTGGTCCCAATAGGCTGGGTTGGCCTTCATGGTTTCTCCCAATGTCGACCATGAAAACCTTCAAGTAATGAAACAGTAGACTCTGAACGTCACTGTGTTTTAATAATGCATTTTAAATCAGAGTTAAGTCACAAAGAGTCAGTGAGCTCTCTAATGTCTGCTGCTTTAATTTACTGCAGTCTAAAGACTCTTAATCATCCATTACACCGCCTCATAAAGCTTCTGTATTCACATCAATGTGAGACGATACAATAACTTTTCACTCCAGTCAGTAATCCCTCAGTAATCTGCCGTGCCATTCATTTTTATTTCAGACCAAAGGCTACATTACTTCAGCAAAGGAAGATATTTAAAGCACGTTTTCTGAATGAATCAATGTGAAGACAAATATCTTCATACAGACCAAGCTCGCCATTGTCACATGAGACAGATGATGAAATAAAACAGAATATGGTAGAGTATGCGATGTTCACTCTTTGAAGCCGACTTGCAAAAGTTTTAGGTCAGATTTAATGCTGCATTTAGAGTCTTGCTAAAACGACCACTATGGATGCGTGTTAGCCATATTTTTATGACCAAAACATGGCCCCCTCCATGCTTTGTTGTGATTTTTTAATGTATAAAAGTACATGTTTTGTGTTATAACCATTATTCACAATGGCACTAACCATTTTTCTTGCTTTTGGAAAATTAGAAGAAATTTCTTTATTTAACTGTGGACTCTTGAACTGCATAATTAAAAAAAATTTTTACATGTAGAGATAGAGTTTAAGTCATTGTTTGTGCATGTTTTTTTTCCAGATCTACATCGGGCACATTGTGAAGTACGGGGCAGCAGATGAGGACGGGCGCCTGCGGTCGGGTGATGAGCTCATCTGTGTGGACGGCACAGCGGTGGTGGGCAAGTCTCACCAGCTGGTGGTGCAACTGATGCAGCAGGCTGCCAAACAGGGCCACGTTAACCTCACAGTCAGACGCAAGAGCCCTGGATACGGAGGTGACGGGAGTTTGATTGAAAACATGTGAACATGTGTCTACTGTATACATGTGTAATGTTGCATGCATGCTATGCAAAGAAAAGCTGGCACGTGAATACCTCAAAATGTTCTAAAGTTTTAAAGTAATCTATGGAAAATGCTATTCTAACCAGTTTGTTCCCTTGCTCCGTCCTTAGTGTCGAAAGGGGAAGGTGATGTCCCCCCGTCACCGGCATCCTCACACCACAGCAGCACCCAGGCACCCAGCCTGACTGAGGGAAAGCGAACCCCTCAGGGGAGCCAGAACTCTCTCAACACCGTCAGCTCTGGAAGCGGCTCAACCAGTGGCATAGGCAGCGGGGGCGGAGGAGGCAGCGGGAGCGCGGTGGTGCCTGCCTCCCTGCAGCCGTACGACGTGGAGATTCAGCGCGGAGAGAACGAGGGCTTTGGATTCGTCATCGTGTCATCCGTTTCACGGCCTGACGCTGGCACAACTTTCGGTAAGTAAGGCAGAAGGAGCCAGAGACAAATGAGATTGACCGGGACGTCTATTCAGTTTGACAGGAGAATTCATTCTTTTTTTTTTATAAATGCTGATTCTGTTTGACTGTAATGGGATGCAATTGAGACTTTAATCTGACTTACATGACAAGTGTTTCTCAGAGGATTTTTTTACTTCTACTTTTAATTTACTCTGTGATTAGGAGCAGCAGCAAAAATCCAAACAGAACAAAGTTTAGATCCAAAACAATATTATTCAAAGGTTATTATATATGGCACTGTGCTCAACTGTCCACTGTCTAGTCTCTCCAATAAAGACCCAAAAAGCCCCCCCCCCCCCCACCTGAAAAAAATTCTGTTGTATTTAAACCTTTTTAAGACCAACAGATAACTTAAAGAATTCTTCCTTAAAAAGCAACACCCATTCACCCATTCTTTTTTCCCAGCTAAGAGGAACATCTACTGAAAGAATACGTGAAACAATGAATAAATTGACTGATGCCATCTCCTGGCAGAATACTAATATTTTTACAGTCACTCCTCCCTAAAGATCCCAGCATTTAACAGGGGTTCCCATAATGCCACGGGCCGAGGTCACACACATTCTATCATGAGCGGAGGGATTAAAAAAACGTTCCTCATGTGCGCCTTTCCTCGGGACCTGGCTTGGCTGCAGCTTTATCACCAACACCATCATCGCAGATTCATGCCTCACAGCTGCCCTCACCGATTCATTCAGCGCATAACTGAAGTCTACTTAGCACACTGCAAAGCTGTCTGTACCACTTACCTATCATGGCAAAACAGCAGAATTGTATGCATTAGAGTTGCCCAGGCATTGATGAGGAATTGTAGATGTCCTCCTCAAACAAATTTGGTATTAACCTCAGAGTGATGAATATCCAACAGCAATGTCACGCCAAGGACTCTTGTATAGTCAGTCATTATGATGATATACTTTGGTGTGTCACAAGCAAAACACCAGGATGGATGAGATAGTAGCCAAACTGGCTGCCCGGGGAATATTTCATTGATCCCATGGGCTAATGGTTTGGCTCTGCAAAATTGCAAGGCAAGAATTAATAACTTATTTATGGTGACACCAGCGACGGTGCTTGTCAACAACCTTGTCAAAAATTCTTCTAATCTTTTGAGGTTTCTGTTTTTTGCTGCTGCCGCCTTGTTTCTTCTCTGCTCCGCTCCGCCACTTTCCCTCTTGGGACGATGAGATGAATGGACTTTGTCGTTTTCATGTGCTGATCTGAGATCTAGCTTTAGCATCCTGCGCTAGCACTCCTAATAGATTCCAACCATGTGGGACATGACAGAGGAAAAGGTTTTACAAAAAAAAAAAAACAAGATAAAGCTCTGTCTTAGGATTTTACAAGGAGTGCTAGTTATTTGTCAGTTCAGGGAAGAACAAAGCAGATTCAGCGGATTCAATCTCCCATACATCATGGACACATAAACCATTTTTCACCAGCCCATCAGGCCCCATCCCCCCTCTTATCCCCTCCTCCCGCAATGACCTGGCGTTGGCAATGTGCTTAACAGATTGAATATTAAATCCACAGTGTTTGCCACACCCTGAAATGTCCCACATTTCACATTATTTAGATAGAGTGACAGGATACAAGTGCATTTTTCAATCAAGACAGAGGGAGGGTGATGTAATAAATATAAATGTTGCAAAAATGCCTGATAAAAGGGGGAGTGTTCAGCAGGGAGGAGCAGAGATAAATGGAGTGAGATGGAGGAGGACTTGGAGATCCCCTGGGTCTGTTCAGAGCTTCCCGTGTCAAGGAGTCGTGCAGTATTGAGTTCTGTCACTCAGGTGCAGATTGGATTTCTTGCCATCCTCTCATTGATCACATGACTAGTGCTATATACAGAATATAGGCTGCACATATTTCCTCAGCGTGCTGCTCTTAAGGAATCCTGGTCATTTTATGAGCACGTCAGCATTCCACATGTCAGTTACATCAGTGATTGTGTGCTCAGTGATCCTGTGTAGAGAGGGAGGCGTTCTCATGATGCTGTGAACAGTGTATTGACAGGCTGTCAAGCATCAGCCACAGTGGGTGTTGAGCACTGGCTTATGAGTCACAGGCCATTGATTATTACGTCAGATGATGGGGGCTGGGAAAGATTCTGCTTTTTCCCACGGAGCCCATGAGTTTTGTTTTTTGACATCATACAGTTTACCCAATTACTTTTTTTACAGTATTATTTGCATGTGCACTGATTGCAAAATGTGATATGTGGATGTTATTTATGAAGGTGCAACTTAATCTTCTGTAAATTAATTGGGATGTGGTTATTTGAATAATCAACCTTTCTTTGCATATCTCACTCTCTCTCTCTCTCTCTCCCTCTCTCTGTTTTTCCCTTCTTATCAAAATATAAAATCAATTCAAACCAATCACCTCAATCAATCAAATCATCATCACACATTTTCCTGCACCCCAAAAAATACATGCAAACAAACCTTTTTGCTAACACAAAAGCTGGAAATGCCTGTGTGGCCATGCCCCACAAAATAGGACGCATCATCGAGGGCAGCCCAGCAGACCGGTGTGGAAAGCTGAAAGTGGGGGACCGAATATTGGCTGTAAACTGCTGCTCCATCACCAACAAGTCGCACTCGGACATTGTCAACCTGATCAAGGAGGCCGGGAATACAGTCTCGCTCAGGATCATCCCGGGTGATGGTAAGACTTGTTGTTTTTTTTGCTCCCAGCCTCACATGGCTGTTCCATAATGCATTATGATGTGACTTATTCATGGGTGTTGTGGGAAGGAAAGGGCACCGCTGCTTTTCACAGGCAAGAGCACTTTTCATCAGGGTGTGAACCCTGGTGTCTCAGAGAGTGAGTCACAGAGTAGGAGGAAGGTGAAGTCGCCCCCAGAAACTACACTTGCGATTTTACTATTCTCTTCTCTCTTTTTCTTCTTCTTGTTTATTTTCTTCGCCAGATTTCTTACCATTTTGAATATCTTGTCTGTTGCTTACAGATGAAAAAACACTGCTCACAAATCAAGCACTTCCATTCGGTTTTAATCTCCTCGGCTTAGCTAAGGGAAGGAAATGAAAGTGCTTTATGTTGCTGCACCAGCAGTTTGCAACCTAAAGCCTCAAATGTTGGGTAAAAGATTTCAAGCTCTGTAACAAGGGTGCTTGCTACCGGCTTAGCTACAGGTCCACCAACAAAAACACTGAGCAAACTACCACTCTGATGCCCTCCATAGAGACAGCACGGCTGCCTAAATTAAGACTGGATGTGGAAGGAAACCTCCACACATCCACTAACTCATGAGTTTGTTTGTGATCATGCCAGTTGCAAGGCAAAAAAAAACATGAACCTGCCCTGTTGTGTTCCACCCTTTTCAGATTTTAAATAATATGGGTATTTGTGGGTATGAAAAGTTGCTCACCTCAATAAGATAAAGAGGTGGCCTTGAGGAAGTCAAACTTGAGTCAGGCTGATGATCTTGCGTGCATTATACATGCTGCAGTATTCTTGTTAGTGAAACCAAAGAAGGGCAAGAAGACAGTTGTTTTCTTTGCCTTCCAGAAAAGCAGATAAAAAAAACTGATGCAAGCCACCAGTTTTTTTCTTCTTTACTGCTGTTTTTTTCATTCGTGCAGTTGGGGCCGGTGTTGTGTATGATCAAATGGCAAATGACAACATCACAGGCAGTTAGCATCAGGTTGAATAGAGTAGCCTGTGGGCGGTATAGTGGACTCTTCTGGACAGTAACATTTTGTTCTCTGCAGAGGCAATTGATGTTTTTTTGTTTTGTTGAGTCTTTTTCTGATTATTTTCTTTTGTTTTGTTTTTCCAGAATCTTCCAATGCTTCTCTGCTAACCAATGCTGAGAAGATAGCTACCATCACCACCACTCACACACCTCAACAGACCACAGAGTCCCGGTATGTGAAAATGCATCTTTGTATAAAAACACATGAATACTAATGTCTTTATAGAACTTATTCTTTAATGCAGCTCAATGTAAATTCATATGGTTCTTTGTTTTTAAAGGAATAACTCAAAGTCGAAAGGAGCTCCTCCTCCTCCACCCACACAAAGTCAGACGTCACAGGTAAGAATAGTAGTTTTCACTTCAGAAATGATCATCTCGGTTTGACATGAGATTTCATCTAATAGTCACACAACATGACAGATTAGTAGAACACCAAACAGAGTAAATGTACTTCAAAGAGAATAAAGATTGAAATCCATAGGGGAGTTGGGCCATATTTCAGAGAAAAAAATATATATGATAAAACTTAAAATACTATTAGACATTTCCTAGCTAACATTATGGTTGCTAGGATGTTTGTTCCATGCTAACATTAGAGAAAGACACCTTGTTTCTGTATCAGGTAACATTGCCAACCAGTGATATTAGCTTTTAGTCTCGTCCTAGCTACTAGAAATTGTTTCTTGTGAAGCCTTTTGGCTTACTTATTCAATAGAAGTGTCTGTTGTTTAGTCGAATTAATTCCCATAAAACCCCATTTGAATTTACCTCCAACTTTTATACTGAAGTTCTACAGTAGCTCTGAAATCTGACCTTTAACTGAGTGTTTTTTGGTGATGAATAAAGTTTTTGTTCTGTAACTGTCAGAAAATGAAGTGATTTTGTGAGATACAATTTTTCTGTTTGGAAAGAGCTTTTGATGAGTAAGGTAGGTTTGGGTCCAGCCCTTGGGATGCCCTTGCTTAGTGATCTGCATCCTCCTCACAGGCTCCTGTGGCATTAATTATTCATGCATTGTAGAGTATTATACTGCCATTGACATTTTGTGAGTTTGCGAGACATGGCTTGATTAGCCCTGAAGTTTGGACTCACCTATTGACACCATTGAGGACCATGGATTAGTCACTCCTTCCCTCTGGTATTTCTGTAACTTTCCTCTTGTTTCCTTTTTGGTTTCATAGGATGCCGAGTTCTACTCTGTGGACCTGGAGCGGGACAGCAAAGGGTTTGGCTTTAGTCTGAGAGGAGGACGGGAGTACAACATGGACCTATATGTGTTAAGACTAGCGGAGGATGGGGCTGCGGTCAGAAATGGAAAGATGAGGGTAAGAAACCTTTTTAAAGCTGAATTTCCATATACATGGTTTATATTTCTCCTGTTTTGTTCTGCTACACATCTTTGTACTCTAAAAATCCTTGTTGTGAATATTAAATAAAATGCGACCATCATTTACCATTTATGTGGTCTTTGTTTTTAGGTTGGAGATGAGATTCTGGAGATTAATGGCGAGAGCACAAAGAACATGAAGCATTCACGTGCCATCGAACTGATCAAGAATGGTGGTCGGAGGGCGCGGCTCGTACTCAAACGGGGAGATGGATCTGTACCTGAATATGGTAGGTTAACATGATGCAAGGTTTTTCTCCTTTTCCTGTTAATAACATTGCTGCAGCAGTAAACACAGCCAACGAGAAAAAAAAAAAGCATCTTATCTGCTTAACGCAGAGCGGGGACATTTTTAGGATTGATTTTTAGGAATTTATCACAATAAATATAGTGCAGAAATACACTTTTTGATCCATGACTTAAAAGCAACCTGTCATAGCTTCACAAATGGATCTGAGTAGAATTGTTTGCCACAAAAGCCTTTTCATTTTCACAAAGTATCTGTACCACCGAGGTTTTACAGCTTGAATAATATTTCTTCCAAGCGGTAAGCTCTGCTGATGGATGATCCCTCGCACAGTCATATTGTTGTATTTCACAGTATTGTTCTCTGGTTTTTCTCAAGTTTAATCTTCTGACACCTTCTCCCCTTTCTGAGGTGTTGTTTTGATGCTGCTTGAAATAAAAATAAAAAAAAGATCAAATTGAAATCCTTCTTTCGCTCTATTGAGATGCAGTGTAAAACAGCCTCTTGTCTGTTTTATTTGTTTTCTTCTCTCTTTTCCTTCTTCTTTCTCTCTAATTGTCTCTTGTTGCTGGGCTCTTCCTCCTCTCTCCAGCGATGATGGCTCCTCATCTCGCTGTTGGTACTATGAGGAATGACAAGATGGGAGAGCCCTGTTTCTACCTAATGGGCCAAAATCAGACCACGGTTTGTAGCCAAAAGTCTGTCCCAATCCACGCTCCCGCTCATATTTTCCTTTGAATTTTATCCACCTTTCCTTTCAGCTCATCCCTACCTGAATCCTGTTTTGTTTGTGTTATTGCACAGGTGTGTGTACATAGTGTGCATGCTTAATGTCTTGTCATGCCTGAATTAAATTATTGAATTAAACTTCTGTGAAACTGTACACATGCAAACCTTCCCCCTCCACCAGCTTCACACCAGATATTCTTATTGGGATCTATTTAATGCCTTTGCTTATCACATACTGCTGCCATAGCAACCTGTCTCTTATTTGGCAGACCAGCAGAAAAAAACACTTTCTTTTATTTTATTCATTTATTATTAATTTTGCTTTTGGCTTGTTTCTTCCAATGATGCACATTGAGCTGTTCACCATTTTGCTCTGAATGATTTCCTAGGTCTTCTGTGCTGTGACGTTGGTAACCCCTGCCCTAAACTCGCCAATGTGTTGTACCTGCTGTTGTTGCTGACATTACCTTGTGTCTCAACCCACAGCCCCATAGAGAAAAGACGTTGAAGTGTTCATTCACTTCAATGCATTTTTGTGATAGATATTTAAACAGAATGTTACAAAATAAGCCTGATTGTTTTTGGGACATACTAGCATATAAAAGGGCTGTTGTATGCATGGTTTCCATAAATCTCTGCATTGACTTTCTGTCATGTCAATGCAAGAGCTCACATGACAAGAAAAGTCATGTCTGCTTAACACAGTAAACGGCATGTCACTGATGTCAAAGTATTCATCAACTCACTTCTTGGTAAGGTGTGTCAACAAGCTTCTCCTCCTTTCTCCCATTCTGCAGACGGCAGCAGTGACGGGAACCCTTCCACACCCGGGGCACAAAACACTCCGGAAGTGAGAACGCTGCCACCAAACAGCAGATATCACACCTCATTGGAGTCCAGTTATCCACCAGACCTTCACAAACCATCACGCCAGGAGGAGGCTGTGCGTGGCCGAGACGGGGACAGGAACAGGGACAGGGCTGGGTCAGAGCAAATGGACTATCAAGGCCGGCAATTTAACCCCCACCATCATCACACCTGGAATAACAATCATAGTCAAAGTACCCCCAGTCAGCAGTCTCCAGAGACCAACAGCAGCAGTGGCAACAAGAAGAGCCGAGGCCGCAAAGTAAAGAAGTCAGAGTCCGAGAGTGGCATTTCTAAACTCCTTAAGACTCTGAGGAAAGACAGCTCGGGGAAAAAGGCTGCAGCTGCTGAGAAGCAGAGAGGGCGAGAACTCTCAGGCAGCAGTTCCACTTTGGACGGGAGGTCTCGTCAGCAGCGCCGTGGCTCTCTTGACCGCTCACCTACCCGCAAGCGTGCCTCATCTCCTGACCGTCGTCGGGCCAAATCGATGGACCGCAGGGCAGAGCGTGCCCAACGGGATCGCACACCTGAAAGGGAGTACGATGATGGAGGGTTCCTTGCAGTCACCCCTGAGCGCAAGTTCTACGATCGGAGGCTCCTCAAGGACTCACAGATGGCCGGGCTAGTCAGGGAGGCTTCAACCCCTGAGCGCGCCAACAACAACGGGGATTCCCTCTCTCTTTCCAGGGGCCGTACATATGAAAGAGCCACAAAGAACGGCAACCTCTTTAGAGACTCTTCTTCAGAGAGGAGGGAAGAGGGATATCAGATGAACGGGACGCCGGAGAGACGATACAGAATGGAGCGGGACTCTTCCCCTGACAGCAACTACAGCCGGGACGAGCTGAACTATGCAGCAGCACCCAGACTGAAGGACTACTACAGCATGATGAAGAACAATGCTGCACACAACAACGCTGCCTACAACAACACAGGCCATAACAATAACGCTGTCGGCCACAGCCCGAACCAGCTCCCTGAGCCCAAGAGACGGCTGTACAAAGAAAGCCCCAAAGACCTCAGCATCTAGAGCAGAGCCGAGATCCCCCTAGCCACTCTCTCCTCTATCTGTGCAAACTATGTACCATACACTGGAATTGGACTTCTGAGGACAAGAACTCTTGTGCTTTATTTGGTCGACTGGTTTTTTTAATTGATTTGATTGACTTAACTACTTGTGATCCCATCCAGAGATTCATAAAACAGCAGGAACACAATCCTTCTATCAGTTCACACTGGTTGTTTTGTCTAGTTATTTTGAACATTACAGAAGTTGTTGTACGATAGTAAAGTTATTGTATGTGCCTGCATATCAAATCAGTGACATTGCTTTTTCTAGGCATTGCTGAATCTAAATATTTGTTCCCTCAGAGGTAAAAACATTCTTCCAGTTGTGGTGACTTCTTACTACTAAGCTTGTTTTCAACTCGTTTTTAGATGTCTTTTCCATTCCTCAATTGCTTTACTGAACAAACTATAGCACAAGACACTGATGGTTCACAAGAACTGTGAAAGTCCTGTTGGACTTGAGAGGCAAAAATCTAAATTTAAGATCTGATGGTAAAAGAAGAGTGATAATTATATAAATAATATATGGCTTTGTTGCATTTCCTCTCTATTTATTTTGAATTTGGCACATATCTTGAACAAGCTTTGTTAAATCTTTGAGGACCAAGGCTGAAGTGCACACTGTACCTAGGAAAGCATGCTGTGCCCTTACTTGTTTTGCAGCGTGGAAATGTGTGGCAGCTGAATCTCCTTTGAATAAAATACACCCACAAAAAGACGGAATCAGTCAACTGATGTGAAAATTGGGAGTAGTGTTGTTAGATTCTCACTCGGAGAAGGATTGTAAAAATAGCTTTAATACTGTTGATCTTTTGTTCCTCAGTGTTTGCTGGTGTAGCATGTAAGGAACCTGACTCAGAGACAATAGCCTGTAGGCTATAGGTAGAGTCTCTGCTGAGGGAAATTGATGGTTATCTAAATTTGTCTTCATTATGCCAGCTTAAAGCTGCCATAAAATTTGACTTATCGGATATGCCAAAAAGAGGAAATACAAACAAATGTGTAAATTATCCCTGTGCAAGTTGCATGTATAAGTTGAAGTGTAGTTTAATCACTTAATCTGTTGGAGTCTGCGCAAAGGTTATCAATAAGGCACATGCACTGTAACCCCACAGTAACTGTTGGCCATGTCCTCATGGGGATGATACACAAATTTGCGCACCAAACACCTCCTGGGTCCTGACACAAATAAGTGATGTGGTTTGTTGTGTTGGTAACATACGGCGAGTCCCGTTACAGGAGACGACCAATCTGCCATGCTGAGCCATGCTGTCACGCCACTGGAGTCTGACTGCTGCTTTATAATGTGTTTTGTGTGTATTCTCTGTTTTATGTTTCATTAGAGAACTTAAAATATATTGGATAATCCACAACAAATGCATTGTTTGATCACTGTCGTTGCCATGGTACTGTATTAACAAAAAAAGAAGAAAAGAAACACATTTAAGAACTTAATCTGTTGGCTATAACCTGTAAAGATTTTTTCCAATGTAACTATTAGGAACCTGTCAAGGATTAAAATGTTGCCTTTTTCTTGTACAAAAGAGAAATTTATGAAAACCTCAGCTGTGAGGAATGTGATATTGTGTTTATATCTCTGAAATGGACCTGATGATTTATGAGAAATATGTTGATTTACTCTGGGTCAGGTATGTAAAGACATTTTAAAAATGAAAGACTGTATTTGGTCAATCAAAAACTGTTTGATGGTTTGAATCTCTTGATGGTTAGCCTGCCTTTGTATTATAAAGCACTTGTATGCAGTCTGTGTTCTTCAAGCATTAGTTCTTGCAATGTGCTCTGGACATAATGCTGTCTCTGTGTTGATAAAAGCAGTACATGTATATGGGCCAATCTTTTTTTATAAAACTATGCATATATAAATACTACATTGTTCATAGCTTTATTTGACCCATGAAGCTATACATAACATTAGTCTAAGTACAAGTAGATGTGGACTTATCCAGCTTCTTTCCTTGAGATGGATTACAATGTATATGTAGCTATCAAAAGAAGTCTGTGAATGCTATTTTTATTATCAAATAAAGTTTTCCATACAAATTCAAAAGGATTTCATATTTCTGCACAGCCTTTTTTCAGTTAAGTCTCCGGAGAGGCTTTCGAGTTTGTACGCTTCTTTTGATCAAATCACTCTGGCATGTCAGTCGTGATCATACTTTGCAGCTACAGTGACTTCACTTTATTTGAAGTTTGACACTGAAGGAATTTTACTATTTTTAGCAGAGATTTCACATTGGTTAACGCTCTTAAATCCATGTCAGTTACATGTAGAAAAAATGATTCATGTCACCTGCATAAGCTCTAAATGTATCGGCTTCCTTTTTTTACCAAGAAATGCATTTCATCGTATTCACACAACACATCCCAGTGCAGTAACAGAATAAGGTTTAACATGTAGTCATACTAACTGCACACGCTGCAACAATGGAGCAATTAAGTCTTTTGTTTACATTTCATGAAAGACACAATTCGTAAGTATAAGTTGAGAAATGAATTGAGATGTACGGAACTGGGTAAAGACTTTTTTTTTATTTTTGTCGTATTCACAGAAAGCTAAATGATATGTTGTTTTTTTTAGAGAAAAATCTGAAGTTTGACACCCATTCAGTGTTATTCAGATATATCTTCATTCAAGTTTCATTATTAAACAGTATGAATATGTGAGCCCAGTAATTAAGCTTTCCTGTTCTTGTGCCATATTAAAGCAGCCAGCAAGTGATAGCTATTTATTTCCCTTAAGCTCTTTGCTGGAGCTTTACATGGGACTGTTCAGTCAGAAGCTCTATTCCACTGGTTAGATAGTTACTATCTATGCATAATCGTCATACAGTATGGGAGAGATTTTGAGGTATATGGTTTTTCTCCAGTGTGTTGAGCTTCCAAAATAACACGTTATCAACCGAGTTTCTGCCATTTATTAGACTTTGAGAGTTTGATCACAATAAAGTCTGAGGACTCTTGTTCTTTCATTTGATGTTATCATGAAAGCTGGAAAGAAGTTTTTTTCTTTAATTCCATCAAGATATGTTTAGAAATTCTCTTACAGTTTTGCTCAGTTACAGACTGTTTTAAAAACTTCAATTATAAGTGAAATAGACAACATGCTATAAAACGCAGAAGTTGCTGCATAGATGCTCAAAATTTTGGACAAAAGATGAAATATTACGGATTCTTCCTTCAACAGCTTCTTAACTTAAAGGTCCACTGACTTGTGGGTGATATGAGTGCAGTGAATAACACAAGTACCTGTTCTCGTTCTACGGCCTTATCATCAAGGTGTCTCTTTGTAATAATAATTCTTGTTATCCAGTTAGTCTTTCTCTGTCCTAATCTTTAATTAATGTGATTAATATTCGTCATCAGATAATGTTAGTGTTGTGTCATGAGTGTATTCATCCCTGATGAGTAATATCCTAATCCCCTAGGAAGGCCAAGTTCAAAATCCAAGGTGACCTGTGATTGAAATGCGATTACCGCAGCAATACAGATGCCTCTACAAAAGGTCAGACACTTTTTAAAGTTTCTGTATTGCTGTTAGATTTTATAGCATCAGCTTCTGGTGACTTAAATAATGGCTCAAGTAGAAATTGACTCAAGACATGCATGTATTCTGAACAGGTCACTCAATTTTATTGATTTGATTTAATAAACTACAGTCGTATGAACTTTGCCACCCAAATTGTAAGTAAAAAATAAACAGGATGAGTCATTTGCAAAGTGCGTTTTATTTTACATTGCCTTGATTACATGCCTCTAAATTCAAAAATAAGCCAGTATCATAAATTATCCAACTGTGTAGGATTAACATGTCTTTCCCTTTGCTCTCAGTAAAAGAAACATCTCATGGAAAGATAAGTTGGATATCCTGTACAAACAGAAAAAACTCTGTAATGGGATGAATTTTCCTGCAACTGTCTTTAGGTTGAACCAGCTTGTTGGTAAAAGTACAAAAAGGAAGTTAATTCTGTAAACATTAGCCTTCAGTCGTTTCCCTGAGGAGCAGAAGTCTTCTTCTTGGATAGTGGATGATGGCGGCTGTGTTGATGGTCCCTTTTATGCAGGAGACACTGAGCTTGAGGAGACAGAGGATGCCTCGGTCTTGGTAGTAGATGCTCCCTCCTCCTCCTCGAATGGGTTCTTTCCGCAGCACAAGGTGGTGATCATGCAGTGGCGGAACTGCTTGTTCATGCAGATGTAGATCATTGGGTTGTAGATGGAAGAACTCTTGGCAAAGAAGCTTGGAATGGTCATGAAGACTGGTCCAAACTCAGAGCCTTGATGTGTGAAGATCCACCAGGCCACACTAGCATAGGGCACCCAACATACCAAGAAGGCGATGACCATGATGACGACCATGCGGGTGACTTCCCTCTCTGCCCTCTGGGTGGTCTCAGACTCCTGCTGGGCAGCAGCAGCCTCCTTGACAGCGCAGAGCAAGCGGCCATAGCAGAAGAACACAATGGTCATGGGAATCATGAAGTGGCAGGTGAACATGTAGACAACAAAGGATTCATTGTTAAAACCCTCTGCACGTGTGTAGTAGTCCACTCCACATGAGCACTGCATGCCCTCAGGAATGTAACGGGACCAGCCGACCAGAGGAGGCACAGCGCAAGCACAGGCCATAAACCATGTGCAGGCCAAACCCATGATTGCATGGTTCTCCCCAAAGCGGAAGTTGCTGATGGGCTTGCAGACAACCACCCACCTTTCAATAGCCAGAATAACCAGAGACCAGAGTCCTATCTCACCACCGAGCGTAGCAAAGAATCCTTCAACGTTGCAGCCAAGCCGTCCAAGGACAAAGTAACCATGCATAGAGGTGTACATCGTTGTGGTGAATCCTCCAAACACCATGAAGAGGTTAGCCACAGCAAGGTTCAACAGGATGTAGTTTAGAGGGGTTCGCAGCTTCTTGTGTTCGAGAGTGACGTACAGAGTCAGGAAGTTGACGGGGAAGCCGAGAAGGATTAGCAGGAACATGTAGGCGCCCAGGGCAGCATAGGCTGCTGGGTTGACAAGATAGTACTGAGGGTATTCATATGGACTCCGGACAATGCCAGTAGTGTTTAGCATAGGGACATAGAAGAAAGGTCCCTCCGTGCCGTTCATGTTTGCGGCTTGTGGTTGCGATCAGCCCTTCGGAGGTGTTTCTTCTGGCTCTTCAGGACAGTTATGTAGTGGGACGTTGCAACAAATGGACCTAGGCTTGCTTTTAAAGGCACACCTTGGATTATCACTTTCCAAATCCGTCAGCACAAAGTGATTTAGGCCACAGTTAATAACTAATCCAGCCACCACTGCAAACATAACTGAACACTCATCAAGATATTAAGGTTACACCTGTTCGTGCTATTATGAAGCTAACTGCTTATTTTAGAGCTTGATTACAACCTAGACTTATGTAAATGACTTGTTTTTTGTGTGTGCACTGATTTTGAAAGATTTTACAAAGTGACTGTTGATGTACGTACATTTTTTAATTTCTTAAAGTTGTGTGACTTTTTCCAGAGTGCTCCTAATTCCATAAGAACCTTGACAGTTGAGGGAGTTCTAGCTCCGGATTTGTTCATTTGTTTGTTTATTTCAACAATAATTTTAAGCCGTTATAGTTGTGTGATGAACTGGTGAACTTGATTGGTTTAAAGGTGTCTCTCTTGATCAACTCGGAGATTCTCAAGTCTCCCTGATTTGAAGAGAATTCATGAAGCAATTTATTTCATGACTTCTAATTTCAATCGAACAATTTCATCTTAGGTATATACAGTAATATTTGGCTTAGGCTATGGCTATCACCACTTGGTAAGGGTAGTCACAGGTCACAGCCACAGGTATGCATTTTATACAAAAAGCAGAAGTCAATCTACAAGACTACAGTTCACCCTCCATGCCAAAGCACAATATGCAAGAATTTGCCAAAGGACAAATAACTCTCTGGTGGGGCTACAGTTACAAAAATGATTTTCTTTATGAGTCAATTTATATTAAGTGTAAGACAGAATATTTCAAGAAAAAAATACAAACAAATGCAGAATAATATCTTCAATTGCTTGTTTTGTCCAAACGCCAATCCAAACCAAGTATTGATAATTTTATGTCATGGTCAGCAGCAAATCTTCCCACCACAATCAATTGTTTGGCAATATGGTTATTTAAAAGACTGAAGAGAATACTGGTCGAAACCAATCAACTTTTACCCTTTTAACTTAATGATACTTCAAGTAGTCATTGGAGCCCTTTTATGATCTTTTAAATTCATTTCTTATTCTTTTTTTCTGCAGTATTATTATAATACCAAACAATGGCTCATGGAACCTTGAAGTCAAAACATTATCCTAGATCCATTATCCTATTTATTTCTTATAGATGTCAAAACATCAAGTCAGGAAAGAGAGATAATATATTTAAATTCAAATGATTGAGGCAGCTCTAAAAAAAAAAAAAACAGCCTTTGTTTGACCACAAAACATCAAGACGACTGAAAATCTCATAAATTTCCAAAAGTTCATTCATGAGTCTTAGATTTACTTACAGTAAGTGTTTGATTTTCTGTACTATAGTGGACATAGAGCAGAGGCAGTGGTCTTGCTGAGTGGTGAACCATCTTAGCTGTTGGTAAAGAGCTCAGCACTTTCCTAATGGGTGTTGTATTAAAGAGATTTGGAGCTTATGGATGTTACTCTCACAGGCCTATAATGGATTTAATGTCGCAGACGGTCATTCTCGCTCAACAGGGCATTGCTGTCTTTAGATGTGACGCCTTATTTTATTTACTCTTCTTTAATATTTATGTCTTTATCTATGGATGTATGGCAGTTCAGCCCAACAAAACGATTTAGGCTTTGACAAGCATCCAATTAGAATACTTTGTTTGTATGCAACTGGAACTCATTGAGAGCCCATTAGTCAGCCGTTTTGTTACTGTTTACATCAGAAGCCAATTGTTAATAAAAACAAATGAGCTAAAACGCTGTTTTTCATCCAGACACTCAATTAGCAGGACACTACAGCAGGGATTTGGCTGATAGTTATGAGGACCAGGCATTGCTTTGTGTTTGGTGTTTTATTAGTGTCATATTAAAACACTGTCTTGGGCAGTCACAGACTCCAGTTGTCTTAAGGCATTAGGTATTTCCCTGAAGGCAGACTGTTTGGGGTTTTATTGCTTCTGTAGTGAAACACAAAGAACTTGTTTATGACAAAGAGAATGTGTTGAATATATGTAAACAAGTTGAACTTCATGGTTTCAGAAGTGGTTAGCATTGGCAGCCATGTTGGTGGACAAAGAACAACAAAAATATTTTTGCACTTTTTATGGATCAGTGCCTGACATTAAGATCTTAAAAAGAGCTGCAACTAAAATTTTTGTCTATTAACAACCAATCTGTTGACTATTTTATGAGGTATTTCTTATTTGTCCAATGAAAAAGCAGGCCACAGTGTATTATACCATTTCATCTGTCTAGAGCCAAATATAACATCTTTAAAAAACAAGATACAGCGCATACACTTTAATGTATGACAAGGAACGCATACATCTCTCGCATATTATAGGTTGGAGCCATATTGTGTTTTGAAAATTTCCTTTATAAAAATGACTTCAATGATAGTTCATGTATGGTACAAAATGCCTTTCAGAATAAAGTTCATTGTAGTTAAATGAAATTGTTCAGCACTCTCATGCTACAGAAGAGGATTAGGGCAACTGAAATGTTTTTAGTTCTGACTTTTTTCTCAGAATTCTCAGTTCTTAGTTTTATGTCAGAACTAAATAAAACATTTTTTCCCAGTGCCTCTATCCTCACCTGGTCATAGAACTTGATAAATATTTTCCCAGTTAGTAATACTTTCCTATTTCCTTACTACAGAGACAGCCTGTCTACATTTTGAATTGGATAAACAGAATTTCTCTGCTTTCTGGGTAAACGTTGCTCTCTGGTGGAGAATAAATGACACTGACCGGTGACTAAATTCCGATCTCACCTTGTAATGAAATGAGCTCTCTTAATAAAATCACTATTGCTATAATAAATGCATCCATATTGTTAGTATTGTAGACTAGAACTCAGACTGAAAGTTTGTCACATAATTCTCTCATGCTGACAAAAAACACATCATCTTAAATTCTAAATCCGGTCACAAGTGTAAAGTTTAGAGCTGCAACACCCTGATGATTAATTTTCTTGAACACATACCATCTCAGCCTGGTGTTAAGTGAAAGTAAATGATATCTTGGAGAGACATTGGTGTACAAGTGTTGTAGTATAATACATCAAAACTCTGCAATATACTGAATTTTAAACTATAGCCGTCAAAAAGCTCTGCAGGAATACAAGACAAGACAGTTTAAGCCAGAAAGAAAGAGCTACAATCTGAACAGCAGATATTCATCCACATGCTGTACAGGATTTATAGATCCTGGAGGAGATCAGCACACACCTGATGCTAAGCTGCTAAATCTCTGTTCAGGAAGAGCCAGAGAGGGGTTTTGCTGCCCTCTTCAGGAGGTAAAAATAAGTACACTTAAAAGACAAATCAATGTGTATACTTCAGTTGCTACCAAAAGAAAATCAAATTCTGTTATGGTGATTTAGAATTCTTCTTTATTGTTATTTGAGCATAGTTTTTAGCCTCTTATGCTATATTTTTTAATATTTCTATCTACTGCTTGTTCATGCTTTTATTCTTTTACACCTCAGGGGGAAATACATTATGAACAAGGAGATTAACACATCCCTAAAAACCTTGGTAGAATGGGATCCCTTTCTATAGAAGCAGTACTAGTTCTGGGGGAGTGGTAAGGGGGCCCTTATGTCATTTCAGAAGAGTTGGTAACAGATTCCAGGAAGAGACATTTCTCATATGGTTCTTAGTCTTAACTTTGTTGTTACTCTCTTTATGTTGCTCATTGATGTAAAAAAAAATGGTTCTTGCAATAGTTGTGCCTCTGTTATGAGTTAAACTGGCTTATTTCCACTGTTTCACTGAGAATGGTTAGTACAGTATCTAAAAAGTATCCTCTTAGTGGGTGCCTCAGAAAAGATCTCTACACTGAATAATACAAGTGGATTCAGCTCTGTTCTTATGAATAGTGTATGGCTTTATCTGCAAAGTGAACAGCTCAGGAGATGTACTGCCTGCAGGTGTGTAAAGAAGACATGGCCTTGAGGAAACATTGTTCAAATTCTATTTAAAAAAAAAAAAAACCCATAGAGAATAGACCCAGCATGAGATTTTATGAATCACACAAGCAGGTAATATGTCACTCCAACACTTGTTCTTCCTCTTGTGTTTCATTCTTAAGATTTGAGCTTTAAAATGATTAAGTCTTTCTCTGCAGGTCACTGTGGGGGCTACGAGCAGCTCCTTCAGCAGCAGACTGAGACATCCAACCTGCAAGAAGGAGCGCTACCACAGGTCATTCATCCAAACTGCAGTCAGACTCTTTAAAAGATATCACCACCTTGTAACTTTCAATACCTCTCATGCATGAGAGTACGTCTATATGCACTTGTATGCGTATGTGATACTACGTAACATGAATATGAATACTTCCATTTACTCCAAACAGTCTGATTAATACGTCATCCGAAGAGAGCAATTTAATCTACCTCATCATGTACCTAGGCCAACTGTAAATAGTTGTGTCTTTGTTGTCTAGTGTGGATGACCTTTGACCTCTATATTTGAGCTGTTGTAACAAACAAATTTCTTCCGATGTGGGATCAATAAAGTTGATCTTGTCTTATAAATAAAACTTGTTCTATAAGCCATAACTTCACTTCCTGACTGGAGCTCTTTCTTTTGCCTATGAAGATGACTGTAGTTTTTAGAGGACAAACGTGTGGGCCGAGTGTGATGCTCTCACTCTGCCCACAGGAACTCTCTTGCTGAGTGACCGGTAGAGAGGAGGGAACACTGTGACCAGGACATGGCACATCGCACACCACCAGCTCCCACATACATTTCACACTGAAGGTTATACATCATCGGGCTGGAAGGGCAAAAATAACCTCAGCTGGTGTCCCGGATGTCAAGGATTATTGAGTTTCACTTTCAAATCAATAAGCTGAAAACAATCGTTGACGCTTTTCCTTTTAGGCTGAATTGAAACAAAGTTTCCGTTATTGTGATTTCTTTCATGGCTGGGACCATTGGATGATTAATGAGTTGAACATTTTGGTCAGGGAATCGTTGTTTTAGTACATTCTTTTTTTTTGGAACATTTTGGTGTTTTCTGAAAAAAGAATTTGCACAAAAAAAATGTATCAAGATATATTTCAAAATAAGATGTGAAAATAATCCAATGGTCCTTTGCTAGTCTGTTGATAATTTTTTCATCTTTACCAAATATCATGTATTAAGTTAAAAAGGCAAAGGTGATGTGTCAAATTTCCCACCCACAAAAGGTTAGAATAACAAACTAATTCCACTTATTCCAACATTAATGTGAAAGAAAACATCACATTTTAACTACAACCAGCAATTGTTGGATTTCTCGTTGAACACATTCTTTAATTCTCTTACTTAAAATTTCTATCTCTGTGAAATCTTCACCAAAAAAGTAAAACACTAGTGGACGTTACACATAAGACAAAAAAAAACTGATAGCACAAAAGTGAGGCACTTGCAATGCCTTTTATTATCTAAACCATTTTGATCATATTTTTGCTTTTTGGAATCTCCTGCATCAGAAAAACTGAGTTAAGATTAAATGATGTCACTGTACAGGCACACAGGTGTAAATAAATCAAACTTTAAATGATTCAAAGAAAGGTAGCCATCTCTGGTGCTGCTCATGCTTTGGGAATGTTTACCAGCAGTGGGAGCTGTTAACCTTCACTTTGCTTGCTTGTCATGGCATTGTTCACATGCTGCATTATAACTGCTTCAACAGCAATCGACTGAAGCAATGTTTGCATCCTGTTGCTGAATGAGTCACACCATTTCAGGCTGGCAGGATTTCGGACTGTCAATTCGGACTTTTTTTTTTTTTTAGACATTATTCAAAGTTTTGTAACAGCGTAGCTTCATTTGAATCCTAATGCATGTCCATGTTTCTTTAACGCAGTCAATGTGTTATTATAGTGTGGCGGGGGATCTGTCTGCCCTCTCAGGAGGCAGTCATTTATGTCAGATGGACCTCTCAGACACTCCCCTCTTATGAGGCGGTTATTTGTCTGGAAAGCCTTTTGACCTGTTCAGTCACTCTTACGTGTAGAGCAGATGAGATCAGAGGTGTTGTCACAGCTTCATTCACTTGAGACCAACAGGAAATTAAATCATACCGCATCAACACCAACTGATTGCATCTGAAAATATCAGGATATGGATCTATTTGTGTAAAGAAATATTGATCCCTCAGGAACAGTCAATGTTTCCTATAAACAGAGTGAATTCTAAATGGTAAATGTACTTGAGCTTATAGTGCTTCTCTAGTCTTGTGACTACTCAAAGCTCTTTTTACACTGCAGGTCACATGCACCCATTCACACCTGACCACATCCACACACTGATAGCATAGGCTGCTAAGGAAAGTGTGCTTTACCCCAAACTTCCACCAGATGCATGTGCGTTGCGTGTCAGCTCTGCTCTGGTATGCCTGCATGCTCCCTCACTGTCAAGACCAACAGGTTGCGTTTCAGAGCACAGCACAGAGCAGCACCACCGTACAGAAGGTACGAATAACAGTATCAGCCTGAGATACTGCCTAAACCGTGGTAACAGTAATGGTGAGTATCTGATACCTTAACCAATTAGCCAAACTAGTTTCAGGTAACTCAGCAATTGACACCATCAAACAATAATAGTTTTGTAAAAGTAAAGTAAAAAGCTCACAAAATGTCAGCAGTCAGTGTTTTTCCAACAACATATATTGCTGGTTTACATTTGGGGATTAAAAGGTCTGGACTAAGGCAGCAATCAAATACATAAAGCAAATGAAATGTGCCTGTACTATGATGTTTAATATACACTTCATTATTTTGTTATGGGGGCCCTGAGTATGTCCTTCTGGTTAGTTAATAGTGACAGCAAAGTAGTATCTCAGGGCACCGGAGGCCTAGTGGTTAGTTTACATGCCCCATGTACAGAGGCTGTTTAATCCATGAAGCGGGTTCTAATCTGGCCTTTACTGCATGTCACCCCCCAGTCTCTCTCGCCCCAATTTCTGACTCTCTCCACTGTACTATCTCTACACTAAACGCATAAAAAGACCAAAAATGTTGGCACATCTCTCAGTGCTTTTTTTCCTTATCATCTGGTAGCTTTGATATACCTCCCTTTCTCTCCGTTTCTTCATGGTTATATTTAATGTTCATACACACAAACACACACGTAGCATTCTGTCTGTGGTGACGTTTCTCTGACTCCATCTTACCGCCCATTGTTCATGTTTGACAACTGCAAAGAAATTAGCAGTCTTTGGCAAGATTCATCATCTTTCAATCGACTCGTTGCTAAGGTGATGAATCCACGGCGAATAGGATGCTGAAATCCTGTGGAGTGTGTGGAGGGCAATGTCCTCACTCTAACACACACTCACGCACAGATACTGACTATGCGGTAAAAGATGGGCTAAACATCTCCTGGTTTCAGGTGTTCTGAGAAAGAAGCCCCAGATGCTGGTGGCTACACCTCTCATTGTGCACACAAATGTCCTCCTTATCAGCAAAACACTTCCAGACACACACACCGACACACACGTGTACACACTACACCTCCCACGCTCTCATCTGTACACGATCACACAACAACCGCTTCAAAGCCACACATATTCACCAGCCCTCTCTCCACTCCTTTTATCATATCTCATCATTCATATGCTAAGCAGCCACACAGATTTTAGGCTTCTAAACTAGAACATGGCAACTGGGAAGGTAAACACATGCTGGCTTTTGTTGAACTGTTGGCTCATAAAGGACAATGCTGTTCAACCTCACTTTTGCTGTAGTTTTAAAAGGGAAACTTTGTCCTTATTTAACCTGAATCTTTCTAATGTGGTGCTCACCATTTGCCAAACAAGGACCAGAACTGCTGATTACAAGACTCGGAATGAATGATGTGCCAAGATCAGTCCATGCTAAGCAGGGCTGAAAGTGGGCGAAAACTGGTCCAAAGCTGCTAACTACACCTGATTGTTCATCCAAATCCTCCCCGAAATTTGAAGCCAATTCTATCTGGCATTGAATTATCCAAATATATATCCAAAAATCGAGCACTCAAACTCATATTTGGCCTCTAACTGCCAAACCAAAAGCATCAACAATTTGTCCCATTTTTGAGTCCAATACAATTTCAGATATTATTTGTGTTCTTAAAATATGACAATTATATATCACTCTATACTTTCTAACACAAAAACTCTGAAAAATATTCATCAGATTAAATCAAATGAAAATAAGATTAAGCATTTGATTCATTTTATTTATGATTAGATTGTTATTTAGACAGCATATAGCTGAATTAATAGATAACATTAAGAAAAAACAACTCACTACTTTATGGTTTGTGATGATATCATAAGATATTTCATACCATAAATGGTTGCATGATGTATTCCTTCAGCATTGACATTGATAAGTACAATATTAAAATAACTGGGTTTCAGATGTCAATTAAGGCAAAATGAAACAAACTGGTTAAAAAATTGCAGGTATAAAAGTTAAACTTGCAAAGTTCACATTTTCAATGACTGAAGAGTCACCAAAAAGTCTGATATAACACACGCAGCCCTTTAATTAAGCATTTAGAAAACTTATTGTAGTGTGTGAGTCAACATGTGAAATACATGTGACATGGCTAAATTCACAAATAATGTCGCCTCAAGGCTAGAGACTGAGTTGAGTTAAGGCAGTGTTGATTTTACAAAATAAAGTGCTCTCTCTAATTGCATGCATCAGATGCTCTTCCACAAGGCTGAACCATGAGTGGGAGAAGTTAAATCAGCGCCTACCGAAATAAAGATTGGTTCTATCTGTACAATACTGTGTGTGTCTGGAATAATGTTCTGTATTGTTTGATAAAAAACAGAAATAGAAGTAAAATTGATTTTTTTTTCACAACACCATGCAGCCAAATCAGGCAACTTAATACTTCTTCTTCTTACCTATACAGTACTCCGATATCAAACTATCTGAAATAAACGCATTCGATTGATGATAGTGGCATAGCTAAACAAACTCAAAATCACAAATTATTATTCTGATGTTGCTTCGATCCTCTTTCATCCAGTGCTGATTAAAACACTGCACAAAAAAACAAACACAGGAACAAGATCCAGCTGTCGGCAGTGATCTGGCAGAGAATGTTTGTAGGTTGATCTGTTTTTAGAATGAATCTGCTTCTAAAAGTAACATGTGAGACAACAATCCAGATATTATTGCAGCTCCTGCAGGGCCTGAGCGTCTTCAAACCATATCATCTTATTTGACTAAAAATAGAGTCTAATATCACAACAGATGCATCTACCACTACCATCGGCCACTGGTGGCTCACTGCGTCCAAATGCACAAAAACAGTTGGACATGTTTTCATTTAACTCTTTCTATGACTGCACTATGTGTCTGTCCAACACTGTGCATACAACAGTAGTTTCACATGCAAACTGACTGTTCAAATGCACCAATACAGACACAACAATGCTATTTATTACTTAATGATTGTGGGTGCTTTGTACCATTGATTACTAATTTTGTTGCCTCAACATGAGAATCAGGGCTCAAAGCATGATGACATCGTTTTGTGTTTAATCAGACATCACAGGTAAAAGGAAAGGCAGGCTTTTTCAAGTGAGGGACATGAATAATATTTAAACACAGAGGAGCTTTTGAAGCTGGTCCAGGCTAATCTGACTAGTTACATTAATATTCATTAAATGTGTTTTTTGTGTGCCCTTCATGAACACAGCAGTAATCCGTGATGCCACTGTACAAGACATCAACAAGATTGTCTTTAGTTCAAAATAAAATTTCTCATTCATGCAAGACGTTAAACTAACTTGGCAGTCTTCATTCTAATTTTACAGCAAAGATAAGCGTTGGGGGACCAGCATGCTCGTGAGTTTTGTAGTCATTAATCATTTGGTTGATAACGTGGCATGAACGCTTGAAAGTGGGCGAAGATAAAAACATTTAACCAGGATATGCATCAGTGGAGCTGCCGCCCCAAATTTGTCAAGTGTGTCTCCAATTTAGAGGAAGTTAAGGGGAGATAGAGTTTCAGACAAGTCAGAGAATTAACACAATTTCCAATTAAGGTTTTCATTTCTTTAATGAGAGGGAGGGACTAGAGCTGAGACAAATCGGCACATGATAGATTGGGCTCCTGAGGGGTGGGACTGAGAATAGTCTGCATAGGCTTTATAGCCCATCTGCTAGGCAACCTGATTTGAATCCTCTAGAGAAGACATACCATTACAATCACTAGACTAGGGGATACATAAATGTCTTCAAGAAGCCTTTTTTTCTGTAGGTGTTTGAACAAATTAAAAGTGTTTTTATTTCCTAAATACCAGAGGTAATGCTAGAAAATAATCAAACCCAACTTTCAGTGTCAAGAGGATGCTCTGCTAACTCACAGTTATATAAAAATCATAACTCTCAAGGCTAGAAAGTCTGACAGCTACATTGAAGGAGCTTCGGCGACAGCCCGAGAGTTGATTGAAGTCTGCTAGTTAGCCAGAGTTTTTCCTGCAGAAGCAGCAGGACCAGAAGGCCTCAGGTTTATCTGTTGGATTACATGGGGGAGGGCTGATAATTGGCATAGAAATCCAGCAGCTTGAAGACTGAGTCTGAGCGAGTGCTACTCATTTGACTTTTATCCACATGTGCAGCTAGGTGAGAAAGCACATGCTGAGGATAAAACTCTTTGCTGTTCAAGTTTATAAAATACTGGACAACGTTATAAAATATATTAACGGAGGTACATCCATGCTAACAACTCTGGGCGGTTGTGACTTATTTTACGTTCTCAATTCAATACAATTCATTATAATAGAAAGTGTAACTTTTGCCATGGACCATTTTTTCTTATCAGGGTTTAATAATCTGTATAACACTCTTGTTAACCTTACATAAACATACATTTGTTAGTCAAAACATGGCAGGCTCACACTCACATGCTCCTCTTTTCATTTCTCTCGTATAGATGGATAATCCCTCTTCCTTTCCCTATATTTTAACTTTCATTGATGAACTTCGGTGCTAACAGCAATGACTCATGCGACGCTAAGCACGGCAACAAGAGTGAGAGCTGTCAGATGGGGCCCCCTTAGGTAGGATTCCTACTGTCATAAAAAAAAAGGGGGCCCCCTCCTAGTGGTCTGGGGCCCCATGCAGTTGCCTGCCTTGCCAGTTGACAAGCTGCACCTCTTATTGTTGTTTTTTCTCCACAGCTGCTGCTGGTTACACTTCCTACATTCCACCGTATCTCCTGGCCCTCGTATTGAGTGTTTACTTAATCATATATTAAATTCCCATTTTTTTCTGACAATGTGCAATGTTATATACAGTACATATACGCCATCTCTCAGTGATATCTTTCCTTCTTCTGGTACCCTTTGCATTCAAACTTCGATCTGCCTGCCTTCAATCGCAAATGTGCTTTATGGAACCCCTAATGTATTTACGAGTGGTAGATTAATGTTCAAAGCTGCATCAAAAGAATATAGTTGTACGTGCATCTGTATGTCTTTGTAATGTAAACTCATGTGACTCTATAGTTACAAAGGGAAGCTGCACATTATGCTGTGATGTGCATAATGATTGTGTGTGAAGTTAAACGCTTTAGGACTGCTATCTTTGAGCGAACACACATGCACATTTAAACACACAAAATGATGCCAACTGTGTCTCATCCTGCTCAGTTAATGAAAGAGCCCTTATAAAGATAATTCCCCTTAAATTATGTTGCCAAAAATATGACAGCCTATCAGTAATCCCTGAAAGGCTTGGAACAGAGCTGAATAACCCAAATGCAAGCATGATCATCCAGTACTTAGTTACGTAACTGTCAGAGCAGTAAGGTGCTGCTGTCCTTCACCCTTGCTCTCTTGAATCTTTTGATTTTTCTGCAGCACAGTTTAACGTCTGTAATGTCAGATTTGTTTGTTGCTTGTCTCGGAAAGCTGCTGGCACAACACCTTCTCTAAGCCTTGTGCTCATCCAGGAGACAGCCCCTCACTGTCATGGCAGATCATGGCCAAACAGTGTGTTCATGTCTGCTGAGCTCAGGATCTTACTGTACCCTCACCAGTCTGCCCAGTTTAATATTCCAGACACCCAACTTATGAGCTCCTGCCACTAAGACAGCCTTGATTCATGCCTTGCTCCAGCGTTACCCTGGCTTTTCAACAAGCTACCAGCGGGATTTATGTACCACATTCACTGAATCAAAGTCTTCCTGTTTGTTTTGTTCCACCAAATATGAAACAACGTCTGATTCTGAATGGATCATGTGGCTCAAACGTATTTGGCAGAGGAACACAGCAGTCCCCGTGATAAATCAGGAGACATTACAAGAGAAAAAACACAGATGATTGATCCCTGTGCTCTTTAACTTATTCTCTTTTCATAGTGCCAATTACCACTCTGCCTATCACATGCATCTCACAAGGTAAATTTGATTTACGTGTTTTTCTGAAACAAAGAAAGAAAGAGGGGTCAAAGTAAAAGGGTTTTGAAAGCACCCTTTGGTGTTAATTTTGGCATACATGTATTACCTCTTTGATTGCAAAATATGCAACTGGGCAAGAAATGAAATCTCAAATGACAAATCTCCTGTCTTTATTCTTTTCTATCGGTTGGGGAAGTCTCTGGAGCAGGCAAGTTTTAGAAATTTATCAGAAAGAATTTATCTCCACTTAAGCCATTCCACATGGCAGCAGCAGCCTGGGCGTCAGTGGTAGTACAACGCTTTGATATTGAATAGCAAGAAAAATAAAACATTTAGTCAGCCGCATCACAACTTGTTTTTCTGTTCTCAATACTAATATTATGATGGGATGGAGAAAAAGAGAGGAATAACATGTCTTTAAAGGAAAAGAGAGGTTGAGACACATTCTTTGAAACTCACACTACTAAAAATGAGAAGACATAGAAAGTTCTGGAAGAGATTTTCTTTGCAAAAAAAAAAAAATCTGTATCCTTAGTATATCCATCTCCCTGATCCTCAGAAATTGCCCTATCTGTGTGGGTGGAGAAAAGTCTCAGAGTGCAGTATTAGCAGTAAAATATGCTGACTGTTGTCATGCACTAAGATAAACAAGCCTGGTAGTAAATGCTTCTAAGGGATAGCATCTGCAGAGAACTGCAGCGATGTGTGTATACCAGACTCTCTCCCTTTATACAGATAATGAACATTGTCTTGACATGGAAGCACAAAAGTCAATATTAACTATATTAAAGATACCAGTAAAATAAATGCTTATGACACAGCCTCAAATTTGGTATATTGTTTCAGCGGATTGTCAGTCGAACACCACTCTTATTATCACAACATTCCTCACTAAAGGAAGCTTGCATGCTTTCTGGTATTTCTTCGTTACAATGGTTTTAGAAAACAGATTACAAAAATACTGATCGATAACTGTTGGCAAGAAGAGGTGATGTCTAATTTAGATTTTTTTACTACTCTAATGTAGCCTATAATATGTAATGCTTATGATTAGGGCTTTGCTACTATAGGTTGTTGATCTGGCATGTCAGGAAGGCCTATTTGAATTTAAGAGGAGTGGGAAAGAGTTTCAGTCTAAGCAAAGACGTAAGTCAAATGTAGGTCAATGGAAAATATTTAAACCTGTTTAAAAACCAAACACACTTATTTTTGTATCCGTACAAACCATCTCCTTTCAACAAAGAATCTAGGTCAAACGGATCTGTTAAAATCATTTTTGTTTACAAACTTATTAGAGAAATATCACAAGACACCAGTGTCCATATTTTTCACAGTTTCCGAGTGAAGGCAACAGCAGAAAATGAGTCCAAAACCCACAGCAAGGCAGACAATCACTAAAGCAGTTCTCATAAACAAAACATATCTCAAGAGGAGCTGAGAAGACTCTCATGAAAGCACTTATCAACTCAAGGATTCATACCTGCAAAAACATTGAAAAACACTGCAGTTAATTTGCACTGTTTAAATTAACCTCTACCTCATTAATTGTACATTTTTTTATTGGCCTTGAGACGTTTGGAGCTAGCCTACATCACTTATAGTCACATTTCGCGAAATAGAAGTTGAAAAAGTCTTTAAAAGCATTAGGCTACTGTGCCATACATTGATATTTTTCCAGCTAAGTAAAGGGTGCTTTGAGAAGTTCCAAAATGACTTCAAGGAAAAGTGCTGACAAACCATGCGGATACATAAAACAAACAAACAAGGACTTAAAATGAAGTGGCTAACTCACCACTAGGCAAATTCTTCTTGCTAGCACCTGGCGTCCCTCTGACTCGGGATGCCGGGAAAATTCCAGTTTTGACAGTTTGGAAACTTTGCGATACTCTATGATTGTTTTTACCATAATTACTGGTGCGTTTTTGCGTGTGGTTCTACTTTTCACTTTCAATGTGTGCACGGGAAAGCTTCAGTCTTGAGGTCACTGATCAACGGTGACCCCAGTCTCCACTGAGCGGTGCTACTCATAAAGGATAAGGTAACTTAACATCTCACGCATCAAAAGACGCCTTTTACGGTTTGTTTGTTTTTGTTTTTTATCTTTTTTCTAGTCTAGTTGATGTTTGAGCTGAATATAAATATGTAAATATATGGGCTGCAGTAGCTTAGTCTGTAGGGACTTGGGTTGGGAATCGGAGGGTCGCCGGTTCAAGTCCCGGCACAGACCAAGTCCAGAAACTGGCCTGGTAGCTGGAGAAGTGCCAGTCCATCTTCTGAGCGCTGCCAAGGTGCCCTTGAGCAAGGCATCCAGCCCAGGAGTGCCCACTGTGGGCAGCCCCCTCACTCTGAGACCTCTCCATTAATGCATGTCCATAGGATCCTGTGTGTGTATTTCAGCCTATGTTTGTGTAGCATGTTCACTAGACAGAGTGTAAAAACAATTTTTTATTATATGATTCATATTTTAGCATATTTTGATTAGAATAAGTCCAAAAGTTTGTTATAATATTGCACCTGAAAGTATTATCTTATAATAATAATAATAATAATAATAATAACTGACTAAATTTGATTTATAGAGCCCTTTTCAGCTTCTCCAATAAACTGTACATTAGTGAAAAATAATATTAGTAAGTTAAAAGCTATCCAAGACAACATAGTAGGAACAGACTAACATTACACATAGTTAATATTATTATAATAATAATAATAATAACAATAATAATAATAATAATAATAATAATATAGTTTATATAATATCCAAGGAGACAAAGCTGAGGTGATCAGGGCAGTTGTGACAAATAAAGATCTTGAATCTTGAAACATGACATTGTAACCAATCCTAAGTTTTATACATTGTTACATAATCAGAAAAACCATTTGGCATTACAGGAGGTGCAGTTGTTAATGTTAATGAACAGTTGTCTGTCAGTGAGGTAGGATATTTACCAGGAGAGCTCTGTGCCGGTGATGTTGAGGGAGTGAGAAGATTAGTATGTCTGATGGTGTCAAAGGCTGCAGTGAGATCAAGGAGGATGAGAATGTTAAGGTGGCCAGAGTCTGAGAACTGAAGTCAGACTGACCAAAAACGTACGCCGCTTTCTAGATTTAGATTTATGCTAAGTAATTGAGCGTAATTTAATGGGGAAAAAAAGAGTGTGTTCAGCCTTTTTTCTCAGTGATGTGACTGATTGGGCCTCTGGTTAAATCTGCCAGCATATACTGCATCTCTCTTTTTTGGCCTTAATAGGAAAAGGTGATCACATTTTCAGAAAGGTTTGATTGAAACAGCATTTTCTTTTTAACACAGGATGGGACTGATCAGTGTCATATATCCACCTTCAACTTGAATTGAACAATGTTAGGGTGACTCGCCCCCCTACTGCGTAATTAGGAACCATCAAACCGGGGCAGTTGCATGACAGTCATGGAGACATGCCTGAGAACATCCAGAAATAGAAATGCAAATGGTGACAGTTTCATAACTCCTCATATAGAAATTATTCTTGTGATCTCTTGATTCCCTTTATGTTCCACATCCTTTCATGCTTTTCTGTTGTAGGAAACATATCCAAATAGAATTTGCATGGGGTTTTAACAGTGCTGTAAAATTAATTAATATCCAATTTAATAACTGAGAATTGATTCTCAGAACATATGCAGGCAGCTTCCATTGTATAAAGACCTTATCATTCATGGAGCTCTCTGATGTATGGAGGTTTTGTGTTTCTCTTTTTATTCAATATGATCCCACAGCGGGGGTTTGGAGGGGTTGATGTTGCAGTCTCTAAATGCATTCAGTACATGAGACCCAATTAGAGGTGATTTACTGCCCTCACAGAGCAGGCAAATGGCTGTGTTATAAAACAGGCAATCTGATCCCCAGATGTAACTTTCTCTTCTTCTGTACTTTGCAGCACAGAGGATCGCCTCAGCATCAGAGAGAGGTTTATAGCTATCAGTCATTTTGTTTGTTTGTGGAGCTAATTTTTGAATTTATCAATTTTAGCTGAAGCCCTTAGCTATGACCTACTACTAAACTTCCAGTTCAAGTTGAAAGGGATGCAGGTGAACATTTAACTGCCCCCTTGTGTTTTTCTTATGAGTGTGGTATCGTGTGAACATTTTACAGATAGGTGGGATTAAAGGGCACACTTCACACATTTTCCATGTTGTCCCAATCTCATCTTTTAAACATTTTGTTATTAAGTGTCTTATCTAATTATCTCCAACCTAAGTGGAAGAGGCAGATCTAGAACCTTGTCCTCTGGGCTCCATACAATTTATTTAATATAATGATGGCAAATGCAGTGGGCCTTGTGTACACTTGTGTATTTTAATAGCAGAATAATAGCTATTGTTTTTTATTGTAAAACATGGAATCTGATGCAGGAAATATGTACAGTCTGTTCTTTCTAAATCATTTGTTTTTGTCAGATTTTTGATAGATGTTATAGGATGGTATAGCTGCATCTGAACTGGTTTTTTTTAAGCAACACAGTGACAAGGATGAAACTTGATGACTCACATAAAACTATTCATAGACCTATACATACATATTTACTGAGTTAATCCTTTTAATTTCATCTTCCTTGAATAAGAAATGTTCACATAATTGTGCCTTTTTTCTTTGAATGGAGCCAAAGTCACACAATATTTAAGCTAGGATAATAAGACATCACTGCTCAGTGTAAACTGCATGCTATGTGTCTGCGGCTCTATCTCATCGTGTTGTGAAACTATATTTTCACCCAGGGTGCACTCCTGTAGAGGATGTGTGTATTTGTACTGGGATGTGCGCGCATGTGTCTGTGTTGTGACTGTCCTTCAGTTGAGTCATCTTTTGAGGTGGAAAAAAAATGACAGCTCAGTACCCAGGGAGTTGTGATAGAGAAAGATAACATATAAAGATGTCTGCTGCTTGACATCTTCTTCTGTGCAACATTACAACACAGAGTCCCTCCGGAGGAAAGCTGTTTATCAGTCAGGGGCTTTAAAAGGAACAGGTGTACAGGGGCATATATGGAGGAGATGATGTGAATGTATTGAATATGGTTGGACATGGACAAAGAGAAAGTGACTCATTCTTATAGAGAAAGCAAAGAAACGTGGCTTTTCTTTGACAGATATAATATGTCTTTATATTAATTCAAAGTTGGATTTACACACAAACCGCCTTTTTCCCCTAAAAGTCTTCTTGAATTGTATGTTGTATGTTCCAAATGCTTTTTCTTGGGGATTATGTGTTCTTCGTGACTATCTCTTCCTTCTGTATTGTGGCACTTCAGCATTAAGTCACCAGGGAATCAATGGCTATGGGCAAATCCCTTGAAAGCTCTGAGTGGTCCTGTATGACTGAGCAGTTGTGACCGAGTGTTAACGACTTTGGCACCTTCATACAGATAAGTTCTTCAATAGCCTCGAATCGCATACCAAACAAAATTGTCTTGTGCTTTTCAAAAAACATGAATAGTTCAGAGGCATAATTTATTAAAAAAAATGCTACATCTTAGTTCTTTAACCCATCCATCCATCCATCCATTTTCTTCTGCTTATCCGAGGTCGGGTCACAGTGGCAGCAGGCGAAGTAAATAAACCCAGACATCCATCTCCCCAGCAACGTTTTCCAGCTCGTCCCTGGGGATTCCAAGGTGTTGCCATGCCAGACGAGATATATAATCCCTCAAGCAAACTTTGGGTCTACCACGGCCTCGAAAATAACCAAAGAGAGCTGCCCAGGAGGCATCATAATCAGATGTCGGAACCACCTCAACTGGTTCCTTTCAATGCAAAAGAGTAGCAGCTCTACTACAGGCTACCCCCAAATGGCTGAGTTCCTCTCCCTAGCTCTAGGGGGGGGGGGCAGTTCCTCAAAGTATTCCTTCCACTGCCCAACAACATCCCCAGTCCGTGTCAGTAGTTCTCCACCCTTGCAGATAATGACCTGGGTTTTTGATTCCACAACCCCTGAAGCCACAGCCTTTCGAGCCACCTGATACGAGTCAGCTGCTTCCAGAGCCCTCTGCACTAACCAAGCCCAAAAGGCCTCCTTCTTCAGCCTGACGGCGGGTTCTAAGGTTGCCGCCGTGACAGGCACTGATGGTCTTCTGGCCGCAACTTCTATCAGCCGCTTCCACAATGGAGGCAGGGATCTCTGCCAGACGTTCCCAGTTCACCTGCAACTGTTTAGGTTTACCAGGTCTGCCTGACAGCTTTCCCTACCATCAAATTCACCATCAGGTGGGGAACAGGTGGGGATCCATCATTGCCCAGAGAAGTCCCCCAGTAGAACTATAGAGTCCCCCCCATGATAGAGAACACCTTACAGGACCCCAGCCAGAGACTCCAAGAAAGCTGTGTACTCCAAACTGTTGTTCAGTGCATACTGTATGCACACACAACAGTGAGAGCCTCCTCTCTGCAAGGGAGGTGACCCTCTTGTTCAATGGAAAGAGTCCAGCCCTGCTTCAGGATTTTGGCCTTGAGGTGAGCCCAACTATATCTATCTAGTAGTGCTATACCTCGCTCACCAGTTCCAGCTCATTCCCCACCAGAGAGGTTACATTTGAGAACCAATCTGCGTAGCTGGGGTTTAGCATGCCCAGACCCTTGCCTACGCCTGCCCACTGGCTAAGCATGCACTTGACCCCCATGCCTCTCCCTGCAGGTGGTGGGCCTACAGGGCGGTGGCTCCATGTCTTTCTTTCAGGCTAAGCCTTACCGGGCACCATGGAGGTAAGCCAAACAAACAGATGCTCGCCAAGCTCCCCACTATCAGGTCTGGCTCTGAGGGGGTGCTTCAGTTTCCCTCTTATGGGAAGAGTTGATTCATTTCCCTTTTTTTCTACTTCATAAGGGTTTTGTTACACCACTCTTAGTCTGGTCCCTCCCTTGGGACCAATTTGCCTTGGGAGAGCCTAGTGCCCCAGACATCACAGCCCCTGGGTTCACCGGGACAAGCAAACCCCTCTACCACATTAAAGTAGCAATTCTTGGAGGGATTACTTCTTCAAACCCTCATGAAATCAGACTACAGTTGATGGAAAACTGAAGGTGACTGTGCTTTTTTTATCAAGGCACCTCGACTTTGGAACAACCTCCCTGAGGAGATAAGACTCAGATTAAGTCATCTCTTTTAAATCTCTTCTTCAAACTCACTTTTATAGACTCGCTTTTACGTGATGCTGTCTTATTAATGTTTCTTCTTACTGTCTTTACAATTGTAATCCTCTTTTTACTTCTTAATGCTATCTTATCTCTTTCTATTCTTTTAAAACTGTATCCTCAATTCCCTTCTGTTGCTTTTAGTTCTTATACCCTTTGGTTGTTTGTAATGTCTCTTGCTTTTATCTAATTTACCTGAATTGCTATTATGGCTCCTATTAATTTTTGTGTTCTAATGTAGTCATTTTTTCAACATTTTTTTGTTTTAGTTTGTTTTATATCTTTTTTTGCTTTTAACTTTTTACTGCTGTGATCAGATTTTTTTGCTTTTAGCTCTCTTAGTCCATTACATCACCTTAATCTTTGGTCCTCTTGGTCTCAGCTCGTGTTGTTGGGTTCTTGTGTTGCCTGGGTTCTTGTGATGGTTCGTTTGTGGTGTGTTTGTTTTTCCTTCATCTGGTTATTTTTGCGTTGTTTATATTCTTGCTGTTATTAATGTTCTTCTGTGTTTGCTCTTGAGTTTCTTTGTTCTTTTTTATGCTTTCGTTGTATGTCAAAGCACTGTGTAAACCATGTTTGTGAAAATGTTTCAATTGAAATCCCTAGAGTTTGGTGCTAATTAGATGTAGCCTCAATTAATTGCATAATATAACATGAATTGGCTCAGTCCTAATGTAATGAATGCATTCATTTAAGAGAATATTTAATAGACTGGAAAAATGTCCTCTTCAACTGGGACTCACGTAGCATGATTTGTAACAAAACTGTTTTTGTAGCTTCATTAGAACTCAGTGAAGAGGTTGATATTTCCAGGAAGAAAACACACCTTTGTCGTCTAAAAGCAGGCCTGGTAATTGGAAAAGGGACATTGGGAACTAATCACTTCATCACAATCCTGATATGACTGGTAAATATTCACACTTTGGGTGCAAAAAATAGCTCTACCTGGAAGTGGTGATTGTTTAGATGTATAAGGTCATCTATAAAAAGCAGAGCCTAGCACAACTGAATGCAGCATGGTTCTCAGGTAACGCTTCTACAGCCAAATGTGTTTTCACCCTGAGGAATAACATATTTTTCATGTTTGTGTATGTTCTGTTGTCAGTATTTTTGGAAGAGTGTTGATGTTTCTTTCAACCTTTCAACATGTGTGAATTGTATCTGGTCTCACATGAATAGTTGCAGTTTCACAGATTTTTTTCCCCCTAGTTTTGGGGGAGTTTGGACAGAACCATATGTGTAAGACCTACAACATACAATTTCTGTTTTCTTCCTGTTTATTTACAAATATAAAAGCTAAGTGTATCATACACTGAAACCATGAGTGGGTTACATTAAAAAAAAGTTGTTTATTTGTACAGTAGCAAATACAGAGCAGCATTAGCATTCATTTAGGGTTGTGTTTGTGTCCACAGCTTGATCTGTTTGACAGTTACAGAATGGTCTCATTTCTTTTGGTACCCCAAACCTCTATCCCCTCTGTGCTCTGGTAAACAGTAGGGTTGCTTCAAAAGCTGTCCTTTTACTCTGTGGGAAGAAATCATTTTAAATTAAACAAAGAGATTAGTTGTATTTCTGGTTATATTATGTGACTAGTCCTGTTATGGAGAGAGTTTTGGTTTTAAGCCTCTTTGGAATTTTAAAACAATTTTTGTGATCAAATGAAAAGGCAAGATGACACAGAATATAATCAACACATCACTGTCATAGTCATTATCTCCTTTTTCCATTGACCTCATCACACCAGTAACACTGCGCTCCCAGCATAGTGGGTCATTAGTCTATTAATGTGTAAATCATTTTCTCACTGTGAAACAGATTCATACCCTCTGATATAGCTGACTGAACTGAACACAGAAGACATACATCACATACATGCCAGCAAGCACTGACATTGACTGGGATTCACTGACTGTGTTTTCTTTATCCATTGAAAAAAAGAATGTAGCCCCCATAACAACACCCATTGGCTTTTTGAAGGCATTTTTAAGCCTTGCGCTCCGCATCTTGGCCAAACTCATATTGGTTACCACATTTAGATGAGAGGGTGATGATGGAGGAGTGAGGGGTTGGAAAACAGTTAAGATATCAAAGCTATTAATACAATCTCTCCCCCAAGGATGGGTACGAGGACACAATTACTCGTCGCCATTCAAGTAACATTTCACTAATAGCCCGCCAGTGTATGTTTTGTTTTAGACTACCATAGTTTATCTCAGTTAGAGTTACACATGTAACCAAGCTTCCTGGTTACACCTGACTGAATATAATTAGTAAGAAAATAATAAACGGTAGGCCTACACAGAAGTATAACTTCTCCTGGAACCTGTCACTCAAGGTGATTTCAAACCTTAGCTGGCATACGTTTAAGGTTAAAGATATAACTTTAAACAGTGAGTTTGATAAGAGTTAAACCAATTGTCATATAAAGAAGACAAAGCTGAAGAGATCTAAACCATTGTGTACCAGGCTGTGAACATGTTTAATGCTGTAACGTTGGGCATACAGGGTCTAATGAGGATTGACAATGTTTTGCCAGATTCAAGTGGCCAATTGAGGCACTACAGTTTTTGGCACTTCTGTATTGGCTTTATTTCCATATGGTAGCTTCATGGTTTTATCCTATTGAACCAACATGTTCACTTATACAGAACTCCAAAGTACACAGTTTCATCTCTTCAAACGGAAGACTGTAAGGGTTGTGGCTGGACATTTCTGTTGCCCCCCTGACACTGCACAGTGATGGAAGTATTGAAACTCTTATGTGCGTTACTAACAGTCCCACTGCGAAGACACTTTCAGTAAATGAAAGGGAATATGTCAGGACGGAGTCGTCGTCCCCCCCCCCCCCCCCCCCCCCCCCGCTCAGAAAATTAAATATTATATGTTGAGGTCCTTGACGGATTGAGGAAGAATGCTGTGGGTGAAAACAGGACAGAGAGAGAAGGAATAGAGTGTGTGTGTCTTAAAAACACACACTTTTTGGATCAGATTTACCTATTTTGTCTAATTTTTCATCCAGTTCTGATAACACTAAGATGCTCTGCCTTGCTATTCCTGCCTAGTGAATCATCTCCTTTTGTCACACAGTAATCACTGAAGTCCTTTTAAGGTTATCTTACTCACTCAAAAACGTGACAAAAAAGCCCAGGGGAGGAGGGTGATTTCATGTATCTAAAGAAGCAGCTGATCAAGATCAGATCACAGAAGTGGAAATGATAGCCAAATTATATGATTGTGCTATTGTAGGGTCACAATGGGCCGAATGATTACATGATTTGGAAAAAGGGGGGTTATGGAAGAAAGGCTAAGGCTGCCTGCTTCCATGTGGCAATTTGATCCATAGAAAAAATATCAAAATTTGCTTCTATTGTGCTTTTTATTTTTCTCAGCTAATGCAGAAATATCTCTGATAAAACAAAATCCTTCTGACATATTCCTAAAGTAAATCAATTATTGAAAAATCACTCCCTTCGTATTAGGCAGTCCAGTGGGATGAGTAATGTCTTCACATCAAGCTTGATATTTTCAAGTCTCGAATGTAAATGTCAAACAGTCTTTTGTGGTTGTCATGCCATCTATCACTCTCGGTTGGATACAGCTGCTTGTACAAGGTCCAGTAATGTGAAAAAAAGAGCAAACTACACCGTGCTTCATGTTTAACCATGAATGTAACCACGTTACATTCTCCTCTTCACTTTTATTGAATTCCATGTGCTACAACAATATATTTCTGCTATAAAGAGACACAGCCATAAAAAAAAATGTCACACATGTCACAATACACCTTTAGTTGAAAGGTTCATCTAGCAATCCAGACACTCACTTCACTCCCTTTCCTCACTATTTCCCTCTGCATCAAGGACATTTCATTTCATAACTTTTCCAGTCTAATTAGTTCAAGTTGTTGCATATTACATATAAAATGTTGAAGGTAACAACATTTTATACGTGTAGGAGATCCATGTTTTGTCTTTGGTACTGCTATAAGAATCCTCTGAACTTTATGATATATAATGTGGATTGTAGGATCATCATTAGTTTATCCTCAGTCGAGTCCTCTAATAAGGTTTCAAGTCATCCCCATCTTCCATGCACTTGGCTAGTTCACCACACGTTTCTGCACCTGCATCTCTCTTATGAACATTCACAAATGTCGCCCTTGTGGTGGATGCCCCTGTGTTGGCTCCAACAGCACCAGCTTAAAGGCTAGGAGTTACTGATGTCTCTGGCAATGACCTGCAAGCCTCATCCTCCTGCATGCTATATTCTCACTCACCCTTGGCAACCACCCATATAACTCCTTAATGGTGACATTCATGTCCTGCTTGATGTTCAGAACTACACCCGGCATTCGGGTGAAGCATCGATCCAGTGACTTCTGCGGACAGCATTCACATCTGTAAAATAGAACAGACTCTATGGTCACAGTGAAAAATCTGAGTGTCTGGACCTCCTTTTAGTTGTGGAGAGTTCCTGCTGCCATACACTAATGGCATATAAAAGGGGGAAGGCATGAGGGTGTCCCCTTGCAACAACCCCGTCGTGATGACAAACTCCTTGCTGATGTGGTCTGGGGTCACAACCTATGTTGTTGTGCCAGTTCACATGGTCTCTATGGCCTAGCAAAGGTTTGGGAGGAAAACCATCGGCCTTGAATATTCTCATCATGACATCCCTGTATGCTGTAAATAAAGAGTTAAAACTTGTTTCATTATAAAAACAATAACAAAACCTAACCTAGAATGGAAAAGTTTGAGTTTTTCCTTTGCTGTGTTATTGTGCAATAAACAACGACATGGCAGGCTGTAAACATCAAAATGATCTAATCATCATTTCCACGGTTTTGACTGGGAGACAAAATTTACAGAGACATCTACCCACCTACTAAAATCAAACAGACCAGAAGATTAGAAAGAAAATAATAACTCTAAAAAGCAATTCCCTATTAGAAATTTTGTTTTGTTTATTCTCTTAATCTTCAGCAACCAAGGACGTCAGGAGGGTTGCAAGAACAGATTCAACTTATTTGTTGTTAAGTGCTCAGATTGCTTTGAGTTTAGGATTCCATTCATCATTTACAAAGTTGTTACTGAGAGTCAAACTTTTAGCACAGGTTTCCACCTTTCCAAACACAAACTAACCCCCTGACAGGGCTTTAGGGCCAAGAGACTGAAAGATGCCAGATGCCACTAACTCTAGCTCAATAGCTCATAAAAAACCTTCATCTGCTCAAATGCAGGTAAAAAAATGACTGTGATGTGATGTTATACAAAGTAGTCAGTAGGAAATAATCAATGTCTAATAAGGGACTCATTTAGAGTTATGTGAGAGTCACTGTAATTACTGGTATTTTTCTACTGTATGTGTTGTAGGTGCATTTTTGTATAGCCTACTTTAAAACCCTAATCACTCTAACTTGACCTCCTTTATAGAATTCATTTGCGAAGATAATTAAAAATTTTGGAGGAAAATATAACAAGATACTAATGAGGCTTGATCAGCCGTATAATAATCAGGATATGCTATTTTTGCATTTGATGCAAAGTCTATTTTCAACCCGCGATGCAGATTTGTGAAGAGGAAATGACTCTTACAGCTACACAGCAGCGTTCCTTTGAGTCATGACGAGTAGGCTCCATTTCTTCACCTCACATGTTTCTACTGCTCCATGCTGTTCTCCTCTCAGATAATCAGCTATTGATCTCTTCTGCCTCACTGTCCCTCCCATTACCTTGTCTGTTTTTCCTTATTCTTCCACACCCTATGGCTCAAATAATTTCTCCTCCTGGACCGGAGGTAAGGCAGAAATCCATTTGGATATGTGACCGTGGCAGCAGACCACCACAGTTTTAGATAGACAGTTGTTGAAACCTTTTCTTTGTGTGACAGTTATTGAGTTACCGTTATTGGATTATGTCGCTGACACCTCACAGATGCCCCACATCTTATCTGATTTTCTTTTAAGTCTGGAACCAAATTAAATCTGGGGTTGTACAAGTGCTGTTCACAATTGATTTCCGGTGTAATCCTTGAAAAGAACCCATTAATTCAGCAAATGAAGAAGTCAGTCAAGATAAATCACTTTACTTTGATGACTTCAAATGAAATATCCTTCAACTTTTTGAGCTCTTTACGCTGGCTTTGAGGGAGACTTAAATGAAAATGATGCAATAAAGTGATATAGGTTGGTCAGTGGAGGGGGTTGATTGATTGATGTGGAGGATAAGGGGTTGAGTTTCTTTAGTCTTACTCGTGTAAATTTGGCACTCATACTTATTGTTCCAGTTCTTAAGATAGGATTTCACTAAACTTGAGTCAGGGCTGGATGAGTCTTAAAACTGAACAGATTTTACACCTGTTCACAGTTGTATGAAGCCTTTGTGACCACAGGAAGAGAGTGTGATAGATGTTGACCTGGAGCTGAACAAGTTTGAAAATGACAAAAAAAAAAAATGCCAGTGTGGAGAAATAAGTAAGCTTCCAGACCTCTGTAGCCTGCTCCCCCTCTCTGCTTGAGGCTTGCAGCTTGAGGCTACATTAGTCACTACTAGCATAACACAAACTCCCACAGAACGCTCCATGATCAAGTTGCATTGTAGGAAATGTAGGCCTGTGGTTTTGACAAACAGAGGGAATGTGTGGAATCATACTGATATGTATTAGTCCTGCTACTTCGGTTTCAACATTTTACTGTAAGTGAAAATGTAAAATCAGTACAGTATGCCTTTTGAATATTATTCATACCAATACCAATATGAATTGTATTGTGATTCAAAAATAAATCAGAGGGGCGCTGGTTAACTTAGTCAGTAGAGCAGTTGCCCTTTAAACAGAGGCCTTAGTCACAGTTACATGTTTGAGTTACGTGTGGTTTACACTTGAACACACATGAACAGCACATTAAAGTAACTTATACTAATAACTGATTAATAATATCTTTGTTGGGAAACGACTCTATCTCGACATCTATCAATAGCATTTTTTCACAGCTTATACCAACACATCAGGCACATTTTGGACTTACCGTTGCTGCTAAAGAAAGAGTAAAATGTGTGTGCCAACAATTGGTCTTCATCAGTCTTAACCTAAATAATGGGATTAATTGACCCGACCCAGCATTGACTGAAATCCAATAATTCTCAACTAAACCCACAGTAACAAACCAAATGCCAAAACATTAAAGAAAATGGAACAAAAGTGTAACCTGATTCATATCAGTTATATTGTTTTTGTAAAAGCACATAGGTGTCATATTAAGTTAATGAATATTTGCAAATAAATGTATAAATAGTTGGTTAAAATGCATCAGTAATTTACAGTTAACATATGCAGCCTACATTTCAAGATATATCACAGGTTTAAGTATTTTAAAAAGCTAAAAAAGAGTAATCATGTTATGTAAGAGAAGCACAGACTGAAAATATTCATAGACAAAGCCTAAATGACTTCACCTGTTTGTTGCTGCAGGGGGCTCAAAATGCTGTCTCACCCTAACTTACCTAACGAGTCCACCTAACGACAGACAGCCTTTTTCATCAGTGTGCGACTGTGGTGTGAATGAGTGAATGTGACCTGTGGTGTAAAAAGCTCTTTGAGTAGTCAGAAGACTAGAAATGTGCTATTCAAGCTTAAGTCCATTTACCGTTTACCATGGATGGATGGATGGATGGATGGATGGATGGATGGATGGATGGATGGATGGACGGTTACAAATAAACAGCCCAACAATGGTTGCTATCTTTTCTTTGGACTACAGATTCTACAATTCAGTTTCTCGTCTACACGTTACTTCATAAGTGTCCTCTTTATTTGGGTTTTCGTAATATTTTACAGTTATAAAAATGTGCGTAAAATACACTTCTACTTTTTGGGAGTTTCACAAGATAACCTCATGTTGTTCTTCTCATTGTTTGTAGTGATGATTCAAAAAGTGGAGCTTCATGTTTCCAATACCTGTTCCAACAGCCAGTCACCAAACATTGTCAGAAAATGGAAAGGATACAACTTCTGGAACAAAAATTACCCAGAATAACTCTGCACTACACTGAAGAGCACTTGTCATGGCAGGCGGTACACTGCGCAGATCAGTGCGTAGTCAGAGAGTGCAGTGCGGTAGTAGTTGTGCTCTACTTTAGTTATGTACCTTCATTTTCCCAGGAAAGTTAGCGGGGTCAGACTTTATTGTACTCAAATGTGGCTCCAGCCTTGATAGAATGAATCATAATGTTTAGTGACTCACAGCTCACACAGATACAGTGAACACTGTACATTTATAACAGTATGATGTATTCATGTTGTTTGCCTTGGAAACAGTAATACTCATATATATATATATATATATATATATATATATATATATATATACTGGAAGTCTTGTGAAATGATAAGGATAGAAATCTGGAATTATTTTTTTTTTTCTTAAATAAATCCTTTTTTTTCCTTCTCTTCAAACATCACATCCCCATCCTGAGCAAAGTGTGTCAAGTCCTCTCAGGCAATTCTCCATTTTTGTTTCCCCTCTACTCCAAACGGCCGTGCATAAATACTTCTGTTATTCTAATCGCAGGATGTGTGCTGCCGTATGATTGGCTGACTGCTCATGACTCATTTGAACAAGCTGGTGTGAGGCTTGGCAAGAAGAGGGTGGGTTGGTGGGAGGGAGATGTGGGCAGGTGGGTAGGTGGTGGTGAAAAGGGGGAGCAGAAAGGCGTTAGTAAGACTCTGCTCCCACAGCTTTGTAGGCTGTTTGGTCACACACGCACACTAACACACTCACACAGAATAAAATACTTACAAAGGGAGCTAAGTTAATGTAAATTGCACTTTCCCCACTGTTTTTTCCAGCTATGGTTGCCTATGGTAGCCAGACTTAAGGAGACACAGCCTGGAGGAGGGAGAGGAAAAAGAGAGAGAGAGAGAGAGAGAGAGAGAGAGAAATAGAGAGTGTGTTGATCTGCAGCCCCCAGCCTTCCCTCTGTTGCTGCTACAGTACGTGTGGAAGGAGGAGAGAGGGGAGAGAGAGAGGCGGCGGCGGAGGCAGTGCTGTTGTTCGTCTCTGACACTTGAAGGGGAAGAAGAGAAGAACGCTGTGAGCCGTGTGGTGAAGAGAAGAGCCAGTCGGTTCCTCTGGTATGTGTCCAGTGTGAGTGAGTGACAAGGTCTACAACACTACGCACCTCCGCTGCTGTCTGAGCATCCTTTCATCACCAGGACTCTGACACCAGCCACACAAGCAGGTGAGTCTCTACAGCATGAAGTATTCATATTACCTTAATTCAACCTGTCGCTTTCATTTGATTATTAAGTGTGATTACAAGAAGAAGGAAGGATTTTCAGAAAGTTAACATATCCATCATTAGTTGTGCGTCGACGTGGGTGTGACAGATGCAAGGTGTTTTTTTTTTATTGTGTGTTTCCTCACGTATTAGTTTGTGTGAAGGCTTGTTTACTTCCTGACTGGCAGGTGAAAAAGACGACTGGGACTTGGGGAAAACTACACTTCTGTAAGGAGTTAATCCAACTGATTTCATCCCCCACATGTGTAGTTCTATGTGTCAGTGAGGGAGAAAGTGGGTGGAGTGGTAATGCTCTGCTTCTGTTATCTCAGTCTTGTTGAGAAACAGAGAGAGAGAGAGAGAAAAAAAAACACGATGAAGCCCTATCAGATGCTGCAGTTTAGGCGGACTACAGTGTGTTTGATGGAATGCAGATTTTGTTTGATAGTGTGTTGGTGTGTGTGTGTGTGTGTGTGTGTGTGTGTGTGTGGGGAGAGGAATTTGTCAGGGCAATCTGCGGGTGTTTACATTTCAGATTTACACTGCTTTTCTTGAGCTTAGTGTGAGCCTTTTGTCTCAACTGCGCAAGAGAACTACTGCATCGATCCCCATAGTTTTTGTGGCACTGACAGGATGCAATCGCTGCTGAGTGAGACTGGTACAAAATTTGCAGTTTCAAATATAATCTGTTGCATCAGAAGGTTCCCAAAATACTGGATGGAGTTCAAAAATAGAGTTGACATCGCAACCAGGGTTTATCCTATGAACAAGACAATGCGTGGCTCTTTTTCCAGTGTTTTTATTGATAAGGTGTAAAGTCTTTTCATTATGAGTAGGAGTATTTCATGATAAATGTTTCATTTGCCCATATGTTCATTTGAAGGAAGAAATCGTGAAAATCATGCTCAAGTTTTGATTTGTCACATATGAAGATGTTTTTCACACAGATGTTTTTTTTTTTTTTTTACTTATTGTCATCCAAACCAGACATTTCAGAATGCAGCATCTGCTCCTCCATGTTCACACACCACACGTCGCGTACTGTACACATGTAATATGTTTGTAATGGCAGCCCATGAGTGTTTACTGCAGGGAATCATCAGCAGGATGTTAGAATCATTTAATTCAATGCACCACTTGTTGAATCTCTGCTTCTTTTGAGCAAAAAAAAAAAATGTTCTATGAAGTGACTCTAAATCTACCCCGACTTACTTTAAGCGTGTACCATTTGCGTACAGAGAGGACAGAGAAATACGAGGCTTTGTGTAGGACCATATGGCTGAATGAGATTTCACAGAGCGACATTGTCACTGTCTAGATGCTTTAAACCCCTGAGCCATGACCGTGATCCCGGCTGCCATTGAGAAGGAAAAAATCCCCTTCAGCGTTTGTCTCCCTCACAGTGGATGCTGCTGTTTGTTTGCCTCGGACTGTCAATCTGTCACAGAGTGTGATGTAGAGGAATCAGCCGCAGCTCCCCATTGACCCTGCCACATCCCTTTATCACCCGTCGCTCAATATATCTTTCCCCACATCTATCCCTCCTTCCATCCATCCCTTCATGTTTCCCCCAACGGGCTTCAAATGTTTGTCTCTTCACTTTCATCCAGCACCTCCCTCCCTTCCTCCCTAGCCCCCCCACCCCCACCCCCCACCCTTAGCGCTGGTCGCCACAGAAACGGCTGATTCAGGAAGGGTGGGCGGGTGTCTCAGAGCTCTCGCTGCTCTGCCCCATGCGGTGCTTTCACAGTACATTTCTGCTTCTGTGCTGCTTTTACGGCCCTGATATGCTGACAGTTCAGGTGGCTCAGTCAGATGTTACACAATCGTATCAACTTCACAAAGGCTGTTTTGTTCACTCCTCTCAAAGGACGTGTTCGCTATTTAGAGTTACATTGTAATTCATGTTCACTTTTTTTAAGCTGTGGTACAAAAACACAGGGATACTCTTCATTACCGGGTAGCTGCATTTAAGGTTAGTTTTATTCCTTCTTTGTGCAGATAAAAAAAACGTACATTTCTATCCCGCTAATTAATTAGTGGATTGTTCCTGAGAGATTTCAGGCCTATTTTTTGCTTAAACATTAATGACACCCAGGTCAGACTTACTGTGTGTATTTAGAGACTACACTAAGGTGATAAATAATGTAACATACCATGACCGACTCATTTAATAATAGATATGCCATGACCTTTCTCTTACATAATGTGGATGAAGCAGAATGAAAGTGATGGATTGATTTAAATGGATTGATGAATGCATAACCTTTCTGCGTAGCTGTGTATTTTAGTACCCAAGTGGCGTTTTTCAGGTTGTTGTTGTTGTTTTATCCATTTTATGGCATATTTAAGGAAAAATCTCCGGTTGCCATGGTGATACTGTGTACAGTAGGTTAAAAACACTGCCTTTAATAGATGCTTCTGAGCAGGAAATGAAAACCTGGGTTGCACGGCACTCAATTCCAAGCAAGGACCCCATGAGCTTGTCCTGCTGTGCCTGATTAAATTAAAATGGGATTTTGTATTCGCAGGGGAGATGACGATGACGAGGACCAGCACAGTCTTATGTGTTGTTCTTGGATCGTGGGTTGTTTTTGTCGCCCTTTTACAAACACTTTATTAATCACGGAGTCAAAAAAAAATAACAGTAATAAAAGCAAAGTTATTCATATTGTGTAACAAGTCTATAAACGGGAATAAACAACAGGATCTAGTGAATCCATTCATTTTATAAACAATATTTGTTCTCATCTTACAGTACAAAAGAATATCTTGGCTAATGATTTTTCCTAGTTGGGTTATTTTGTGTTGAAAAGCTTTAAAATGTTGGAGCTTGCAAGGTTTTATTTTTCTACCCTGCAGTGTTCAGCCATTACAGTCAGCGGTGACGCAGCCTGAGACTCACACAGCACACTGCAGACCAGTCACAGGACTCAGCCAGAACAAAGAGCACACACTGTCATCTAAGAGAAAAATCTCAACATGGAACAAGAATCTTTCTCACAAAACATTATAGGAGTGAAGCTCAGCGGAGTATGACGCCGTGGGCTGAGACCCTGAGGGGCTCATCAGGCTACTTTTAAGGTACTTTGTCCCAGGTAGCAGGGCACTGTGGCAGCTGGTCACCATAGCGCACGCACACCTTTACATTACTTTTATTTCCTTTTGTTTGGCTGTTGTTTATATTCACTCTTTCATTTGATCAAGGCTGTAAATGGAGGAGGTCTCTGATTATAAAGAAAAACACTATTCAGGATCTTTAATAGTATATGTGTCATATTACATCATAGTTCAACAAACCCAAATCTAAACCATGAGGGTAAGTTTATAAAAGGAGAATAAAACACTTTGCTCTGGAAAGATTAAATGCATATTTTAAATAACCAAAATCTTGCTAAATTATTGTGTTTCGATGCCAGCAATATAAAATCTTGCTTGTTAGTGTTAAAGATATTAGAATGGAGATCAAATCTACAAGTCCAAAATATTGATAAATAGAATAATTATTGAACGATCAAAGATTAAAGCAAACTACATGAATGGAACCTTAACACCACTCATCCAAGATGAATTCCTCAAACTGGTTGGCAAGTTCTTAACATGTACTGGCATTAATTAGTGAACAAATTAGCTTAACTAATCCAAACTTGACGTCACAATGATCAAAAACTTATTTTTACATTATATATCGTTTTATTCTATTCCAAGAGGAGAGGCTGCACAACACGTTCCTTACGACAAAAATGTTTTTACATATAATAAATAATAAAACTACAATACATTAACATTATACTCCAATTTACATTAAGTATGCTCTACGAGGGAAGAAACATCTGCCTTCCTGCTAACAAACAAAAAAAAAACAGATTTCCGGTTAAGAAGCTGATTTCTCCATAAAACATGTTTGACTCACCACTATAAACCAACAAGAGCCACAAAGTAGGAGCACCAAAATATTTTTGTAATGTGAATCACAGGCAAAACAAATTTGTCTGAGATCGAAGGAAAAAACAGCAGCAGGTCCTGCAAAGAATGTTGGTTAGCATCAACCTGATTTACAATGACAACAACTACACAGTGGTAAAAAGCTTCAAACTGTCTGTGTTAGGCTTCAGTATGTAAATTAATCTCCAGAAAAAATTTATTTTTTTATTTCAGTGCCCTACTTTATGTAAATCCCTTGACTAGGCCAAACTAACAAAGAAATGGATTTGCTAGTATGTATTTCCTGTTCAGCTGAAGCCTCTTGCAGGTTATTCCTCTGTACCAGACCTCCATTATTACCAAACACCACATCAGTGAGCCACATCATTGCACACCATTGATGTGTTCCTGCATTACCGTGAACATGGAGAGTGTAGGTCTTTACTCCAGTCAATCCCACATACACCAGCCTGCTGCTGTAAATGTTCACTAGAGCATCAAATTTGCAGCTTAAAATAGTCCTGAAGTAAAGCGCTATTACTCCTGTAAGGGTACTGTAAGGTTCATTTAAATCTACAGTGGCAAGCTGTTCCAGGAAAATATTTGGCTCTTTTTTTTTTATGAAGGTAAATGGAAGAGACCATCTTTTGTTTCTTCAGCAGGGTCGTTGTTTTTTAAGAAGACAGACAACCTTAAACTAGTGCTGAACTTTAGACTATTATAACAATCACAGTCAGAATATAACTATCCTCTGGAATGCATGTTAAAACCCTACCAGACAATGTGAATCTGAGAAGTCTGGAAAATAAGGGTATATCAGTAAAACTAGGAATGCAACTGTGAATTTCAATATATTGCGAGAAACAAAGGTCTTGATACAGTTGTGAACCTGTGATGTTACGAAACAAAAGGTCTTTCGGGCAAAAGGTGTAGTTTTGTTTCAGTCGCAGTGGAGAAGAGAGGAGGGAAGAGGGAACCACAGAGACCATAGCCCTGTCTGCCCCCACTGGCTGCCTCAGTACAGCGAAAATAGCGGACACTGGCTCAGGCGTGAGGGAGAACCCTTCTATAATACATCCATAGGGAGAACAGAGACACGATTTTGAAACTGTGGATGCTCCAGTTGCTTTGAATCTGACCTGTGGAAGCATTTTCGGTTTCCCCGTGTCAAGAGATGAGAAAGAAGGACTTGACGGCAGTGGCGCCTTCAAGGGCGGAGCAGCGGGAGGCCATGGCAACCCTTCAATACCAGCGGCCCCCTAAAGTTTGATAGGTAGATGGTTTTACATAGAAACTCCGAGGTTGAAGTGTCCATGAATGCAACAGTGTTTTCCGAGTGCCAGTGAATGCAGCACGAGATGTTGGGCACTTTGCACACTGCCAGTTTCCCAAACTGCTGTTTTAACAAGAATGAGAAGTGTCTGCCAAAAGACACTGCAACAGAGTTTAATGAACGTGAATTAAGAACACGGCGGAGCAGGGGCGGCTACTCGGACTGAATCCCCAAATGTTTACTCAAAATCCCTAAATCTTTCAGGTTTTTAATACACAAAATATGTGTCATTCATCTGCAATCTTCTCCCTTAGACAGCAAATCAATCGAGAAAGTTAACCTAATGACAGTAGATAACCTGGGTGATGTTGACATGTCTGTGAAATTGGGCCTTGAATTAAATGTAATGATTTCACCTTACTGAGCACATATATTAGCTAGCACGCCGTTAGGCTTATGGACTACAGTGATGAATGAAAATGTTTTCAAGGAAAGACTTCCAAACAACATTCTCAGAAAGTGGACTGCAGTGTTTGGATCCACTTAACAGCTGGTTTTTGTTTCAGTGCAGTGAATATGTTTGCAGCATAGAGCCGGTGACGCGATCACTGATTGTTAGCCCGCTAGCGTTTGCTAGCTAATGTATGCTGCGGCCATCTTGCATGCTTCTAAGTTCCATTTAACTTTTTGCAGAGCTGTTCCCATTTAAGAGAGAGTGGCGGTGTGTGGGTACATTGAGATACATCGCAGCACTCAGCGTCTTTTCCAGAGCATTTGGAGTGTTGGGTTTAGGGATTGTTTAGCTACTCTGGGCGATACTACTGAGAAGATCAGCATTGTTTAGAAAGTTGCTGTAGTAGCCGCTTCACGCAGCAAATGATATACTAGATGGGGCGGGACTTGTCACCCAGGTAACCAAGAAACCAGATGAGACAGTGAACATGTGATAGAAATAGAAAACCGGTTTGTGAGAACAGAGTATGTGGCTTCTGAGTCTACACAACAACACACAACAATTATACAAAAAAAGGATTATAATTTTTTAGGGTGCAAGTAACCTATTTTTTAAATGTATATTTCTGTCCAGAAAAGCTCAAAATAGACTCAAAATAGCACATCTAGGCTAATTCGCCTCATGATTTTGCTCGTGTGATATTTGGGAGCAAATAAAGTCCAGTGTTTTTGTGGTCATGAAAAAGTCTTGTAAAATTTAGTTGAACTCATCCAGGGAGATTTCCTCCTTTTCTTTTTCAAGCACATTAATGACTATTGAGCATGTCTTCCTTTATTGACTCTACTCTCTTCCCTCAGCAGCAACCGAGATTGATCTTTCTAATAAGTTGGAGCTGTCTTTTAAGTGAACTCTGGTGAAGGATCGTGTAATGATTATGGAAACGCTTGCATAAGTAATTAATGCAGATGGCTTCGGGAATCCATAGACTAAGAGAGAGTCATAACTCCAAAATAGACCGACAGATATTCTGGTGAACTTTGCTGCGTGAAATTTTTGAGGTGCAGACAATTGATTTGATTTCCATGTGGAGTGAACAGTGAATATTTAGCCTCCAACAGGGCTGCACACAATCATGCTTCTCTTAAAGTGGATCCTAGATGATTCTCAGGGCTGGCTGCTGTCTGATGACTAATCTCCTCCCAAGTGCCATATTAAAGCCCCTTAATTGGGGAGAATAAACCAATCATTAGCCTGCTCATTAAAGCTTACTTTGGGACTTAGACCGCTGTGACGCCATCATAGCATGTTCCTGTTATTGTTCCCAAAGCCATGTCGTGGTTCATGCTTCACCAACATAAACGTCCTTACTCTCTTTGGTTCTTTGAAGACTCCCCTGCTCTTAGTGTCTCTTAGGTAGTTCTGCACTAAATGGTAAATGGACTGGAGCTTGTAAAGCTCTTTTCTAGTCTTCTGACTACTCAAAGCACTATACACCGCAGGTCACACCTACCCATTTACACCCATTCACACACTGATGGCAGAGGATGCTCTGTAATGTGACCATCAGAAGTAACTAATCCCATTCATACGTCGCCGACGAGGCAGCAGGAGCAACTTGGGGTAAAGTGTCTAGCCCAAGCACACATTGGAGATGTGGCTGCAGGAGCTTGGGATCGAACACCCGACCTCATGGTTGAGAGACAACCGAGTCTACCAACTGAGCCACAGCTGCCCTAACTAACCTCCCTGATCTGGCCAACAACTTCCATCTGGACCTGCTCTACCTGCCATCTGCTCCTCTGCTCTCTTGTCAACCTGTCCCTTCAAACAGATGTGAGGCCTCTGGTTCAAAATGGCACCCAAAAATGAAAAGAAAAAGGATGTAAAGAGGATAAATAAGGGAGGAGGCTCAGAGACAAAGAGATTCATAAAGGGTTTAAACCTGATTCACCACAGTATGTTTCTTTAGCACTGTGGCACTTGTGCGTCTCAGCAGTTTCCAGCCAAACTGTGTGTGTACCCTAGAAAGTGCTGACTGTCTTACGATAGGGATCACTAACAGAACAATATGCAGTTTGTGCTTAGTCAGAGCACTGTTTCCCTTAAATTAAAAGTTAAACCCAGAGAGGAGTTAAAAGAGAAACAGGGACAGGCAGAGGCTGCCATCAAGGTGCAGGTATATGGATTATTTCCAGTGACAGCATAATGTGAATGCAGCTGCTGCTGGTGTTATTGGTGTCGATTGTGGCACTGGTTTGGCCTCGCTGACTGATGGATACGAGGAATGTTAACTCAGGGAGAATCATCTGTGGTGCTGCTGTGCCCTGAGGTTTAGGACTCACTCCATCCCCATACTAATGGCATCATTACTGGGCTTCTGAAATAGCATTTTCCTACTTGACAAAATCTGTACGCACACACACACTCTCACACTCTCAGCACATCACCCATTCACATACACACATAAAAGTCACAGATTCACATTCAATACCAATAATAAAATATAGCATATAGAACAAACTATTAAAAAGGAAAAATACAACATTGAATTATAACTCTGTCATATTACAAGGATATTTTGTTATTACTGTGTACAGAGTTTTTCTGGAGGAAGTGCTAAAGTACATACAACTTATTCTATATTTTCCTATCTGAAAGATCTTCACCCTATATTTATCCAGATAACTGGGGTGATATGAAAGGATGGAGGAACTAGCACAACATGTACCTGCCAAATAGGACATCCTTCCAAACAGGGTCAGTTTAAAGCGGTGTTCTTCACACATTTTAAAGCTGCTTCACAGCCTTGTCTTCATATATTATATGTATAATTAAATACAACATCGAATTCTTTCATCTGTTATGAATATATTTTAACCTAGAATATGTGATGTGGCAATAAGATATGTTATAACAACACAATTTATGACAAACGGCAAAACTAGGAACTGTGTGAATAACCAGGAAAAATAAATAAAACACTGAATTTATAATTGAATTCCAAGCACATTTTACAACACCATCTTCTGTTGGCTTTTACAGTCCAATGGGATCAGCTGCAGTTTCCAACTGCTAAATAACATTTCTTGCCCATCGACCAGCTGATGTCTTTAATCTGATTAATCAAGCATGCAGAGTCTGACAATATGAAAGCAACAGGAGGTTCTTCTCATCCGCATCATGTTTGCTTAAGCAGCCTTTTAATAAACATTTTCTTTCAACATAAATATAAACTGTCAGTTCTTTAAAAACCTTGAATGTATTTTTCTTTAAGGAAGGTTTTAAATTATAGCATTTAATTTCCAATAGCCTTATTTCTTTTGGTTGCATTGGCTTGTAAATATGGGGGTAAATAAATTCAAATTAAATAAGGGAGGGAGGTTACTCTAGGCTCCCTCGGACCTGTCTTGGGATGAGAGTTTATAACTATAAACACATGTAGTTTTGTACATTATTGTTTTTATGAGCCTGCAAGCAAATACATGTTTTTCACCCGTGTTTCAAAACTGATTATTATTACTTAATCTTAGGAATTAGAATTGTGTTCACCTCTTAGATTAATGTATTTAGTTATGCAAAAAAAAAAAGGAGAACAGTATTTAAAGTAGGACAAATAAAGTGGAATGAGATGCCCTTTGCTCTTTCCTTCTAGCTCTTCTGGAGGGGATCGTGCTGTTTGCCAACTCCAAAAGACATTTTACCATTTGGAACATTTTTAAAGATGACTGACCTCAATCGATTTCCAGGTCAGAGAGAAATGAAAGGACAAGGTTGTATAAATAAGCCGTTGGAGGGAATCCCAAATCATCCTGATACCAAATCCAGCTGTGGCCTTTGCTTTTTCTTTCATCTCTCCAAGTCCCTCTCCGGTTTTCACTCGCTCCTCAAATCCAACTATCGATTCAAGGTTTGAGAATATTAGAAATAACAGATTGCCAGTTTATAATATTACTTAGACTTACTTGTGTTTGGTTAAACACAGTTTATGAGAGGATATTGAGACTCCTTACATTTTCATTAACGCCAAAAAGAGAATGTTCCTCATCGGCATAAGAAAACACAAAGTGGATTGCATTGAAAAGTTTAACGCAGCAATTTGATACTGACAATATGGCTGTAATAAAATAACAGTCATTTCAAGTTTTCAGTCATCAAAAATAATCCTGAACTGAATTAGGAGTCAACAGACATTTTTTACTTCGCCTCCCTCAGGGGGAATAACATTTTTTATAGCCATGCTAGTGAAACTGTACTTTGGCTGTCAGCTTAAAGTGACAGTGTTGAGCTAAATGCTAAAGTTAGCATGTTATCATGCTCAGAATGACAATGCTAACATGTCTGTATACATTATCAGGTATATTTATTACCATATTTACCAGCATCTCAGTTTTGTATTTAGTTTGCATGATTTTCAGATGATTTGCCGAATTGAAATTAAAAAAAATCTGACAATAGTTAAAGGATCACCAAATTTCCAGCAGGTCATCCGATCTGTTAAAAATGGTAATCCATCCAGTCATTGTTAAGATCTTTTACTTAAAAGATAAGACAAAGAACACAAGAGTTACTGGAACACATCCTTTAGGGATCATGGATGTGTCAGTATAAAAAGGATAATCATCAGGGAGATGTGGACTTATTTCAGTTTTGACCAAAGTGGGCCACCAACTGTCCGACCAGAGTTGCCATCCCCAGAGTGTTCTCAAAACTAAGTATAGCCATCCCCAAATAACCGCTCCTCTTAGAGAAAAAGTTAGAGGCGTCCGTTTAACAAAGCCATTAATGCTAAGTATGTAATTCTAAAGTATCCAGCAAAACCCCAGAGATGATGTAAATAAAATCAACAATCCTTTCCTGATCCATTAAACCTGTCATTCCCTTCAGGCTTCAAGGAATTTCTTAAAGACATAAAATCTTCTGTTTCCTGTGACGACTGGCGAGCTCTGCGTCACTTTAAAAAAGCTTTGATAAGATGAGAATGTGACGAAGTTGCACCTCCTTTGTGAGAACTACAGAGACACACACACTGAAATACTTCAAACTAACGGATCCTCTCCACTGCGGCACCACCTGCCTCTCATCAACCCCCTCATCAGGCACAATAAGGTCCCTGTTAATCCACTCGTCTCAGCCCATAGCGTACTTACAGAGCTCCCTCTGCAGGGCTCAGCTGATCCCTCTAGGCCTCCTGGAAGCAGAGAGTATAAAAAGGTGCTCACAGCCTACACACTGCCTTTGTAACTCACCTTCTCTGACTTTTTTTTTCTCTTTTATAAACACAGGCCTTCTGTATGTGCCCGCTACTTGTTTCATTGCCAGGCAGATTCAGGTGGTGCCCAGTCGAGGAAAGATACTTGAGTATTGCTATTTTATGAGATCTCTTATGTCACTGTTAGAGGGAAGTATTTGACTTTTCACCCCAATTCATATTGTATATCTGATCGCCTTATTGTAATGTGACCTTTTAAGTTTTTAAACTACAGCACAATGTTAGGGAATGTCTGTGGCCCCTGGCACACAGGCAGCAAAATCAAAGAAAAAAATCAACCTTCAATTTCTCACTTCGATTAGTTTAATTAACAGTTTAAAGACCAAAGTGCCAAATTGAATCAATTTGTCAGAAAAAAATATCAAATTTAGGGTCACCCGTTTTGCTCAGTAGTCAGATCCCGCTCCATGTGCAGAATGATGACGATATAGTCTTCTGTTGGAGTATGAAATGAATCTCAACATGTGTTACATGTGCTCATGTCCTCTCTCTCTCCTCAAGCTATTTCCTGTCATTATCCTATTTATAAAAAATATTGGAATATTGGAAAAAATGGAATTTAGAAAAATAGCAAAAGAGTGGTGCAATTAATTAAAATTAATTGTCTTTACTCCTTGGAGGGCCCGACCCCTGGTTGGAAACCATAAAACTAGACTAGATTATTGAAAAAAACCTTCAACATAACTTGCTTTGATAGTAAAATGGTGCTTGCACACTATTGCATCAGAATTCCAAATGATCTAATGTCCTTAATGTTAACATCATTTTTTAAGCAGTTGTTATACGTTTTATAATTTAAGTAATATTTGTTAAGAATAATATTACTTAGGTTTTGATTGTACTTTTACCTTTAATTTGGTATATGTTTTTGTATTGATAATTTTACCAGGGTGAAGGATCTCCTAGATCCTCCTGAAATGTCGAGATCCGATTGGAAGTGGATACAAATGTGTGTGAACTTGCACCGTGTTTTTGTGTGAATTCTATCCTGCTGAGTGGTCACTCAGTCCTGTTGCACAACAAATCATGTCCTATTTCATTTCAGCATGATTTGTATTTGTTTACTCTCAGCGCTCCCTGCTAGCTCCCTGAATGTTTTCCCTCGGAGTATTTCTGATTTGTGTGGTTCGGCTGATGTCGACCCCTGATGTCTGCCCTCTCATCCACCGTCACACAAGAGGGGGAGTTATTTTATTAGCCACAAAGTCTTCCAGAGGACCATCAGGGGAGATCCAGTACAGGGGGAGGTAATTGAATTTGAGGTTTAAGCTAATGATTTTTTCCAACAGCACTATGTTCCCCCCTTTCTCCCTGGCTTGAAGTGTCATGCATGGTCCCGCGCAGTGTGTCTCATAGGGAGGCCCTAAATCATCCAGTAATGGATTTGGAGAAGCTAAGTACCTCTTACTCTTCTAACAGGTGCGATTTAATAGCACTTGTTAATCCATACATACACAGAGCTGTTTCGTTGTGTGTGTGTAGTCTTATAGGCTTCATTGAACAGATGTTTTACAGATTCATTGCCTTTCTAAAAATAGGTTCATCGTAAAAAAAAAAACAATTAAGGGCTTATAAATCTAAATTAGTTCAGTTTACTGTATACCTTACCGTGTTGTAACTTCACATATGTGTTCATTAGTTGTGTTATTGTGTCTTTAACTCAGGGAATATGATTATCTGTTTACCCAATCCAGAGATTTGTACATCAGTGTTTCCCGATAAGAACCAGTTGAACCTTAAAGGTGCAAAGTTCTCTGTGTCTAAAGCAGTGAACAGTGTGCTTGATCACCCCCATTATAATTAATCCATCCCCCCTAAAATGTCAGATGTTGACATCTCAGCCTTGGGTTATACAGTAACTTTTATAATTAGCTTTAACATCTAAGAAAAAGGCTGGTTCAAAAAAAAGTATTTCTTAAAAGAAGTGTATTCGAAACTCTTGGTAGACCTCATGCTCTCTTTTGCCTTCTGACGGATCAACATCTTTGAAGCTGTGCGGTTAAATGTGAAACCTGGCGTCTTTAAGGCTGATTGGTTTCTATTTGCAGTTCAGTCAGGAACAGAGACTTCTCCCCTTGGACCCCTTGTCTCCTCACCCCTTTTGTTATCCTTTTATATGTTGCCCCATATCATCTCCATCTCACTTTCTGTCTTTTATTTCAGCTAATCTTTCTCCGGCATCTACCCTCTGTAAAGACACTTAATATATTTATTTCTCGAGCTCGGAAGAAGCTCTCATCACAAAATGAGTGGGTATCATAATTGCTCCTTTTATCCCACCTCGCCTCAGCCCACACACACACACACACGCACACACACACACCGGCACACATTTGTCATCCCTGTTGCTGTGCTTTAACCCATTTAGGTGCAACATCTTGTCTTTGCCCTTAAGCCGCACAGACTCTCAGCTAATGGCCACCACGTTTTCTCAGTAGTTAATTATGTTTTGTGAAAAAGACTACAGCTTCATTTTAGCTGAATTCCTTTTAGGCTAATGGTACCCGATCACCTCTGTACACAGCAAAATTGGCCTTTTTGTTTTTTGCACTTGTTGCTTTGTCATGTGCATCTAATATGTCTGACCGCAGTCTTCATTCAAGTCTGCAGACGAGCTGGTGTTTAAAATCCATTGAGCTTTTTCTGCAGCATCACATTGCTTAATGGCTGAGGTCAGATGCCAGTAAAAAAGCATCTATCAGAGATAATGTTAGCGCCCACTGGTCTACATGTAATCACACTCTTCCCGGTGGTGGCTATCATTTTCCTACCAGCATGTTATACCAGTTTTTCATGTTATGGATGTGTACTGTAAGTGATTCACAGATTTACCAGTTCAGAGGGAACACCTGCAGCAGTGTCACACTGTCACATACATGCCCAGATTTGTTCCTTTCAGAAGAGTTGTCAGGATTTGACTTGATCTGTCGAGATCTGATGGATTTGTGCCTTCGCATTGTCTGCTTCCTTTGTACTGTCAGAGCCCATTTATATTTCTTTGTTTGCATTGGAACGACTCTGGAGTGAGTCATTAGTTGAACATTGTTGATTTAGTCACAAAAGCGCTAGTCCCCCCACCTCCCCTACCCCACTCCAAAAAAAGGCTGTAAAAATGACAAAGAGTGTCAAATGACTAATTCCATCAGTGGCTACTCTCCCCATCTCCCCACTCTTTTGAATTAAAGGAGAAAACATGCAACTCCGACTGGTGCTGCAGTCAAAATTCAAAACACTGGAGGGAGCTGTCCCCCGACCCCTCCTCCCTAAAGCCCATGCACATGCAAGTTGCCATGTCACGGACACCGAAGCTTCAGTGTTCAGCCAGCTCTGCATCAGCCTTCAAACCTTTCTGCACTCTAACCACATAGCCAATATGTATGCAAGTTTTACCGCGTTTATGGTCGTTCTTTTTAGGTCAGCTAGAATCAGTTATATCTGAACCAGTTTGCTTGACTACTTCCATTGCTGCAACACCCGTTGGTTTGCTGTTTGCCTGGCGAACTGAGGGGCGTCCTAAAAAGGCCGGAGGTTTCCTTAATACCTCCTTAAAACCACCTACTTCTCTGTCTGTATTTGTTGTTTGTTAAAACAAATACAGACCATTACTGACAGGGTTTGTAACTTAGAAGGAAGTGACATTTTATGCACGTTCTCAACGTCCTCCTCACTCCGCTCCGCTTACAGAGATCAACAGTACAAACTCATCACACACTCCCGATATAGCAAGAGGCCGCCTTCCACACACTTCTATCCGTCCTAGGAGCTCTCAAAGGCGGACAAACTCATCACACATTTGTAGGATGGAGAATGAATACGGACACACAGACTCCTTCACAGACTTTCACATGTGTATGACCACTTACCTCCTCTGTAAACATTATGCTGGTAAATATCCAGTGTTTCGCGGCCGATGATGATGCTCGTTTTTGTACGTACGAGCACGTATGACGAGCACGCGAGGGAGAGCAAGCAACATGTTACTGGTGCAGTTCACCTAACGGCCATGCGGTATCGCTACAAACGCAGTATTTTTGAAAGTTACATATAGCCCCTTTAAGGTCATTTTATGATTACTTCAGTTGACATCTTACATATTGGTCCTCAAAGGATGTCACAAACATCTACATAGTTAGTGTCAGACGTTTCTTTTCAGCTGCAAACAGATGTC